>NC_133619.1:34825396-35162896 GCF_048593235.1 Sminthopsis crassicaudata
GCTATTTATTTTTCATCATGAGAAAATGTTTAGAGGCTTCTTTTTTAAAAATAGGTTTTTATTTTTCAAAAAACATGCAAATATAGTTTTCAACATTCTCTTTTGCAAAACTTTGTGTTCCAAATTTTTCTCCCTTCCTCCTTTTCCTTCCTCCCCTAGACAGTGAATAATTCAATATATATTAAAACATGTACAATTTTTCTAAACATATTTCCACATTTATCATGCCGTACAAAAAAAATCAGCTCAAAAGGGGAAAAATGAGGGGAAAAAAACTAGCAAACAAACAACAGTGACAGCAGCAACAAAGGTGAAAATATATTTTTATCCACATTCATTTCCCTCTGGATGCAAATTTTTCTCTGGATGCAAATAACAAGTTTATTGGAACTGCCTGAAACACCTCACTGTTGAAAAA
Source organism: Sminthopsis crassicaudata (assembly GCF_048593235.1). Taxonomy (NCBI): domain Eukaryota; kingdom Metazoa; phylum Chordata; class Mammalia; order Dasyuromorphia; family Dasyuridae; genus Sminthopsis; species Sminthopsis crassicaudata. Next base: position 34,825,815 of record NC_133619.1, read on the forward strand.
GGTCAAGTCCATCACAGTTGATCATCACATAATCTTGTTACTCTGTACAATGATCTCCTGGTTCTGCTCATTTCCCTCAGCATCAGTTCATATAAGTCTCTCCAGGCCTTTCTGAAATCATCGTGCTGGTCATTTCTTATAGAAAAAGAATATTCCATTACATTTATATACCACAATTTATTCAGCCATTCTCTAACTGATGGGCAAAGATAGAGACTTTTAAACCATTGGAGCAACCCCAGTGAATGGGGTACTTTCAGTAGCAGAGGAAAGGCTTCAAGAAAAAGCTGTCCCATATCTTGAGCATGATATAAAGGGGATTGCTTTTCACGTATGGAATAGACTAATGTCCTCTATCATAGCTTCCAAATCTGAACTGATTTCTTAAAGGGGGTCCTGATTCTTCTATAGAAAGCTGCCTGATGAAAGAGAAAGTGTTCTTCGTTAAGTTACCAGAAGTTTGAGAAAGTCTGAGTAGCCATTTATTTGTCAGCTGTATTGAAGAGCGGATTTTTATTCCAGGGTGGGTTGGACTGGATGGTCCTTAAGGTCTCTTCCAGCTCTGAGCTTTGGTGATTGCTGTGACGCTAATGGACAAAAATGCACTCATCATTCCGCCCTCCCCACTCCCTCCCATTTGCTTGTCAAACAGATGTAACCATGCTTGGCTGCCCCATCTGGGCTTTTATCTTCCTGATGTGGTCACTACACTGATTCTTTTCCCATGACCCTTCATGCTATCCTCATACTTTGGGCCATTTTATTCCTAGTTCTTTCCCTGAAATGGCTATGTTAACATGTGAAGAATGTGTTACTATGGGAAGAGACAGATTTAGGTGGGACATTGAGCCTGGAATCAGGAAGACTTGAGTTCAAATATGGTCTCTAACAAATCCCGTAACCTTTCTGCCTCAGTTTTCTTATCTCTAAAACTAACAAAAAGATCAGAATAGCTCCTACATTTGGGGATCAATAATATTGTGAGGATCAATAATATTAGTAAAGCTCTTGGTAAGCCTTAAAGTCCAGTAGAAATATTATCCTGGTTTGATCTTGGTTTGAACCTCAGCTTTCATATCCCCTTCTCTGGGTCTTGATTCCTTGTAAGTTCATTTCCCATTCTCTATCTCATGATTTTTGAAGGCTTCTGAGTTGCAAAATTCATAGATTCCTATATTTGGAGCTAGAAGAGAACTTAGATACAATCTGGGGCATTCCACCTCATTTTACAGGTGAGAAAGCTGGAATCCTCTCAGGTGGGATTTAAACTGTTCCTGTCTCAGGCCTAGCATTATAAACACCACACTATGGCTTGAGAAGAGATTCAAATCCTTGGAGTCTTTGATTCTAAGGTCAATGTTATTTCCATTCAACTTCCCCCCACCCCAAACAATGGCTTATTTATACATAACTATATAAATATTATCCCTCCTAGTAAATCTCTTTCACAGCAGAGATCTCTTTTACATTTCTTTGTGTTCCCACTGCTTAGAACAGTGCTGATACACAGTAAGTGCTTAATAAATGTTTGTTTACTGACTATATTATATTATCTTCTAAGGTTACATAAGCGACCCTCTTTCCTTTTTCTCCCTTCATGTGATAAGCTTCATAAAATCTCCCAATCCCACATTTTAAAATCTTTTGCTAAAAATCCATTTACTAAAATTCCAAGTTCCAAGAAATTTGGAGACAATTTTATATAAGACCCAAGTAAGTATATATTTATGTAAGTCAGAGAGCCAGGTTATAATCAGTAAATAAAGAAATGTATCCGTTATTTAAATACAATGGAGTTAAATGAAGTAACGGAAATTATGGTCTTACTCTGAACCCAAACATGTCTTTACAGCCTGTCCTTTTAATAGGGGGATCAATAGTTTTAATGAACCTCAACAGAACCAAAAGCAGTGTGCCTTTCCTAGTAGAATCTGCCAGATGGGTTTAGATATATGCCTATCAGAACTCAAAGATGTCCCTCCCTTGGATTGAGCCATTAAGCCTGGAAAAGCTCCTGAGCTTGAGGGTGTGCTCACAGAGAGTTTCAATCAAGGAAGAGAAAGGCAGTTCTGACATCCATATTCACTCTTTGTCAATATACAGAGTCCTAAGGAAATACTCTTCTTGTGATAGAAATGAACAGACAAGAAAGGCAATGCAACAAAAAATCCCACAGGCTTTAGAGGAGAAATTATTTATTTCAACCTCTGTCACTGTGCATGCTGTGTCTAATTGTGGCAAAAATGCTTAAGCTGGGGAACAAAGATCTCCAAGAAATCTGTGGATAGATTTCAAGAGATCCTTGAACTATTGAATGGGGAAAAATACAATCTTCCCCCTCCTAATATAGTCAGTTTCTTTTATAATCCAAGATATTTTAATTTCTGCTTTTAAAAATCTCATTCTGAGAAGGGATCCTTGATTTCACTAGATTGCCAAAGTGGTTTTGTGTGACACAAATGAGGTAGAGATACTAGTGAGAAAGTAAGTGAAAAAAGTCAGAGAATGAGGGATAGCATGGTTCACACCAATATTTCTCACCCAAGAGGATAGTAATACTATTAATAACAACAATAACAATAGTCATTTGCAAAGTCTATGACATATATAACCCCATTTGACCCATTTGCATAATTTAAAAGTGGTGAGTGCCACAAGATTGTGAGCATATCACCAGTGACAAAAGCCCAATTATTCAGGGAACTCTTTTGAAATAAAAGTCATAGAGAGGTGAATGTGCCATCAAAAAATAATTGAGGTCCAATCCTCAGCAGAGAGGGTGAGAAATACATCATTTTAAAATTGAGAAAAATTCTGTTTAAACAAGAAAAACTTTCTAAAAATGGAGCAATTCCTAGGGAGACTCAAAGAAATCTTTGCAGTTGGAATTATTTAAAGTAGAGAGGGAGTGATTTCATGAAGAACTAGTTTCAGGAATTATATAGTAGGGAGGAGGGAAGGGAGAATCTGGAGGGAGAAGGCTTAGCTGACCAATTTACCCTGTCATTGCAGGTTGATTTCCTACAGTTTCTTCCCTTCACTCATGAGAATAAAGGTATTTTGATATATTTTTAGGAGAATTTGTACAATATGTAATTGCCATATTAAATGACACCGAAAACTAAAAAAATGGCAGCCACATCATCACATGACACAGCCATGCAGGTACACAATACTGAACAAATTATAGCATTGATCTGAGAGTGGAAAAGAATCTGAAGAGGGGAAATCAACACCTAAATTAGCCTTGTCTGTTTACTGGAGTAAAAAAAAAAAACTAGGCCTTTGATTCTAACTTTTGTTGCACATTGTGAGTGCAAGGTCCACTCCTAAGGTCACACAGTGATCTAGAATCATAGCATCTTAGAGCAGAAAGTACCCAATGAGATCACAAGTTAAAGTCTCCTTTTTTTAGAAAGCAGGGATGATTGGATTTCTGGAGAAGAAACCATGAAGTCCCTTCATTCTTTGACTTTCTCAGTAGTACCTCTACCTCATTTGTATCACATAAAACCAATTTGGTAGAATGGTAAAGTCAAGGACTCCTTCTCAGAATGAGGTTTTTAAAAGCAGAAATTAAAATATCTTGGATTACAAAAGAAACTGATTATATTGGGAGGGGGAAGATTATATTTTTCCCTATTCAGTGAGTTCAAGGATCTCATGCAATGAGTCAATAGGTAACTGAGCTTCGGTTAACACAGACTCTTGCAATTCCAGCTGCCATTTTTGTGCCCTTCAGTGACCCTCATTTCTAGTCTTTCCTTCTTGTCCTCCCTTTTCAGAATTTTCATCTAAGGCTACAGTAGGCAGGTTCACATGTTTATGTTCTTTGGGTCTTTCCATGGGATTACAATACAATTATTTGCACAAGAGATGCAATAGTGTCCAGGGGATAGGAAGCCTAGCCTTGGCTGTAGCAGAATCTGGGTTCAAGTCCAGTCACTGACATATAGCCAATTGATGAGCATTTATTCGGCTCCTGCTGTATTCTGGGTGCTTTGCTAAGTTCTGAGCATTCAAAGACAAAAAGGAAACTGCGAGTTTGCTCAAGAAAGGGAAGAAAATAAGCATGTGTATACATCGGCTACTATGTGTCAGGCACTGTTAACCACTTTACAAATATAATCTCATTAAATCCTCATAACATCCATTTTGCAGTTGAAGAACTGAGGCAGAGGGAAGGGAAGTGACTTATGCAGCGGGTAAATGTCTAAGGGCATGTTTGATTTTCTGTCTTCCTGACTCCAAGCTCAGTCCTCTATCCATTGAGCTGCCTATTTTATTTTATAAGCCTGATTATATTTTATTAGTGAGACAATACGTACCTGTATAAATGGATATAAAATAGAAAGTAATTTAGACTGGACTGCATGTCTAGTGGCTGGAAACATCAGAAAAGGGCTTTGCTTGGAGGAGAGGGGGCTTCTCCCAGTGCAAAGGACAGAGACGGGAGATGGATTTGTGTGAAGATCAACCAAGATCCCACCAGCTGCACGAGAAGCATTAATTAAACAGTTTGTAAGAGGCGATCACTGTGCTGGGCATGGTGGGAACCAAAGAAACGCCCAGCTCATAGCAGACTAGGGAAGGAGATGGCCAAACTGCTGGGTCCATACTAGTCACACTGATGAGCTGAGACCCTGATGGGGCATTTTAGAATCCCCAAATGCAGAGTTCTTCCTCTTCCGTGACACTACACAAAAGAAGAAAAAAACTTCCCGTGATTCATAGGTTTTAAAGTGAAATGGCTTGGGCTCTCCAAAGTCAGAGAGGTATATGGGAGGAGGATCATTTTTTCCATGTAGTGTGACCATCTCTGTGTGAGCTCCAGGGCCGGCTGTGGCACAAGGCTGGCGCTTGCTTCCTGACCCAGATGATAAGTATCGGGGTTCTTGGGAACAAGTCAGAGTGGCCTTCTTTCACAGGCCGGCTCTGCCAGGAGGATAAGGGGTCCGCACAGCCGGCCAAGGTTTACCTGATCCAAGTGGCCGCCCAGGACTGCTCCGAGCTCAGCAGAATCCTCACGAGCCTGCGTGAGCTTGGCTGCTCAGAGGGTGTGGAAACAGTGCTTTGTTTGAGTTACATTTCCCCAGCTTGCCGCTGAGTGACACTAGGGAAGCCTTAGCTACTCTGGGCTTCAAGGGTCTGTGTCTGAGCAGGGGAAGGACTCGAATGAGAGGCTCAAAGGCAGAAGCTCAAAGGACAGACCTTAAAAGGGTACAGATGTTGGACACTATCAGAGAGAGGCAAGATGGTGTGCACAATGGGCTCCATCTCAAACAGAAACCGGTGGCTTAGAAAACCACAGATTAATGTTATCTATTAAAGTGGAATTTTTATTTATTTTGTTAAACTTTCCCCATTATGTTACAATCGGATTGGGGAGACACTTGGGAGTTTTGTGGGTGTTTGGCCTGTGGGTCTTGTGTTTGACATCTTTATAGATTGGATGGAGAGTGAGACTTGGAAACAGGAGAATCGTGGGTCAAATCTTGCCTCTGAGCATCCTTTGGTTCTTTAATCTTGAGGTAATTATTTAGCTTTTATGTCTCACAGCATCCTCATCTATTAAAAGAGACAAAGACAACAGATGTAAACACTTCATAGGGCTATTTGGAGATTCAGATAATGCATGGAAAGTACTTTGCAAATTTTAAAACTCTTCTCTTCTCTTCTCTTCTCTTCTCTTCTCTTCTCTTCTCTTCTCTTCTCTTCTCTTCTCTTCTCTTCTCTTCTTTCTCTTCTCTTCTCTCTCTTCTCTCTCTCTCTTTTTTCTTCTCTTCTCTCTCTCTCTTTTTTCTTCTCTTCTCTCTCTTCTCTCTCTCTTCTCTTTTCTTCTCTTCTCTGTCTCCTTTTTTCTCTCTCTCTCACTGTCCCTTTGTCTCCCTTTTTGTTTCTCTGTCTCCTTCTCTCTCTTTCCTCTTCCTCCTTTTCTTCTCCCTCTTCTTTATCTTCGTCTCTACCTCTCTTCTTCCTTTTTCTTTCTTCTTCCTCTTCCTTTTTATCTCTTCATCTTACTATTTTTCCTCCCTCTCCTCTTCCTCTTCTTCCTACTCCTTCTTCATCTTCTTCATCATCTTCTCCTTCTTCATCTTCTTTTTCTTCTTCTCTTTTTCCTTCTCCTACTTCTTCCCCTTCTTTCTCCACTTTCTATGAACTACAGCCAGAGAGGTGAATACAGCATTTATTATGTGCTTATTATGTGTCAGTCACTGAACTGTGTTGGTGATACACATATAAGCAAACAAGACAGTCATCCTCAAGGAGCTGAAATTCTCCTGGGGGAATACAATGCATCAAGGGGAGCTGGAAGGTAAGAGTGAAGTAGGGTGAGGGTTTCCTCACAGGGCCAAGACTGCTGGTGGGTGGGATAGTGAAGTCTGCGAGGGAGTTGAGCATGGTTGAAGTCCCACATGAGATCTTGTCATCACCAGTCCTGAGTTCCAAGACTACTACTGCTTTTTACTTACTTTGTGACCTTGACCTCTGGGTCTCAATTTTCTTTCTTTTAAATAAGGGGTGGTGGTGAACAAGAAGGCTTCAACAATCCCTTCCAGCTCTAGAGCTGTTAAGATTCTCTCATCCTGTTAATCCAAGTGACTCCTCTAATAGTGGACAGAACAAGGAACCAATATGGAGAAAATCTCAGTTTCAATCCAGGTTCCATCTCCTCTTAGCTGTGTGACCTTCAACTCTCTGAATATCAATTTTCTTTACTGTAAAATGGGGAGAAAAAAATACTTGTTACTTATCTGACAAACAAATCAATCAATAAGAATTTGTTCTATGCTAGTCAGTGTGCTAAGGACTAGGGGTAGAAAATCAAACAGTTCCTACCTTCAAGGAACTCACACTCTATCAGGAAAACACCACATACATATATGAGTATGTGCAGAATATATACCGAGTGTATAAGAGGTAACTTTGGGAAGGAGGGTAGTCCAAGTAGGGAAGGGGAAGAAAGGCTTCCTGTACAAAGTGGCGTTTGAAGTGAATTTTCAAGGAAGCCTGGGGTTCTAAGAGGTAGCCAAAGAGCCAAACCAAGGAACAAAGCAGCAAATAGAACTTCAGAAGGAATGGTGCCAAATTTGAATAACTTTGGGACTGAATAGTTTTACTTTTTCCAAAAAAATCCTGAAGCAGACATCCCAAGGGCTTGGAAAGATGGGTATTTATTTCTTCCCCATCTCTTCCCCCAAGGGAACCAATATGAGTGGAGATGTCTTTCTTGTTAAGAGCTAAACAAAGACTTCTGATTCCTTTCACAACCTTTTGAACAGCTGTCAGTTCTAACCTTTTTTCATCAGTGGACACATAAGTTGGCTCTGGCCCCAGTGATCTGGAGGTTCTGTGTATCTATCATTCTTTATCAGTCTTTATAAAAAAATCACAGGTACTAAAGTATCATGAAGTAATTTTAGATGCGTTCAGAAGAACAAATTTCCACATACTGGTGACTTCTCTCAGTGATGGTTAAGCAGTAATCTCCCTGAAGGGTTCTTTGGATAACCTGATAGATGCTGAGACCTAGTTAGTAGCTTGGTCCTTTGGTCATTTCCAGTGGGCATTATAGTGAGATGGCAATTATAAAATGTCCATTGGTTTGTAAGTGGAGTGCCAAAACTAGGATAGGGCCACTAAGGCTCTCCCTCTGGGTGAAATTTTATAGAGTGATAATAGCACTGATGTTGCTCCCAAAGGTGCTTGTTTCACAGAGTGCCCAATGACATCGTTGTTGTAGTGGAGCACAATTACTCATCTGTATCCACTTCTTTGATGGCATCCCACCAGGACCTTAACCTTTCTTCTTCCTCATCTAGGAGTGGCTAAATTCCCACTCCCTTTTCCCCATTGGCCTTCAGAATTACAGAAACTTCGGAGCCCTAGGGCGAACTTCCTGCCATTCCCCCTTCCCCCAAACTGTATTCCAAATAGCATCTTCCTCTTCTTTTTTACTCCCTAGTATTTGCTTTGTGTAAGAGTTGTAAGAATGAGACACAATTGTTCTATGACTAGAGAGAGCACTGTGCCCAAAGGGCTATCCCAAAGACATCAAAAATGTTTAAAAAGGGAAAAAAGAACTATTTGTATACATATATTTATAAATCTTTTTTTTTGTGGTGGCTAAGAATTGGAAATCAAAGGGAAATCAATTGGAAAAGGGCTAAACGAGTTTTGATATATAATTGTAATGGAATATTATTGTGCTATAAGAAATCACAAGCAGGATGATTTCAGAAAAACCTAGAAAGGCTTACATGAACTAATGTAGAATGAAATGACCAGAACCAGAGAAGGTTATCCACAGTAGCAGCAATATTGTTTGTTAATGGAAGAACTGGAAATGACTCCAATCCAAAATAATCAAAAACTCTAATGATCCAAAATAATCCCAAAGGATTAATGATGAAGTATACCATCTACTTCCAGAGAAAGAACTGGTATTGATTGAATACAGACCAAAGCATGCTAATCTTCACTTTATTTCATTTTATTCTTTCATGAGTCTTCTTGTGCAAAATGACTAAGTTGGAAATGTTTTACATAGTTACACATGTATAACCTACTGTCTCAGGGAGGGAGGGAGAGAGAAAATTTAGAACTCAAAACTTCAAATACAAATGTTTAAAAATTGCAGGGATAGGTGGGGGGGGAAGAGTTCTGGGTATGGATGAATGAAACTAAAAACTTGATGATTAAATTCACAAGATCTTGAATGAGACCCTCCCATTTCTGTTTCCTGATCTAGGCTGGTGATTTAGAACGTTTTACTTCTTCCTTATCCATCCCATGTTCCTTTCTACTAAATTTTAGCTCATCCTTCAAGCCCAGCTCCAGGTTTACCTTCTGCAGAAAGCTTTCTAGAATTCCCTCTCAGATTTCATCTATATCCTTTGAACTTCCCCCTCACTAAGAGTCCATGCTCTTTGCATAGGCCAAAATTTCTTTATTTGCAAAATGGTGGGTTTGGTGTAGGTGGCTGTGAGAAAATGCACAAATCAAAATCCTCTGGGTTTCAGAGCATTTCAACTGCTCTGTGTGTGTGCGTGCGTGCGTGCGTGTGTGTGTGTGTGTGTGTGTGTGTGTGTGTGTGTATCTGATTTATGTCAACCATTTCACCGGAATGAAGGAAGTCTTAGAAAGAAAGAAATAAGCATTCGTAAAGTGCCTACTATGTGTCAGGCAGGCACTGTGCTAAGTACTTTTACAAAGATTTTATCTGATTCTCACAACTCTGCAAGGTAGCTATTTTATCATCCCCAAATTATGCTCAAAAATGACACAGATTGGAGATTAAGTGACATCCCTTCCCTAGGATTATATAGCTAGGAAGTATCCAGGCCAAATTGACGTTAGGTCTGCTAAATCAGTTTTTTGATGGGCCTACTCTTTATGTATGTATTTTATTTATTATAGCTTTTTATTTACAGGATATATGCATGGTAATTTTTCAGCATTGACAATTGCAAACCTTTTGTTCCAACTTTTCCCTTCCTTCCCTCCGCTCCTTCCCCCAGATGGCAGGTTGATCTTTATGTATGTATTAGCAAAATGTGGTCCTTACTCTTCTCTAAACTCAGAGCATCTTCCTCCCTTTCTTGTCCTGGCCCAGGCTGAGTGTGCCCCCATACTTCCAAAACCTCTTTCTCCTTCCTTCTACCTCTTTGAACTCCAACCTTCTATTAAGGCACAATTCATCTGCTTTTCCTGATCCTCACACTTGGTGCACTCCCTCAAATTATTACGTATATATGGATCTCTTTATATTCTTAATAGAATATACATCCCCTCAATCCAAGGCAAATATTGTTTTGGTTTTGCAAACCTAGCACCTAGCACAGTGTCCAGCACATAGGAGACACTGAATAAGTGTTTGTTGGGTTGGCCTAGATTTGCTAAATGTTAAGCAATGATTATTTTCACATGCCATCATACTCAGACCATAAGGTCATTTGAATTGAGACTTTTATCTGCATTAATCAGAGGCTCTCATCTTGCAAGATAATATTACAAACTCTTCCTCCTCTCCCCTTAGAAGAATCCAACCCAATTTCTTGTTTTAAAATCCTTCAATAATCATACTTTCTTAACTTCACATATAATCTCAAAGACATGGCAGCACGCCACTGCTTGAATTTAGGAAAAAACACTATAATCCTTCTCTATCTTCCACAGACATGTTTTTCTGCGCCAAGATCCTGACTCACTGGGACACAGCTGTACTCTGAACTAAACATGGTTGGTTAACATTTCCACTTCAAGGCATTTAATCTGGTTTATTTGTTCCAGAAAGTTTTCAGTTCCCTGGGTAAATGTTTTGGCCTGCCATGGCCACAGGCCTTCAGCCTTCCCCCTTCCCCCTCTCCCCTTCTTCTTCTTCCCTTCCCCCTGCTGATTTTTTCAGTGTTCTGATTGAAATCTCCACTGACCTATTGAAGGTTTATTCCTTCTTTGGTTTGGAGTCCTTAAATTTAGGTCTGGCGGCAGGCCAGATTGAGGTAGGCCACATTTCTCTTTGGGCATCTGCCTGGTTCTCCCCTCCACCCCACCCCCATGCAACTTTCCCAATCCCCCAGGCCCCAATCGCAGGGTCTATTCTTACTCCTTGCTGTCTGCTAACAATCATCACATTAAAAGAGCATATTTCGAAGGAGTTTTATGGTTTTTCAAAGTGCTCATCTCTTGACCACCCAGGGAGATAGTAAGTACAGATTTTATTATCTTCATTTTAGAGCCTCAGAAAGTAAGACTCCAGAGGTAAATGAATGGCTGAGGCAACACTTGAACCCAGGTCTTCAGACTCCAAATTCAGATCTTCAAAAAAAACTGGACCCCTTTTGTCTTTAAATTACCTACTGTTCAAGGTGTATCCCTTTTCTTTCTTTGACCAGAGCACTGTTACTTAAAAGAAGAACAAAATAGAGGGGGGAAAATCTGTGGAATAAATAAATATATTACAATAGTCTGACTTTTATTCTGTGTTCCATCCCCATTTCTGCCATGAAGGGAGGGGGAGGTGCTTTCTCATATCTCTTTTATAGGGCCAGGCTTAGTTATTGCAATTTTGCATCATTCAGTTTCCATTGTTTAATTGTTATTTTCATTGTTTTAATCATTGTTTCTATTGCTTTCCTGCTTCATTTATGCATTTGCAATGACACTTGATTCTGCTCATCTCTTCTCAGCAATTGTACCTTCAAGGGCTTGTAATTCCACAGGTATACTCCACTTCATGCTTCAGATCACCACCATTTCTTATGATTTAGGAGATGGTCCTCAAGAGTCACCATATCTAAAAAATCCAGCCACACTGTGGTCAACCTGGCAATGTTCTTAAAAATCACCTCTTCTAGGACTGTATCACAAAGTGGTCATAAAAAGTGGGAAAGGACCCATGCACAAAAGAGCTTATAGCAGCTTTCTTGGTGGTGGAAAACTGGAAACTGGGGGGAATGTCTATCAATCTGGGAATGGCTGAACAAATTTGTGGTATATGAAGGTAATGGAATACTATTGTTCTATAAGAAATGATCAGCAGGTGAATTTCAGATAAAAAACCTGGACATATTTATTTGAGCTGGTGCCGAATGAAGTGAGCAACATTGTGGGGATGATCAACTTTGATAGACTTTGCTCTTCCCAGCAATACAATGATCTAAGACAATTCTAAAAGACCAGTGATAGAAAATGTTATCCTTATCTCCAGAAAGAATTATGGAGATTGAATGCAGATTGAAGCATACTATTTTCACTTTTGTTGTTTTTTCTCTTTCATGGTTTTTCCTTTCTCCCACCCCTATTTTTCTTTCACAACATGACTAATGTGGAAATATGTTAAATATGAATGTGTATGTATAACTTATATCAGATTGCTTGCCATTTTGGGAAGGGGTACGGAGAGGAAGAGAGAAAAAATGGAAATCAAAATCTCATAAAATTAAGTCTCAAAAACTAAGTAAATAAATAAATTACCTCGACTGGAGCTCAGACAAAGCACCATCCATTGCTTTCTCTATAACAAAAACTCTTCTAGGTCACTAAGGTCTGCTTGGGGTTTTTGATCCATTGGCAAAAACTTTGAGCAAGGTACTCTCATCTGTAGGCCAGATTGAAGCCTTGGAAACAGAAATCAGAGTAGAGAACTCTGGTAAGTTGATCATAATTATTGTGAGGGGCTAATGTTAACTATGACAATAACAATGAAGGTAATCCAGAAACAATTCAATTTAATTCAACAAACATTTAAAAATGAATGAACAAGTAACTGATAAATTGATAAAGCTGTATGTGCCAAGCAATGCACTGAGTGTTAGGGACACAAATACAAAGCAAGACAATTTCTACGCTCTTCAAGTTTACATTATAAGAGGGGAAGATATCTCTCTATAGAGATGTTGTCTATAGGAGAGATGGGTTCAGGGAAGAGAGTTTCCATCAAGGGCGGGGGATCTTGCCCTGAAATCTGTGAACTTCTTTTAAAAAATCTTGTGATACAGGCTAATTGTAATTCAAAGTCTGATTCTTTTTGTACAGCAAAACAATTGTTTGGACATGTATACATATATTGTATTTAATTTATACTTTAACATATTTAACATGTAGTGGTCACATGACATCGGGTGGGGGGAGGACGGGAAAAATTGGAACAAACGGTTTAGCAATTGTCAGTGCTGTAAAATTACCCATGCATATATTAAATAAATAAATAAAAAGCTTATAGCTTATAGAATAAAATAAGTGAAAAAAATCTTGTGATAAAAAAATGTTGATTTTCTTTTAATCCTGTGTATTTTAAGCATTAATCTGAGAAGGAAACAACCTGTGACATCAGACTATCAAAGATGCCCACGACATAAATGGTTAAGACCCCCTAGTTGGAGAGAGTCTTAGATAAGAATAGGGAAAGAAGTCATGGAACAGTTAATTGTCATTTCCCTTCCAGAAACAATGCACATATGGATTTGGTTATTATAAACAAAGCAAGAGATGGAAAGCAGGAGTGAGAAAGTGAGAAAGGGATTATGAGGGAAGGGGTCTATCCCTTGCCTTCTCATGGGATTTGCATATTGTTGCCCTTCAGATCCTGAAAACATTGTTGTCATGGAACAAACACTAGACTGGGCAGTGAGTGGTCAAGTCTTGGTCAAGTTTTTCACTATTTGTGAGATCTTGTCTAAGTTACTCAGGCGATTTCCCATCACTTCCCTCAAGTTTTCTTCCTCTGTAAAATGGGTGTGGGAATGGGGTTTAACTAAAGTAGGATGCCTGGAGGGTCCTTCCAACTCTTACAGTTTAGGACTCATGGTCAAATAGGGAGGCTGATGAACAGGTAATGCAACATATTTCTTTCCTCTAGGTACATATTAAGGATATGGAATATTGCCTACTCTGATGGTACCACAATTGTATTGGAGGATAATCAAATTATAGGATCATGGATCTAGAGCTGGAAGAAACCTTCAGAGGCCAACCAGAGCAGCCTCCTCATTTTACAAGGAAACTAAAGGTCAGAAAAATTAAGTGATTTGCACAGGATTACACAGACAGTTAAGTGTTTAAGGCAGGGATTTAAAATGGAGTCTTTCTGAGTTGTCATCTTATTGGTTTGCTAAACTCTGAGAGAGGGGTCCTCTGTCTGGCCCAACAACCAAAGAGATCGATAAAAAAGACATGCTGCTGTCCAATTTTGGCTGAATATGATGGAGTACAAGAAAGGAGGGAACAGAGAATTTAAAAAAAAAAAGACTTATAAGACTTATAAGAACTGATGTAGAATGAAATAGTTGGGCCCTGAAGAAAAAATTAAAACATCAAAATATTATGAAAATGAACAATTTTGAAGACTTCTGTAAATGAGTGAAGATTGAAGTGAGCCAAACCAGGAAAACGATTTATACAGTAACAACATGATAAAGTTAGCTTTGAAAAATGTAAGTGTTATGGTCAATATGATGACCATTCTTATTTCCAAGAGAAGTAATGGATTATTGAGGCTGGAGAATTATAAATTTATAGACAGATATATAGATAAATAGTTACATATGTCCACCCTCCCTTTTTCCTCTCTCTCCCATTGAAGAATTTTTTTGCTTGACCAACATATTTATTACAAGAAATTTATTTTTATTTTTTCAGTGAGTGTGAGGAAATGTAGATTTCTGCAAACTTTTTCTTCCCTTCCCTTCCCAATTCCCTTCCCTTCTCAATTCCCTTCCCTTCCCAGTTCCCAATTCCATTCCCAATTCCCTTCCCTTCCCTTCCCTATCTCTTTCTCTTCCCTTCCCTTCCCTTCTTTTCCCTTCCCTTCCCTATCTCCTTCTCCTTCTCCTTCTCCTTCTCCTTCTCCTTCTTCTCCTTCTCCTCCTCCTCCTCCTCCTCCTCCTCCTCCTCCTCCTCCTCCTCCTCCTCCTCCTCCTCCTCCTTCTTCTTCTTCTTCTTCTTCTTCTTCTTCTTTTCTTCTTCTTCTTCTTCTTCTTCTTCTTCTTCTTCTTCTTCTTCTTCTTCTTCTTCTTCTTTTCTTCTTCTTCTTCTTTTCTTCTTCTTCTTCTTCTTCTTCTTCTTCTTCTTCTTCTTCTTCTTCTTCTTTTCTTCTTCTTCTTCTTTCTTCTTCTTCTTCTTCTTCTTCTTCTTCTTCTTCTTCTTCTTCTTCTTCTTCTTCTTCTTCTTCTTCTTCTTCTTCTTCTTCTTCTTCTTCTTCTTCTTCTTCTTCTTTCTTCTTCTCCTTCTTTCTTCTTCTCCTTCTTCCTTTTTTTTTTTAACCACAATGACAGTAGTGACTTATTCAGCAGGCCCCTATTTAGTCAGACTGTTCTGGGCATTCAGTCTGGGGTGATGTGGGGCCATTGAAAGGGGGAGGGAAGGGGGTGGAGAACAGTTCCCTGCTGTCAGCACGACCGCTTTGTCAGCTCATTCCTGGAGTTCTGAACCCTAGCTGTGTGGCCCAGATCCAGAGAGTCCCTGGCTTTGGCAAGTCACTGGTTCTTGAGGTCACACTCCCTTCTGCCCAAACCCTCCTATCCATCCTCCAGATTTCCAGGCACACCCAAATGATGATTGTAGGCACAGAATTCTGGATTCAGAATCCTAAAATTCTAAAAAAAATATAAAAAAGGAAAGGACCTGGAAGACAATAGCATGTTAGCATTTTTAGTACACTTTGTGATTTACAAAACACTTCATATTATCTTATTTGATCTTTACAACAATTCTGTGATTATTATCTCTACATTACAGAGCAATAAAAAATGGAAAGAAATGTGCTAAGTGACTTTTCCAGGTTTAAATGCCTGACGGCAGATTGGAACTCTGGTTTTTTTGGATAAGGAAATGGCAAACCATTTGCTAAGAAAACCCCAAATGGGGTCATGAAGAGCTGGACATAAATGAACAACAACTCTGACTCCAAGTCCAGCAAGCTGCACCCCTAGAGACTACCTAGTTCCATCCTTACTCTCTACATTTAGCACACTATAACAGCCTCTTTACGAAGAGAATGAAGAAACCTAGGACCAGAGAGGGCAATGACTTGCCTAGGTTCATTTGGTACTTATGGTCAGAAATGGAACAAGAAGCAGGTTTCTCGACCCTGGGTCCAGCACTCCTTTTCTGGAAGGACCCTTCCTGCCATGACACTGGCCCTACCCCAGGGTAATTAGCTAATTCTCTAGGGAAGCTAAGTAATGTAAACGTACTCCCTGAGGTTTTTCCAGCCTTCCTCTCCTGGCTAATCTTGGTGAGGGTATCCCCGTAGCTGCTGACGAGGTAGAGCAGCTGGGAGCCATGACAGCTTTAATAGCACTCACAGCATCTTTAAAAAGTTCTGTGGCACTACTCCAATGCTTCACAAGAGCTGAAGTGTTTGGACGTGTGGCTACTGTTATGTAATTCAGGGAACAGTAGTTTAATTAGTTTGGGGACTATATGGATTACTCCCTGTTTCTTTCTTAAGGAGCCTTCATGAGTGGTTGTGGATGAAGTCTTTTGTCCCTTGGTGGCCAGTCTTCCACCGAATTCACGGATAACTCCTCCCTCTCCCCCTCTCTTCCACCAGCCCATGTCTGGCTCTACTGAAGCTCTCCTAGATCTTGGGCTCCATTGGCAGAGCCTTTGAGCAATGGAAGGAAAATAGAATGGGCAGCCTTGGCAGGGCAGGTGGTGAGCTCCCCTTTATTAGACAGCCTCTCTCTCACTCTGGGGTTCTAGAGCTTTGGATTGGTGAGAATTCTAATATTTATCCGGAACCAGACCCAGAACATTATTTTATGGTCACACACATACATCTATACATATACATACACATGTACATACTATATACATATATATCCATACATTTGTTTTGTATTAGAATGAAAGAATTATTAGGAAACAAGTGCCTTGCTTTCCAGATTTCTCTCTAACACAATCTCTGACATAAAAAACTCTTAAATGCTACTTTCATTCATTCATTCAATCAGCCAGAAAATTCTGCTCAAGTAGGTATTGCCTGAGCACTGTGTGAGTAAACTCTGGATTATTATTATTATTTTTTACAAGCGCTCATTAGTATCCCCATCCCCACCCCACCTCAGACACCGATAGAAGATTGCCAAGAGCTCTTCAGTCTCACCTGCTGCCATATCCCATGGTGCGAATGGGGAGCTACCTGGCTCTACAGTTTGCCTCACCTTTAACTGATCTTACTTAAGAATGGAACATCTATCCTTGTCTTCCTTTTTTTTTTTGTGTGTGTGTTTTTTAAAAAATTTAATAGTTTTTATTTACCAGATATATGCATGGGTAATTTTACAACAGCTTTTGTTCTAATTTTCCCCCTCCTTCTCCCCCCTGATGGCAAGTTGACAAATACATGTTAAATATGTTAAGAGTATAAATTAAATACAATACATGTATACATGTCCAAACAGTTGTTTTGCTGAACAAAAAGAATCAGACTTTGAAATAGTGTACAATTAGCCTGTGAAGGAAATCAGAAATGCAGGCGGCCTTGTCTTCCTTTCTAATGGGCTAGGGAAAATCTGGCCCCAGTCCCCTACTGATGTCCTGGGATTATTGAAGACTAGGACAGCTAGGTAGTGCATAGAATGCCGAGCTTGCAATTAGGAGCTGGCTTTAAATCTGGTCTCAGATGCTTATTAGCTGTGTGATCCTGAGCAAGTCACCTAACTCAGATTTCCTCAGTTTCCTCATCTGTAAAATAATGTAGAGAAATGACAAAACAATATCTCTGCCAAGAAAACCCCAATAAGGTCCTGAAGAGCTGGATATGATTGAAATGACTGAAATCACACACACACACACACACACACACACACACACACACACACACACACACATGAAGAGAAGCTATTTTAACATCTTTAGAATGAATGTTCTAAAAAGACAGCACACACTGATTAAGAATTTTCCAGGTGCCAGGCATTGTGCTGAGCACTTGGAGTATATAAATAAACAAGAAGAGAGTCTCTGACCCCCAAGAAGCTTATTTATCCTCTGCTGATATAATAACTTACGTCTTCCTTATTCCATTTCCAGCCCCCTAGCCAGTGCTCTGTCTCCTTAACATAGGATTTAGGACTGAATTTTGGCAATTCCTTGTACTTCCTGTAACTTTTAGACTTAAAGAGTTGCCCTGAGTGTTCAGGACTTATGACGAAGTCTTGCTCCACCCATTGTCCGTATGTGTCAAAGATGGGACTTAAAGCCAGATTTCCCTGACGTTGGGCCAACTGTATATCCATTATGATACATTGCTTCTCTTCCTTTGCATTGATAGGATGAAATATGATCATGCATGTCAAGTGCTCTGGACATTTTAAAATACCACGTAATATATCAGAAGGCAACTATCCTATTTCTCAGCTTTTTTCTTTTCTCAGCTCAACATCCTTAGTCATTATCCTGGCTTTGATCACTATTTTGGCTATTCTCCTCTGGACCCTGTCCAGCTTATTGGTGTCCTTCCTGAACTTTGGTACAGAGAATTGATGACAAGAGGGTTGATGAAGGTCAAGGGCACAGGAACAATCACTTTTTGATTTCAGGATTTCTCCATGCAGCCTTCCATCACTTTAGCTTTCTTGCCTGACATTTCCCAGATTCATGAGTCACCAGACTAATTACCCCACCCAACCCACACTCAGGGATGCATGTATCTACATGTAATTCTGCTCTTTGATGATGCTTCTGCAGACTATTCAGCAGCTCCTGGTGTTTATTGTGGGGAAAGTCCCAATTTTTCCCCCTGGATTCATAGATGACCAGCATAGGATTATGAGGCTTGATCCCCAGAATAAGCTTCAATTTTGCTTAGTTTACAAAGATTGAGGTGCATTTCTGCAGATTATGGGGCAGTTATAAATAGAACTGGGCTCTACAGACAGAAGCAATTGATGTTACCATTGCTAATGTCTCAGGGATTCTAAATCTCTTTAACGAGTGCCTGGGTGGTGCTGGAAAGAGTTTCTTCCCTTTTTCTGCTTTTTCCTAGATGTTACAGGAAGTAACAGGTTATTTGAATAATCTTCTGCAGCTGTACTAGTGAGCTTGGGGAAGGGAAGAAAGATTAGGGAGGTGCCTAGGGATGGAGTGACAGTTGGGGAAAGAATGGGGCATTCCCCATAAAGTCCTAGATATGCTAGAAAGTGCTGATACAAATAGTAGATATAGCTCTTGAGGCCTGGGATAAAATGGAGACAAATAGTAATAAGACACCATGAACATACAGAAAGTTAGAGAAAGAAACCTAGTTGTGAAGTGAAACAGAGGTTCTCCCTATCATCTCTATGAGAGATAAGTGAGGGAGATAAATCTGGAATTTAAAAAAGGCATAATAATAATGATGATGATAATGATAATGTTGCTTCTGAGCTATCAAGAGACCCTGAGAGTCATGATTTGTCAGAAGAAGCTGCTCCCTGAGGAAAAGAAACAAATACCATTTATAAAGCTGAGGAGAACAAGGAAACCCTATTGGGTGTGGAGCCAATAATGAAATTACTACCTGATGGGACCTGAAGAAAGCTGAAGGAGGAGGAACTGTAGGAGATGGAAGTAAGGAGCAGTAATGGAGGGGCAGTGACTTGGGATTATTCCAGTAGAGAGTGGAAAGAAAGGATAGCTATTAGAAATAAGCAACATATAGACAAGCCATGGGACGAACAGCAATGTGGAGCAGCAGACCTTCTACTGGAGCCTTGCCCAGTGTTTTATGCCATTGAGTCCTTTCAAGAAGGTTTGATTCTTGGGACTTGAAGGTAAGTCTTATTTGTTTCCATTAATTTATAAATAAAGCCCTTTCTGTTTTGAGTCTTAAGAGTCTGGGTACTTGTAAGGGGAACTGGTTACTACTCTTAAGGGAATGACTTGAAGGTCAAGATCCTCTGGATAGGGCATGGAGCCAGAGAATGAGAAGGCTGCAAAGTGTAACTGGGCCCAGTGTGAAAGGAAGGAATGTGCCTCTAACACAAGGGTTGCAATGGTTCTAATTTTAGGATAACATTTGAAAACAGACTCCTAGAATTCAAGGATCAAGCCCCATTCTCTACAGACTCAGTGCAAGCCATTGGGGTTTCAGAGTGTTAATTAATGGATCCATTCCAATTAGGAAGGAGCTCATTAATGACATGGCCCCAGAAATCTGAGTTTGTCCCTGTGCTGTTTAACATTTTTGTCATTAAGCTGGATAAAGGTATAGGTTATAAAATTATCAGATGACACAGATGAGAGGGAGAGCTAAAACATTGACAGTCAGTCTAAAAAGGCCTTGGCTGGCTAGATCTAATAAGATGAAATTCAATAGAAAGAGATGTGAAGTCTTAAAATCAACAAATTGGTTTCAAAAGTAAAATAGGAAGGAAAATGATTAGATAGTATTGTTTAATAATGCTGGGGTTCTGGTGGATTGCACCCCAAGATGACTGAATGATAGGATATGATTGACAAGGAAAGCTAATGTGATCTTGGATGTGTAGTTTCTAGGAATAAAGAAGCAATCTTCCTTTACCCCACCCTGGGTAGATCACATCTAGACTATTCTATTTGGTTCTGGGCATTTTATTTTAGAAAGGAAATGGATTGGAAAAATGGGAACCAAAATGGTGAAGGCCATTAAGTCTGTGAGAATGAGGGCTGATTAAAAGAAGAGGGGCTGTTTATTGTAGATAAGACAAGGGTGAGGGACAGTAGATGTTGGGAGGAATCATGATGGTTTTTCTCAATGTGGAGTAAAGATGAATCATTTTTTGAGTACCCCTAAAATAAAAGTAAGAGTAATGGGTAGAGGCTGCAAAAAACCCCCCAAAAAACAAATTTAGGTTTGACATCAGGAAAAGTCCCAAAATTTGGGGCTATTGAATTCAATCTCAGTAAATTTGGCTGCTTAGTGAAAGGTGTATTCCCCCTCAGTGGAAGTGTTGAAGAAAAAGGTGGATGGACATTCATCCAATATATTGTGATGGAAATTCTTCTTGGGCTGAACTAGATGGATAGAAAGAAACAAGTATTTATTAAGCACCTACTATGTATCAGATACTATGCAAAGCACTTAACAAATATCTCATTTGATCTTCATAACAACCCTAGAAGATAGATGATATTATTATTATTTTATAGTTGAGTAAACTGAGGCTGAGAGAGTTTAAGTGAATTTATGCCCAAGGTCACACAGCTAATATGTCTCTGAGGATAGATTTGAATTCAGATCTTCCTAACTTCAGACCCACGTCTCCACCTCCAGTGGAGTTGCCACTAAGTAGAGGAGATCTGAAGAAGGAGAATTGTGGAAAATATTAATAGGGGACAATGTTAAGGGAGCAGTAAGTACCACTGAGGACCTTTCCAGCTCTGAAATTCTGCGATGCTTTGATCCTGTCTCCTTTAACCAGGTTCACCCTCCTTCTCACTCTCTGAAGTAGTCATTCTCCCTCACACACAGATTTCCTAATTCCTAGTCACATTTATCTACCCCTTCACCCCTTGACTCATGCTACTTATCTCTGTAGTCACTCAATAATTCTAATCACAATCCCTTCCTCTCCCCCACACTCCGTTCTTGATCTGTTCACTATTCCACTCTCACCACCCTCAGTCAACAAATACCTAGGGGCCTAGTCTCCTTCCAAAGCCAAGCCCAACCCTATCACTAGGCTCAAAGGAATGTAGACATGATAACCCTGGAAAAAGTGATCAACAATTCTAGGTGTGGGAGACTCCATACTTAGGAACAAAGGCTTGCAGACTGACTGTTGACTGACTGACCCCTAGTGACTTCCCTGCTCCACAGCGGAATCCTTGGTTCATGGCCTGAAGTTCCTCAAGTTCAATATGGAAGACTTCTCAATCAAACAACTCTATGGATCTGTTCTTTATTGAAGGGGTCTCCTGGAAATATCAGAATTTCGTTTGTAGGACTTTTTGAGGACTTTGAGTTCCCATGTAAATCCTCAGACTTACAAAACAATCAATTAAAGGTCAATTTTTATTTCATTCTCTCCCCCCTCATTAAAAGACAGATATCTGAGTTGATGAACAATCAAGACAATTCCTCTTAGCTTTCTAGTTAGTCTCTAGTTTCCCCAAGCCTTCAGTTTCAGAGTACTGCCCAGGATGCCCATCCCAAGGGGAAAAGGATTCAGGTTTGCTAGAACCTCAAGCTTCCTCCTCCTCTGATTCTTTTTCACTCCCCTAATCTTCTTGTACCATTCTCAGAAACAGGAAGAGCTGGGATTCACGCCCTGCCCTTAGATATTTTTATCTGGGTAACCCAAAAAAGTTAACCCTATTCTCAATTATAAAATGAGAGGCTTTCCTCTGTGACCCCTATGACTTCTATTCTAAAGCGTTATCTCATGATTCTATGGCTCCTAAAGGAGCAATAAATTTGAACTTACTAGAATTAAGAAACACACATACCCAAACATATACACATGAATAAATATACAGTTGTACACACACGTATATAAACAATCCAATATATAAACACATTCATACACACAAACACATCCATGTGTAAAACACATGTGCACAAACAAACATACACAAATATATGGATGTATACACAATATAAATTCACAATACAAAAATATATTCAGACACATGTGCACACACAAACATACACATGCATAAACACAATGTAAACCCACAATACAAAAATATATTCACACACGTGCACATATATCCATGCATAAATGCATAAATATATATATATAATACACATATAAGCACACAAATAAACACATACATATATATATATACAAATACATATACACAAACATACATGTATAGTCACATAATATAAACATACATATGTACATAAATATATAGATAAATACGATACACACATATTCACATATATTCATATATTCATGTTATAGGCTATGCAACTTGTAATATTCAAAGAGACGATAGGACCTGGTGGCTTTCTGTTGGACTGCTCCTTCTTCTCTCATCTTCTGTCTGTTCATAGGCATCTCTTCCATGTTCCCATCTGACATTAATTCCTCCTTTCCTTGAGGTCTTACACTTTCTGGGAGGACCCGTATACATGTGTCTTTCCATGGCAGTGTCTGTGTTTTGCAGAGCTCTCCTACATTTTCTCTTTCTGAGTTCTCTTTAAATTTCTCTATTCAGGTGTGTGAACTAGGAACTCTAGTCAGTGCTAAGACTTCAAGAGCAGGAAGAGGACTCAGAACCAGGTGAGCCCAAACCTTGTCTATGAGACAGAAGAAGGAAGAACAAGTTTATTTCATTCCTCCTGGTGGGAAGGAGGGTCAGTGAAGGCAGGACCACTTCTGAGCGTGGCTATTGTAACATCCAACAGAACCCCAGTTAATTTGTAGCAGGGGAGCAGTCCTGGGTGGGGACCATGAATGCCCATTTGGGCTGACCATTTAAACCCGAATGGGCAGCTCCGTTCAGGGATGTTGGATGGGAAATCTTAAGTCTTCAATTCACTTGTGATTGCATAGAGCTAGCCCCACACTTGGCAAATGATGGATGCATAACATCTTGTCAGAAAGGAAAATCAACCCAGAGAAATTAATGATTTCCCTAAAGACACATTTGAAAAAAAGGATTCATTCCTGTTTAAAGTCCTCTAAATTAAAGTATTGCTAGATGCCATCGCCATGCTTGCTTTCACTACTTAGAGATTTCAAAACTTGTCATTATGTCATGTTAGTGTAGAAAAATACATATCTTAGGGCTCACCTCATATTTCCTGAGGGTAACATGCTATCTAGTGAGTGGCAGGTTTTATTTATTTTTTCAAGTAATCTTTTATTAATATGCACCTGCTTGGTTAGTGATCATCTAGGAGATGAGAGTGGGCGAAGAGCCAGTTATGCAACTTCCAAGCCTTCTGTTTGTGATTTAAAGCCTTTCACAATGTATCCTAGTCTCCTTCAGGCTTATGGCACTTGACTCCAGTTCATGCCCTCTAGGGTCTGGCCTCCTTGAGGTTCTCATCCACGGCATTCCATCTCCTGATTTGTCCATAGACTTTCCATTCCTCCTTTGAAGTGTCCCTAGTTTTCTCCAAGGTTCAGCGAAATTATAATTTTTTATCTTGAATCTTAGCCTTTCTCCTCTCCCCTACATTTCCCCAATAGTCAGTACCCCATGAAATAATTTTATGTATATTTTCTTTACTTATCTGTCAGTCAAAACACATCCATTAAGCACCTACTATGTGCCATGGGAATACAATTAGAGGAAAGGCAGTTCCCATCCATAAGGATCTCATACTCTAATGGGGGAGATCAAACTATATATAGGATATATAGGGATATATAGGATAAATAAGAAATAATTAAGAGAAGGAAAGCACTAGAATTAAGAGGGGTTGGGAAAGACTTCCTGTAAAGGGTGGGATTTTAGTTGGGACTTAAAAGAAACCTGGGAAGCCAGCAGACAGGGATGGAGAGAACATTCCAGGTATGGAGAACCGTCAGAAAAAAATGTCTGGAGCTGAGAGATGGAATGTCTTGTTCATGGGACAGCCAGGTAGTCAGAGTCACTGGGCTGAAGAGTATGTATTAGGGAACTGGGTGTAAGGAGATTGGAAAGGGAAAGGGAGGCTGGGTTAGGAGGGGTTTTGAATGCCAGACAAAAATTTTGTATCTGATTCTGGAAGGAATAGAGTCACTAGAATATACTGCGTGACATAATCAGAGCTGTACTTTAGGAAATTCACTTTGGTGATTGAATGGCAGATAAATTGGAGTGGGGAATTACTTGAGGAAGGCAGACCCACCAGAAGGCTATTGCAAGAGTCTAGATGAAGTCTTGCACTAGAGTGGTAGTGGTGACCAGGGAGAGTAAAGGAGATGATACAAAAGTGAAAACCATAAATTTTGCAATATTTTGATGATAGATGAGAGATCGTGAAGAATCCAGGATGACTCCTACATTGTGAGACTTAGAGACAGAGAGGATGGTCTTGTTTTCTGTGGTAACAGGGAAGGGAGGGACATTCTGGACATTTGAGTTTAAGCTGTCTTTTGTTAGGGTCCTTCAGAATGTCTAAATTGAGAATGTCTAAAAGATCTGAGATTGGAGGTCAGCAGAGAGGTTTGGGCAGGATAGATAGGTTTGGGAATCAGCATAGAGATAGTGGATCTATAGGGGCTGATGAGATCACCAAATGGAGTAGAAATAAAGTGGAAAGAGCACAGGTCTAAATCTTGAGGGACATCTTTGGTTAGAAAGCATAATTGAGAGTCCAACAAAAGAGACTGAGAAGGAGGGATCCAATGAGTAGAAAAGGGAAAAGAAACTATCAAAGAGAGTGATTAACAGTGTCAAAGGCAAAAGGTCAAGGAAAATAAGGATTGAAAAAATTGGCCAATGGATTTGACCACTTAAGAGATCATTAGTAACTTTGGAGAGAGTAATTTCAGTAGAATGAGAAAGTCCAGAGCCAGATTATAAAGAAGAGATTATATAAGAAGAGAATGAGAGGAGACAAAGTGGAGTAGCCATGAAGGAGCAGGAGAGATGCTGAATGGATATACCATTTTCTGCTAGAAAGAAAGCTTTTTGGGATCAGGGATTGGTTCAGGTTTTAGCTTTTGTGCCTTCAGTGACTGACATATGGTAGGCATTTAATCAATACTCAATGAATGAATCAGTTGCCTTCTGTCCCAATGTCAGTTGCTTAGCCCCATTCATCAATTTATAGACTAGAGAGGATTTACGAATTGTAGGAGCATAGACTTAAAAGTAGAAAGGAAGCTCACTAGCTCTTAAATACAAACCCCTTATTTTAAATGAAGAAACTGATGTTTTAGGGCAGCCAGATGGCAAAATGGATGGACACTGGTCCTTGCGCCAAGAAGACCTGATTTCAAATTTGGCCTCAGACACTATGTCCTAGCTGTGTGATCCTGGGCAAGTCGCTTAACCCCCAATTGCCTTTAAGAGAGAGAGAGAGAGAGAGAGAGAGAGAGAGAGAGAGAGAGAGAGAGAGAGAGAGAGAGATATACCTGAAGAGGTTGACCTGCCCAAGTCATATAAATGGTAGGTGTCAAAGTCAGAATTCAAACAAGCTGCTCTGATTCTAAAATCTGTTTTTTTTTCTATTAGATCACACTGTATCCCAATTGATCATGACTTGGGAGGATTTTCTAAGCTATCTTTTCTCATATTCCATCTAGAAAATAAATCTTAGAGACATTTTTGAAAATTAGATGAGAGGCGGGCTTAAGATACTCAATTGATCTTCTGCCAGTATGGTTGAGTTATGGTACTGAGCTCTCTATAGTGTAATGTGATGAATTTCCTTATTGAATGAATTAATGACAAAAATTATTTATTAATCATTTATTATATGCCAAACATTGTGCTAAGCTCTGAGGATACAAATAGACATAAAATAGAGATGGTCCCTGCTTTCAAAGAGCCCTATTTGGGGAGAAAAGACATCTAATAATGAATTAAATATCACTCTATCCCAAAAGCCTCCTCACACTGGAAGATCCCTCTGTCCTGTGGGCTCTTCCTTTAATTGATCAGTTCCATTTTTTAGAAAGTGTCCATGCCAGTCATCTCTACCCCTTCATTTCTCTCTCTGGGTCCAGTCTTAAATCTCCTTTGCTTTCTCCACTTTATGTGGGTACCTGCTCTCCCCTCCTTTTCATTTTCCCTTTCCCATTGTCCTCACCTATTATAATGTACAAATTCTTTAAGATCAGAGACTATCATTGTATTTGCCTTTATATGCCTAGTGTTTAGCAGGGTGCCTAAAACACAATAATAATGTTTGTTGACTTGTTGATTTGACTATTGAAAAGCATCAAAGGTCAGCTAGAAGGGCTCATTTGGAAGCAAAATTGATATGAACTTTAAAGAGCAATGATTTGAGTATAATTATTAAATACTTATTATTAATGTTATTTTTATAGAATACATGATTCTAAAAGAGATAAAGCTATATAAGGTCCAGAGAATGAGGCATTAGAAGCCATTTAGACTAATAGCCTATGAATAATGACTTTGACATTGGTCATCCAGTTTTCATTTCAAGACTTTGAGAGAACATACTATTTTTTTCAAGCCAGATCATTCCCTTTTTGGATAGTGCTGAGTAGGAGGTATTTTTCTTTATTCTGAATTCACTAGATCTACCTCTCTTCAGTTTCCACACATTGTTTTTAGCTTTGTCCTCTGAAGCCAAGTAGAACAAATCTTCATCTTTCACATGACAATCTTTCAGATGCCTTAAGAAAACTATTCTATCCCCATGAAATCTTCTTTTTTCAGTAAGACATCCTTATTTTTTCCAATTTTTTCCTTGAATGACATGACATCCTGGTCACATGCTTATGCACATGCTCCAGTTTGCCCAATGTCTTCCCTCAATTGTGGCATCCTGTCTTATACCCCTACCATAACACAATTTAAGGCAAGTCACTTCTCGGCTTCAATTCCCTCATTTATAAAAATGCTATACTAATAACGCTTACTTCAGCGAGTTGTTGAAAAGATAAAATAAAACCATGCATGGAAAACCCTTGGAATATCTCAAAGGACTATGTAAATAAATTAGTATCATTTACTTATTTTCCTCATTTTTTAATTTAATGGGATTCAAAGAAGAACAATTCTGGGCTGACTATTATCCTTTTATCTCTACCGTTCCATGTACTGTTTGCATAGGTAGGTAAAATAACTGGGTTTTTGTGATTGAATAAAAGTATTACTATTTAAGGTCATTCTTTGTAGATTCACTAGAGGAAATGTATCCTGCATACAGCTCTAAGACTGGATAATAAGGGCAATATGTATCCCATCCTGCTTTCACATAATTTAAATTTCTCCTGCATGCTACCATTTGAAAGCTTTTGTTCCATGTAGCTTAGGGATGTTGACTACTTGGGATGGTAAGATCTATTAAAAAGATTGTTCTTAAGTAATTGGTGTTATGTCTAAGCAGTTTTGGGAAATTGTTTGGTCTGTGATGATGGCCTGGTTCTAATACAATTTATTGATCGAACTGTCCATGAGACTTTGAGGTCTGTGTTTGTAGTTATGGGAATTTGTTGCTTGTCAGTTCATGAAAAATAGTCACTGATGTATAATTCTGGTTATCAGGTCATGTTCTGTTAGGTATTCAGTAGGTGCTATAGTTTTATAGCCTGCAGTGATGGCTTGCCTATTTCCTTGATTTTTCTACAGCCATCACGAAATCTGGGACCTTTCATCATAATTTCTCTGTAAATTCTGGAGGCAGTGACCTGGCCCTGCCACAGAAACCCTGCCTTTTCTATGTACAAATCTACTCCTTTGTTGACATATCGTTAGCTGAATTTATACAGATAGTGCCCTTGGAGAACCTTTAGAATCTATTCTTGGTTCTTAGTCATGTCTTGGGCTCCATTATGAGGTAGCATTTTTATTTACATTCGTTAAATCCATTAACCTATACCTATTATCAACCTTTATTGTTGCTTGGAAAAGTAATTCCAAAATTATTTCCATAGGTTTCTGATCCATTTATCATGTGTTCAACGAATGTCTACCCAACATTGTCTTCTTCTATGGCACAGAAATGTTGACTTTTCAGTAGTTGGCTTAGGGTGATGGACCTTATATCTTGTTCATGTTGTACTTAAAGAAATTAAAATGCTTTCTTATCAATAACACAATATAGCAACAACGATGATAATAATGCTATTTCTACTTTCTTTCTTTTTTATTTGCTTTCCAAACAACTGGGAAAATCACATATTCCTTTAGCCTATCACGTAAATGAAAATGGTTAATACTGTAACCTCCCACTCAACCCAGTCATTGAATATACTTTGTTAGTAACCTAACCCTGTTCGCCTCAGTGTCCTTATCTGTAAAATGAACTGGAGAAAGAAATGGCAAATCACTGTAGTATCTTTACCAAGAAAATATAACTAAATTGAATGAACAATAACAACAAATTTGCAAATTTGCTTTATGAATCCATTTGTGATTAGGATATGATTTTTTTTGGGGGGGGACTCTGAAGGGCCTGTAATGATTCCAGGAATATTTCTTTATGGCCCCAAGGTAATCTAAGCCCACTAGACATGTGCAGGGGAGAGAAAAAAACTAAACATTTTAGGATTTAGAAAGGTGGAGCTCATAATATGCACTCAGAGACAAGTTTTATAGGATGAACTTTTAAGAATAGCAGAGCACTGAACATTTTACTACCACTGGTAACTTTCCCAAGCTGTTCTTCTGTTGTTATTAAGACCATTGGCAAATAAGAAGATGAAGAATTACATTTTACCAGATGTCCTTAGCATGTTACCTAGGAAAGGATGAAAAAATATAATAAATGAAAATGTCTCAAGGTTGTAAAGTATGGCCATATTTATTTGTTGCCAGGAATATTTCTACATGTTGGAAAGACCCTCTCAGCAAATTGTCATTCCAGCCTGCTCATGCTGAATGTCTCCTTCATATTTACCAAAGTTCTATTTCCATCTCATAAGGGAGTGTTGAAAGAATTAAAGCTACACCAGACAAGTTTAGGGGCTATAACTGAGTAACTAATAGCATGCACTGAATTTTACCAGAAGCGTTCTTAAGATTGAGTGAAGTGACAAAGCCTTTTTATGGCCAAAAAGTGATCCAGTAGCCTCCCTTTCATATATACATACACACACATATGTGTGTATATATAGAAAAGTACATTTAGAGAGAACTAATACTTATAAATTGCTTAGTACAGTGTTTGGCAAATAGGAGGCTTCTCTTGATTAAATAATATCAAAAGCTTCATATTCTATGACAAATTATGACACAGAGAATTTAATAAATCATACGCATTATAAAATTCAGCTTATGTTATAGATGACAATGAAAAGCAGGGTGGTAGAGATCTGGCCTCAGAGCCAGGAAGATCTGGATTCACATTTCATCTCTGATACATTCTGACTGTATAGCTCTAGGCAAGCCATCCAGTCTCTCAGTGGTCTAGGCAACTCTCCTGATTTGAGGACAGGTTCATGATCTGCGCTGTTAGAGGGAGTTTCCTATCTCACTGAATTATAGGTCCCACCCATAGCCCTTTTCTTTAAACAATAGGTTGCATGTTCCATTACATTAAAAAATTTTATTTAGTATTTTATTTTCCCCAATTACATGTAAAAATGATTTTTAACATTTGTTTTTAAAACTCTGAGCTCCAAATTCTCTCCCTTCCTCCCATATCTCACCCCCATCATTGGAAAGGCAAGCAATTGGATATAGGTTATATGTATAGTCATGCAAAGCATATTTCCATATTACTCATGTTGTAAAAGAAAACAGAGCCAAGAAAAGCTCCTCAAGAAAAATGAATAAAGCAAAAAAAATATGCTTCAATCTGTATTCAGATACCGTCAGTTTTTTTTCTTACTTTCTGGAGATAGATAGCATTTTTCATCATAAATCCTTTAGAGTTGTCTTGGATTATTGTATTGCCAAGAATAGCGAAGTCATTCATACCTGATTATTCTACAATTATTGCTGTTACTTTGTACACCATACATTTCAATTTGTATCAGCTCAAACAAATCTTTACAAGCTTTTCTGAGAGCATCCTACCTATCAGTTCTTAAGGTACAATAGTATTCCATCACAATCACAAAGCTATTTGTTCAGCCATTTTCCAATTGATGTCATCTTCCCAATTTCTAACTCCCTAACCACCAGAAAAGATATGTGTATATATATATGTGTGTGTGTGTGTGTGTGTGTGTGTGTGTGTGTGTGTGTGTGTGTATGTGTGTGTGTATCTCCTTTTCCCCTGTATTTTTAATTATTATTTCTCTTTGGATAGAGACCTACTAGTGGCACTGCTAGGTGAAAGGGTATGCATAGTTTTATACCCTTTGGGCATAAATCCAAATTGCTGTATAGAATAGTTGAAAAAGTCCACCAATAGTGTATTAATGAATCATTTTCTCTAGTCTCCCTCCAAATCTATCATTCTCTTTTTCTGTTTTATGGCATTATTTAAAGATGTTCAGAAGAGTTTTGAGGAAAGCTCATTTAAGTCCCTTATTTTTCCCCACATCTTATTGTTTTACCTGTTAGAGGTTATCTTCTCACACCATTTCTCCTCATCTCCTTTGCACTTTTGTTAGCTCTTGGGATGATCTGAAAGGATCCAAGGTAGTTACCTGGGGATATCATAGGAGTTAAAGGAAATTTTGGACCATAACATTGGTAAGAGTTTAAACTAAAAGAGCCAAAGTGTCAGGAACAAAAAAGGAGTTCAAAGGACAGATTGTAAAATACATAAGGATTTCTCTTATTAGATGGTTGCATGTAGTTGATTTGGGAGTTTCCTTACCAATCCCCCAAACAAAAAAATTATAACCAAAAAATCAAAAACCCCAAACTCCAAAAACCGAAATAGCCCCAGGGGCTACCAGACTAAAGAGCTGTCAGACCCTTTTTCTTCAGGGAAAGAAGAAATATAGCTGAAGAAAATCTGGTGACAGAAAAGAGTTGAAGCACATAAGGAAGAAATTATACCACTGCTGTTGATTGGCCAAGAGTAGCAATAGCTCAGAAGAGATGTCCCCCAGAAAATCGAGACACCCAGTAGAAAGATTCATGAAACAAACGCTTGAGGAGACCACCAGCTGTCAAATCAGAGGAATGATTTCTTTTGGATATTTGTATTTCTTAGTCTTACATGTTCCTTACATGTGAGCCCTCAAGGCATATTCTTTGATCACACATGAACTCAATGTGAATCCTTCTAACTGTGGGGGTGACTGATGGAATTGTATCCCATTGAGTATAAGAGATATCTCTTGTCACTTACTAAGTTGTTTGATTCAAAGTCTTTTTTTTTCTTGAACTATTCCATCTGTTTAACCTAAAAAATGAAATTCATCTGTGGGGGCTTATGAGCAAGGGTTAAGTGGGAATGACCACAAGATGCTTTGAATCTACAATCCTTTTTTCTAATGTGGGAAGATTGGTTCTATAATTTAAATGTTTTGTTAATTTATTAACTTTTTCTGATTATAACTCAAGTTTTAACCTCAAAGAATGTCTTAAAAGGAGAAAAGGGTAGGAAGAAAATCATTCATTTTATTTGTCATGGGAATATTTCTGTGATTGAATTAGGATAAAATCTACTGACTTAATTTCATGAACATGGAAATAATTCCCATTAGCATCATATTTGTATTTAGGACAAATTATGGGAGTTTGGAGATAATCTAGTCCAACTCCTTCATTTTACAGTTCGTAAAACTTATGTTTAAAGAAAGGGGATTGACTTTGCCAGTGTCACACAGGCAGAAAGTAATAGGATTCACACCAATAACCTCTGATTCCAAGTCTAGCACTCTATCAATTAATGTTTGTCTCCAATATTGTTTCCACATTATTTATTTTCAGTGAAATTTCCAACATTTCTTCCCATCTTATCTATTTCCGGTAGTGTTTCCAATGTTGTAGCTCTGCTGTTTATTTTCACTGGTATTTCTATGTTGTTTGCTCCCAAAATTGTTTCCAAGATTAATGTTTGTGTAATTTAATTGAACTGAATTGATTTCCACCATGCCTTGCTGCTTTGAAAGTAAAACTCCCCTTTATTTCTTCTAACAAAGGAAGTAAAAGTGGGGGAAGGGAGAAGGTCTGGATGTCTTCTAGATTTATATTTATATTTGGAAGGTATTGCTTTTGACAACAAATCATGGCCCATAGGTTCATTAATAAGTTGAAATAGCCACTCAGTGTTTGGAAATTGGGATGCATCTCTCTTTACTGGCATGAACGGTATTGATAAAAACAATTGCAAATGTTTCTTTTCCACCCAAGACATCTGTCATGTTCTGTTCCTTAGTGAAGTCTATAAAAATACAGGGTGAATGCTCTCACTTCTCTTCCAAGGCCTTGTCACTAATGAAACCTTTGACTGGGCTGAAGACAGGGAAATGTGAAGGAACAGAGAAGAGGAAGAACATCAGCCATAGAGTTCAAATGGAGGTGGTCTCCATCGGATGTGACATCTCCAGCACTGGGCCTCTGCTTCTGAATTCTACAATGTGGGATGCTTGCCACTGGCGAGGGAAAAGGGCTACAAAGATGAATGTCTAGCTTTTAGATCCTATCCCTGTGACATTTATTCTTCATGCTAAATGTGAATGTTTAATATCCAATCGATCCCGTCTATTATGTTGCAGCAGATAGGGTGTTAATTGAATTAGTGGATGAAAAATGATTCTTTTGTTAGAGTATTTGCCTGGTCATCACCTCCAGTTCTGACACATTGGTCAGCTGTGACAGAAACAGGGAGCACTTTGGGACCCCCTTAGAATGATTCACAAGCTTAGAATGATCCACAAGAAGAGGCTATATGGATTAATGGATGATACGCAGGACATGGAATCAAGAAGATCAATATTTGGATCCTGCCTTCAATGTTAAAGATCAAAGATGCAGGACTGGCAGAGACCCCAGAAATCATGTAGATTAGGGGTTGATGGAACTGGATATCAGATCACAGTTTATAGTTTTAAATTGTATAGTATTAAATAGTAAATTATTTAAATTGTGTGCTTATAAATAGAAAATGTGTATAATACATAAAATTACATAGGTAAGAAGTATCAGAGGTGAGATCTGACAAAGATCTTCCAATTCTAGAGATTATGAACTTGCACTACTTGCTTATTTGCTCTCTGACCCCGGGCAAATCCTTTCATATAGATAATAGATAATAGCATCTATTTCACAGGGTCATTGTGAAAATTAAGCCAGATATCTATATAGTGCTATAGATGGGAGCTATTATTACTATTAAGAAATTGGACATTTCTAATAAAGCAGGAGATTTTAGGGTATTACCATCTGGGTGATTTGGGGAATTCTTTTGGTGGAAAATCATCCGGATGTGTTCTTCCCCTGCCTTTACCTCAGACCTCCCTAATGTGTAGCAAGCAGAGTAGAAGCCTTTTGTATATGGGCTCCTTTGCCCTGACTTGAAGTAATATGATGGTCTTCCTTCATCCTAAACTTTCTCTCAATCTGGCTCATATGTGGTCTGTTGACCTAGAACATTAAGTGACGGCCAACTTGTCAGCTCCAAGAATCAAAGCAATTGGGACTAAAAGAAAGCTCATTATTCACATTAATCAGAACCCATCTCCCTTCTCTGTCTGCCCCCAAATTATTTATTATTTATATTGTCTCAAAAGAATAGAAACTCTTTGAGGGCAGGGACTGTTTGTTTTTGTTTTTGTATATGAAACACCCAGGAAAAGTACTCTGGAAATGTTCATTAAATGAATGGATCCGTAAATGAGTCTACCACAATTTAGCTGCTAACTAATGAGTGATAGAGATAAATTGGGAATCCTGTCACTTGTTCTAAAGGAAATTGCCATGTATTAGAAGGAAGTCAAACTTCTTTGGATAGAGGATAGAGGAGTAGTTTTGATAGAAGTGATTTATAATGCAAGTCCCCTTTCCCACCCACTTCCATTTCTACTTCCATTTTACCAGGTAAGGTTTTTTTTCCCCCTCTTAGACCTGTGATTTCATTAATGTGTGGATTGCCCAATGTGGAAAACAACCTGTACTCATGAAGATCAGCAATTTCTTTGTGATTTGCATAGTTTTTTTTAAAAAGAATTTTCTAAGAATTGATGTATGGCATTTGTTATTTGAAATGATTTTATATTAATACCTTGTGCTTTTATATTTTTTGTTCTCCAGTATAGCATTTCCTACTTAAAGAACTGTCTCTCCTATAACTTATAATCTTTTAAAAAATAATAGCTTTTTATTTTCACAATATATTCAAAAATAGTTTTCAATATTCACTCTTGCAAAACCTTGTATTCCATTTTTTTCTTCCTCCCTTTCCCCCATTCCTTCCCCTAGACAGCAAGTAATCCAGTGTATGTTAAACATGTGCAAATCTTCTATACATAGTCCCACAATCATCATGCTGCCCAAGAAAAATAAGATAAAAAAGGAAAAAAAATGAGAAAGAAAAAAACAAAAAGTAAGCAAACAACAAAAAAGTGAAAATACTCTCAATCTGAGTACAGGTGACTCTCTTCATCACAAGATCATTGGAACTGGTCTGAATCATCTCATTGTTGAAAAGAGTCACGTCCATCAGAATTGATCATCATATAATCTTATTGTTATTGTTGATAATGATCTCCTGGTTCTGCTCATTTCACTTAGCACCAGTTCCTGTAAGTCTCTCTAGTCTTTCCTGAAATCATCCTGCTGTTCATAACTCATAGTCTCAAAGAGTTGCCCGGCTCCTTGGGGTTTCACGTGACTTACTCACAGTCACATAGTTATTATGTGACAGAGATAAAATTTGAACCCAGGTTTCAAGGCTTCTTAAGTCCATACTGCCTCACATGGGGGAATTTAAGCCAGGAAAACTCAGTTCAGCTAGGTGATACATATTCCTGGAATCAGGATGACTCATTTTTCTGAACTCAAATCCAGCCTCAGCTGTGTGACTTTGGGCAACTCACTAAACTCTGTTTACCTCAGTTTCCTCATCTGTAGAATGAACTGGAGAAGAAACTGGCAACTCACTCCAGTATCTTTGCCAAGAAAACCCCAAAAAGGGTCACGAAGAATCGAACATGACTGAAACGACTGAACAAAAATAAGAAAACAAAGGGAAATCTGGGCAAACAGATGCACTGATGGAGTAAAAAAAAATTATGATCATGAGAAAACCCATTCAAATGAAGCCAAACGTTGATGTGGTAGATTATTTATTCTGACACAACTACACAAAACATTTCCAATGAAGAGCATTTCAGAACCAAGCTTACAAGTACTCATTAGGGATTATTTCTCTGTGGCAGGAAGAATTCAAGACACTAAAGACCCTAAGCCTGGGTAAAGTCATCCTTTTAAGTCAAGTGATAAAAAGTACCATCGGTTTATGTGTCATTGAGTTTGTGAAAATATGAATCTCTTGCTTTGAGGCTTCAAAAAAATATTAGCTATACTATTACAGCCAAACAAATCCCTCAATTGGCTTTAGTGGTGGGTGGTTTGTCCACCAGCTGCTTCTCTCCCCTTCTTTCCTGACTGGAGACAGCTGTAATTTAAAATGTGGATTAGCCCTGAAATCCATGTCATTGGAACGATGGATGCTGGCTTCGCTTCTGGGAAAGGTTATTGTGTAATTGCCTGATTCATGGAGCACAGCAACTAACGTTGCCGAAAGAAATGGAACACACTGGAAACGAGTGACAGCTGATCTACAAATAGATGGCCTCGGAATGTAAACATCAGTAGGGGGAATTCATTAAGTGCCTGTTAAAGGCTTTTGATTTAACTCTGTCAATCTTTTTATAAAATCAGATTTCCTTTTCAAATAAACTTGAATGACAAATGCTAATTATCTGAAAGGAAAGTGGTATGATAAATACAAAGGCACATTATGCTGTTCCTCTATTTTAAAATATAATCTGTTCAGACTTCTGATGGCTTGTTGTTTCATAAAATCCTCATCATTTTCTCATCAATATTTCATCTCCTGGGAGCTGCTGTAATGAAGAGCTCAACAATTCAGGAAGATGACACAGTCATGACGTACCAAGATCAGTGTTTTGGAGCTAGGGCAGCTACAAATCACCCTGCTAAGTGCTGGTGTTGGAAAGTCATCATCTACTTAAAAAATGAAATAATAATCGTTGTTATTATTGTTATTTTTGATTCATTATTGTCATTATCAAACTCGGGTCATTTTATGAAAGATTTCTCATAAGCCTATCTAGCAAATATTCTAGGACTTTTAATATTCTGTATCACTTGATAATTATTACCATAAAAACCTTTATGATTTTCAAACACTTCAGTGGTTTTATGCATTGAGACAGTTATTTAATATATCATTGCTTAATTTTTGTGAACTAGCTTCTTAAATTAAGTTAGAGGTTAGAAAAAGAGAGGGAAACTAAGATTTGTATCTTTACTGAATATAATCTCTAAACCCAGTTGTCTGGACCTAATTCTTTGATACTTCCCAGTACTCCAATCCATGACAACCTCTTTCATTTTGAGCTTCCAGGTGTATGAAAGGACTGTGTCAGGTCAGATTATCCCTAAGATCCCTTTCGGGTGAGATGATCTGTGATTCTAGATAAGGTAAAATGACAATTTGGTAAAACTAACTTCCTGTCAACAAAATTAGCAATACACTCTGGAGAAAGGTGATTACTCATTGTAACTTTCTGGGAAAAAAGATCTTCTTCCAACCCAGTGGTGAATACAAGATAATTTACAATAGTCTATTTAAAAAATGTCACAGAACTAATATGTCTACATTCTTGAATGCTTAACTTCTGAAAGCAGTTTAAAATATATTTTTAAAATCAAAGTGTGAATTTCTTTGCTTATCTTTGACCCTTTAGAATTTGCTTTTGTTCTCTCCTGGATATTTTAAAAATATTTCTTTCTTTCTTTCTTTTTGTGGGGGGCAGGGGAGTTAACTATCATAACCTTTGAACTTCTATGCTTCTGAAAATGTGCCTGGTAATAAAGAAATACAGTCAAGTGAAACAACTCCACATATCAAAACCAGGTTTGAGCAAACATTTATTTTGGTAGCACTAGAATAAAATAGAAGGCAGAGAAAGAAGAAAAGGAAGAAGAAGAAGAGAACAAGAAGGAGGAAGAGAACAAAAACGAGGAGGAAGAAGAAGAAAAAAGAGAATAAGAAGGAGGAGGAGGAAGAAGAGGAAAAAAAAGAGGAAGTGTACAAAGTAAGTAGTTTCCCAATAACAGAATATTTCCTAGAGGACAGGGGCAGTTTGTTTTTTGTTCATATCTCCCTGGCACCGTGCCTGACACATAGAAAGTGCTTAAAATGTTTATTAATTCATAGATAACAATTCCATGAGACAGTTTAAATATTTTTTATCCTTATCTTCTCAGATGAGGAAATTGAGACCAGGAAAGATTAAACAATGTGCCCAGATTCATAGAATAAATGCCAGAGTTGAGATGGAAACCCAGGTCTCTTGACTCCAGGTCTAGTCCCCTTCTCTTTCCTGTGTCCTCAAGATGAGTTTAGTTGAGGCTTACATTTAAGACAACTGTGGGAAAGGGATATTTTAAATTGATTTATTATAGTATGAGAAATGGCAAGTCCCTAGTGACAAGACAGTCAC
This sequence comes from Sminthopsis crassicaudata, assembly GCF_048593235.1. NCBI lineage: Eukaryota > Metazoa > Chordata > Mammalia > Dasyuromorphia > Dasyuridae > Sminthopsis > Sminthopsis crassicaudata. Next base: position 34,863,461 of record NC_133619.1, read on the forward strand.
ATCTACATAGTTCAAAGAGCAGACTTAGTTCTTTTGACGTCACAGTCATCTGCTTTGCTTACATCCCAAAATCCAGATTCCTAAGGCTATAGACATTTTTTTTTTAACCTAGAATTATCTGGTTTGGTTGTGTTCACTGATCCCATTAATCTCCACTACAACTCTCCCTCTCAGACTCCTCACACTTAAAGAAAATTGTTTTCAGACAAGTAAAGTTTGACTTTTTATTTCTACTTGAATCATCCAAAGACCTCTGATATAGATAGTGTTGCTCCTCCCTCCCCTGACTCAGAGTAGAGCCTGTATGTGACTTGGCAGAAGGTCTTCATGAGTTCCTATGGATTAAGAACTCATTAACCTGAAGCCAACATAGTGGCGAGCCTCTCTGAGCTTAGCTACTTAGGTTCTCAGATAGCAGGTCATCATTACCCTGTGCGTTGTCTCCTGAATTAGACTGTGAGCTCCTTGAAAGCAGGACTATTTTTTTTTTTGTCTTTCTTTCTATCTCATATTAAGTATGAACTTAATAAATGCTGACTGACATTGGATGACCATGATCTTTTTTTTTTAACTGACATTATTTCATTTGTCAAAACATCTGTGGTATTTTCTAAGCATTTGCCATCCTCTCCTCCTTTAAATATCTTGAGAACTCATTTCTCAACACCATAAAATTGGCTGTTTTAGTAAAGACTTCCTGTGTGTATAATTATTTCTGGTAAACTGCTTTTCACATCTTTGTCCCATTAAGTGCCATTGATATGTCTTCAAACAGATAGGACTGAAATTTCAAACCTCAGGACTGAAGTTACAATCCAAATGAATTGGTTCTGCTGACATGGAAGGAGAAATAGTTTGTTATAAAAATCTTGACAAATCTCTTTTATTTTTTATCTTTTGGTAGTTCTTCCAAATCCATCCTTAAATGTTCTTAGATGATCCAACTTCTCTTGCCAAGCTTTTTCTAAGATTCCCCCCTCCATTGCTATTGCTTAACATTTATGACACTATTTGTAATCTTTATTCATTTTTTCCTTTTATTTTTAATCCCAAACTGATTTTATTAGTATAAAGAACTTTTAGTATGGAAACTCCATGTCCATTATCCATCATCCTACCCCGTTTAGACATTGCCCTACAATTTACTTTAGAGAGTTGTTTTGGGGTACTGAGAAATTAAGTGACTTGTCTAAAGTCACAATAGCTGCTATGTATGAGCTGTACTTGAACTCTTGCTTTCCTAACTATACACTATGGCTCTACCCAATACATACACACCACTTCCATACAATTTAAAAAATGAATTTCTATTCTGGTATTATTTTTTGCTGTCATATCTTTCTCTTTGGCAGGGAGCTAAGTATCAATTTATTGAGGAGTTTTCTATCTTCTTTTGGCTTCTTTATTGTAGTGATTGATTTACATCGGTTATACTTCCCTAAATAATGATGATGGGCTTTTCAATATTTGTTCTTTCTATCCATGGCTCATTTTCACTCTCAGGGTCTTTTTTAAAGTAATAAGAATAGTAATCTTTAAAAAAAAGTACTTTAAAATTGAGTTAAAGTTTACAGTGACATTATGAAATAGGTACCATTGACATATCATCCTGATTTTAGACAAAAGAATATTGCCTGATTTGCTCATGGTGGTAATTTGTAGACTGGATTGAAACTCAGGTTTTCTTGATCCCCAATCCCCATCTTTATCAATTTTGCCTTCCTGACTCTCTTTAAAGAGTTTAGGTTGGAGCTATTTTAATTACATGGCATGTCATATGTTTTCATTTTTATTCAATCCTAATATAATATTGATTTTGATATTTGCTTTGACAAATTGATAGCTTAATTGTATACAGAAAGGTCATCTGAAACTGATTCCCACAGCAGGAATTAGTCATCTTCTTCTATGAATGAATGACAAAGAATCTATTAAGTACTAATTATATGCCAAAAATATAAAACAAATAGAAATATGAGAAAGGCCTTCCTCTCAAAGAGCTCACATTCTAATTTGGAAAGGCAGCAGATTGAGAAGGCTCTCTGTCTCTCTTTTTCTTTGCCTCTCTCTCTTTCTGTCTCTTTTTCTTGTTCAGCAACAGGATGAGTTGAAAAGCCTACATGCTTTCTATTTATGTTATCTTTTCTGTTTATGTTATCCTTCTGGTGCTGCTTACTCTGTATTTCTTCATACAAACCTCAGGCTTTTCTGAATTTGTTGTAGCTATCATTTTTTTATAGTAAATTATTTCATTACTTTCATCTTTGCTCAATCATTCTCAATTGAGTGGTTCCACTTTGTTTTAGATTTTTGCAATTACAAGAGCCTCTAATTATACATATATATATATATATATATATATATACACATATACATCTATTTGTATATAAGTATGTTTTTATACACATACAAACAGTTATTTAGTTCTTGCTATGTGTCATGCATTGTACAAGGAAATCTTTCATTTGATCTTTTATCTCTTGGGGTATATACTCAATTGGATCTCTGCGTCAAACATGATGATCTTTTTTGTTGGATCTTGTAATGTTACAAGATGAAAAAGAATCCCATGAAATGATATTCATTCTTGTCTTTAGATAAGACTAAGATCCATGTTGCCAATTTCTTTAACAGCTCATCCAAAGAAAGTTTCTGAGATATCTTTTCACTTACTATTTCCTCTTGTTTTCTCATATCATTTTTAGGGAGAACATCAGTTGATATGATTTAGTACCTGTAGTAATATTGTAACTCACTAGTCTTTGGGAAGGATCTCAAATTTAGGGTGCCAACATTTAAGATACTGTTTTTTGATGGATTCTTAACATCATCTGTCCCCTTAAGATTCTTTTAATTTGTCTTCCTCAATCCAAGCTTTATTGAGTGATTTAGTGAGGTTCAAATATGATAATGTATCAGAAATGCTTTTTGAATAATACTGAAATATCTACTTTTATTGTTATTCATCTTCCGTAACTTCTTCCTATAAAGTTTGAATTCTGGCTCTATCATTTAAAATTTTGGTATGAAGGTATAGATCTAAGAGGTGTAGGGGCTTGTGATCATGGTAGAGGCTCCTGAGAGAGCCCTCCCTTCGCCAGCTCCTCTTAGCCTTGATCGTTACAAACACACACACACACAGGCACATATGTATGTAAAAATGGACACGTATAATTACTATTATGAATATGTAATACTAGGTTTATATTTGTGTATACACATCTCTCTCTATTTACATTTATCTATTCATCTAAGAATCTATATACACGCTCACTCACATATGGGTATAGATTATATAGTTATACTTACTGATATATATGTGTAGATGTATTTATTAGTATATAAACACATACATTTAGATAAACACACAAACATTTACATTGGGAACATCTATGATTTAGTAGTGTATTTCTTCCAACAATGTAGAGTGCAACCCTTCTATGAACTTGGAGTCAGCCTTCAAGAATTTCTGTAGCCAAAACATTTGCCATCTGTTACCCAGCTGGTGACGAGCCTCTCCAAACTGCCAGCCTGGCTCTTGGAGGATAGACACCCAGACCGCCATCAGGCCCACGGCCAGAACCTTTTTGCCTTGGTCATTGTAACTCAGGCTTCCATTTTCAGTGAATTTTTGTATCAGGGCAGAACTGTGGGATAAATCTTAAGTCTTTATAATTTGATATAGAAGTCTAGAAATCTTTTATTTTACATACAAGAAGATCAGTCACAGAGAGAGAGTGATTGAAGCACAGAAAAATCTCAAGGCTTGGGATTTACAGCCAAATAACCTGAGTTTGAAATCTGGCTCTACCATTTAAAACCTGTACGAGAACTGGAGAAGTCATTTTTCTTTTTGGGATTCATTTTCCTCTGATGTAAAATGTTAGGCTTGGACTAGATGGCTTCCAATATCCCTCCCAGTTCTAATTTATGTTCTTTTGAGTTGGATGTGAGGGCAAGAAGTAGGAAAAAAGGTTAAATATAGAAAAGGCTTTGTTGAATATGAAATTGTGCCATGAACTAGATTTAGGTTGCTTTCTCCTCCTCTTTCTCCTTCTTCTCCTCCTTCTTTTCTTCTTCTCCTTTCTCCTTCTCCTTTTCCTCTTCTTCTTCCTTCTCTCTTTCTCTCTCTTTCTGTTTTTTGTGTTTTCTCTCTCTCTCTCTCTCTCTCTCTCTCTCTCTCTCTCTCTCTCTCTCTCTCTCTCTCTCTCTCTCTCTCTCTCCCTTTTTCTCCCTCTTCCCCCTCTCTTTCTCCCTTCTTTCCTCTCCCTCCCCCTCCTCTCTTTCTTTCCCTCTCTCTTCTCCCAATTGAACAGACACCCATTGCTTTAGTTGGTGAGGAGGTGAGTACAGGGAGGAAAAACAGATATGCATTTGAATATCAGTTTGAATGGCCTAGAGGTATTTAGCTTGGAAGGGACTCCTGGGCTGGGAGTACAGTGGATTTTTTTCCTGCATATGAAAGATTGACATGTGGAAAGAGGCTAGACTTTCTCTTCTTGTTCCCAGATGACAGAATTACAAGTTGTGGGGACAATTGGAAAGTGGGGAATTCTGTACTCACACTCTGTGCCAGAACCAAGGGTTGGAAAGTAAACATTTCAATCAATCATCTAAATATTTTGGTCTCTATCTACAGGATGTCAAACATCTGGATATTTGGAAATGTCTGGATGACTGTTTGGAAAAGTCCAGATGTTGGGTGTCATATAGAAAGAACATCAGAATGATTGACTGGATTTTCTGGTTTTCACCTGGATGTCCAGGCTTCAGGGCCCTTCCAGGACTAACATTTTACGGCTGGGAAACTGGTTGAGGAATTCCTAAAGTTCCATATTGCTTTTATCCAGCGCTGTCATTGTGAAATCGGGCTCATGTGTTGGAGGTATTGAATGATTGGATTCTTTCTGAAGGATAGGTATCCTGGCAGCTCTCTGGGGTGTTTCACATAACTGCAGCATCTCAGAAGCCAACTATTCCAGTTCAAACTAGATAAGAATTCCTTTTACATCAGATCTTACAAGTGATTCGGTCTTTGATTGAAGGCCTCCTGTGAGGAGAATGTCACTATCTCCCATGGCAACTTCCATTTTGGATTACCTCTAATCATGGGGAAGTTTTCTTGACATTCAGCCTGGGTCTGCCTCTTTGTAACCCTTGCTTCTAATGTCAAATTCTTCTATTTGGAGAAAGATACAAGGTCCATATGGCAATCTTTGAAATACTTATATACTTATTAGCTGTGTGAGCCTGGCCAAACCATTTAACCTCTCAATTTCTATTTCCTCTGTTGTAAAGGGAGGATAGTAACAATATTTACTTTCAAGGATGGTTGTGCAGATAAATGCGATAATATTTTTAAAGCACTTTATATGCCTTAAATGTTGTATAACTCCTAGTTATTGTTATTCTTGGAAAGATGTTTCCTATTCTTATACTTTTATTAGCCTTTTATTTTTCATATTGTTTCAACTGATCCTCATATAGTTTGACCTCAAGGCCCTTTGTGAATCTAAGTCACTCTACTCTGGATTATTTGGATTAGTTCAGAATTATTAATTTCTTTCCTAAAACACAGCCCCCAAACTCAACATGATACCTTAGAGACAATGTGAGTGGTTTGGGGTCCAGCAGGAGTTTCATCTCCTTAGCTGGGGACCCTCAAGATCTCTTAAGGTAGTTTAAGATATCATCTTGAGATTTCAGTTCCCTAAACCTTAGATATTTTTCTCATGAAAAGTTGAGCTGAGTTCATATTATACTCAAGGAAATTTCAAATTCGTGCAAGTGATTATGATAAACTTCAATGTAGTCTTTCAAGAGAACACAAAGTCAATCAAAAGTATATTTGAAAACTTTTGATTTTCAGTGGATTGGGAAGTGGGAAAAACAAGTGAATCTATAATAGGATCTTGAGCTTTACTGGATGGGGAAAAATATTTAAGAACAAATCATTGCTATCCTGTAAACACCAATGATATAAATGTAGATTTAATCTATCACTCACTCAGAAGTGAAACTTGAAAAGATGGTAGTATTTGGTTTGGACATAGTGCTATTATGGGGCCAAGGAATCCCAATTGTTCACATGTTCCAAGACTACTTCTCAAATATTCAAGATCATTGCCTTTTCTAAACTCTTTGGGTTGAGGACAGAATGAAGACCATCCCACAAATAAGAATAGTACAAACCAAAAAATTAGTTAATCAATCAATAGGCATTTATTAATCATAAACTATATGCCAGGTTATGTTATATAGTAGATGTTGCAGAAACAAAGGTGAAAGTGAAAACAACTTCTGTCCTCAAAGTGCTTATAATTTACTGGAGAAAACAATCTATACGCACTTAGGCATATTCAAAATATATTCAACAGATACGAGATAAGATTGATGGCAGTACTTATGGTTGGAAGAATAAGGAAAGGTCTCATGTAGGACATAGCATTTGAACTGAGTCTTGAAAGAGGTTGAAGATTCTGGGAAGTGGAGGAAGGAGAGGAAAAATATGCATTTTAGGTAAGGTCAGGCTACCTAATACAAAGGCAGGGAGACAGGGAATGGAGTGTTTTGTATGAGAAACAGGAAGAGCAGTTTAGTGGGACCCCATGAGTTATAAAGGGAAATAATATGTAATGATGATGATGATAACGATGATGGAAACAGGATTTATGCTTTCATTTAATTTCTTAGCTAAAGAAATTCTATCAATTCAGATAGATCTTTTCTCTAAAATTTAAAGTCTTCCACATTAGTCTAGAGCAGAAACGTCAAATATGATCGGAGGACCTCATTTGAAAGTGCGTGTTTACCTTCCACATCTGTAGCAACCTTGACCTCTCTATTCTTGTGGTTTAAAAAAAATAATAGAAATTATTTTCTCTTCCTCTGACCCTCTCCTCACTACATTAGGGGAATAAATAGAAAAAATATATTCCTTGTAATAAATACGCATAGTCAAGCAAAATATTCCCAATTGTGTACATATCTGTACATTTATACACATGTATATGTGTATTATACATGTATATTCACACATAAACACAGACATATACATGGTATACAAATGTCTTATGTTGTATCTTAAATCTATCCACTTTCTTCTTTTTTTTTTTTCCTGAGGCTGGGGTTAAGTGATTTGCCCAGGGTCACATAGCTAGGAATAAGTGTTTGAGACTAGATTTGAACTTGGGTCCTCCTGAATTCAAGGCTGGTGCTCTATCCACTGCGCCACCTAGCTGCCCCCTCCACTTTCTATCAGGACGCATAAAGTTTGCTTTTTTTTATAATTATACATTGCATTGAATTGTTTATGTTTTGGGTCATTGTAACAATTGTTTTCCTAGTTTTTCTTCAGTTTATAAAAATCTTTATAGATTTTTAAAAATAATATTGAGTTACTATGAATTATTCTTCCAGTACTAATCACTTCACTCTGCATCAGTTACTATAAATCTTCCACTATCTTTTTGAAATCATCTATTTCCTCATTATTCAACAGTACATATATATGTATACACATATATGTGGATGTGTTTATACTATTCATGTATATATAATAGAATATTATGTCATTGCATTTCTTTACCACAATTCCTCAATCCTTTTATTTCTGTAACTCCCTCTCTTTTTATTATGAAAGGTTTTTATTTTCAAAATATATGTAGCTTTTTATTTCAAAACAAATTTTCAACATTCACCCTTGCAAAACCTTGTGTTTCAAATTTTTCTGTCCCTTCCCCTCACCCTCTTCCCTAGATGGCAAGTAATCCAATATATATTAAACATGTGCAATTCTAAACATATTTTCACATTTATCATGCTGCACAAGAAAAATCAGATCAAAAAGGAAAAAAAAATGAGAAAGAAAAGGAAATGCAAGCAGACAACAAAAAGGTGAAAATACTATGTTGTGATCCATGCTCAGTTCCCACGGCCTTCTCTCTGGGTGCTGATGGTTCTCTCTATCACAAGACCATTGGAACTGGCCTGAATCATCTCATGTTGAGAAGAGCCACATCCATCAATTGATCATTGTATAATCTGTTGCCATGTATAATGTTCTCTTGGTTCGACTCACTTCAATGAGCATCAGTTCATGTGAGTCTCTCAGGCCACTCTGAAATCATCCTGCTGATCATTTCTTTTAGAACAATAATTAATAACAATCACATACCATAATTTATTCAGCCATTCTCCAATTGATGGGCATTCATTGAGTTTCCAGTTTCTTGCCTCTACAAAGAGGGCTGCCACAAACATTTTTGCACATGCGGGTCTCTTCCCCTTCTTTAAGATCTCTTTGAGATATAATCCCAGTAGAAACACTGCTGTATCAAAGGGTATGTACAGTCTGATAGCACTTTGGGCATATTTCCAAATTGTTCTCCAGATTGGTTGGATCACTTCACAACTCCACCAACAATGTATCAGTGTTCCAGTTTTCCCACATTCCCTCCAACATTCATCATTATCTTTTCCTGTCATCTTAGCCAATCTGACAGGTGCGAAGTGATATTTCAGAGTTGTCTTAATTTGCATTTCTCTGATCAGTAGTGATTTATAGCATCTTTTTGTATGATTAGAAATGGTTTCAATTTCTTCATCTGAAAATTGTCTGTTCATATCCTTTGACCATTTATCAATTGGAGAATAGCTTGAAATCTTATAAATTTGAGTCAATTCTCCCTATATTTTAAAAATGAGGCCTTTATCAGAATCCTTGAATGGAAATTTTTTTTCCAGTTTATTGATTCCCTTCTAATCTTATCTGCATTGCTGTAACTCCCTCTCTTGAAGATGTGGTGGGTCATCAGTAATCCCTGCTGGGGGTGGGAGAGCAGGTTTGAGGCTGAAGCTGGAGCTCTGGAGTTCTAAGCTGATTACACTAAATCCAGTATTAATATGGAGCTGAGAATGGGGAAGCCACCAATTTACTTAAGAGGAGTGGGGGGACAAAATAGTCTAGTTCACAACTGAAGCAGGCCAAAGACTCTGCTCTGACCAACAGTAAGACTGACCCATGAGAATCCCTTATGCTTCCAGATTGGGTAAAATAGGGAGACCCAGGCTTAATGAATCTCTGGAAACGTCCAGACTACCAACGATGCCCATAGGGATAAAATGGCTTGCCCAAGGTCATTCAGTCACTAAAAGTGACCAAACTGGGATCTGAATCCAGGTCTTCTGATTTCTAATCCAGCACCCTGTGCAATGTGCCAAAGCTTTATTTACCTGAACATTTATCTCAATTCTCCATTTTGCTTTCTCGATTTAGACAAAAATCCTCTCTTATACATGTAAATATCAAATCCCATCGACTTTACATTTGGAACTTTTTAAGGATTTAAATTTTAATATCCAAACCGTTTTATAAAGCAATGACTGTAGGCAGCTAAGCAATCAGCAACTAATAAATCTCCATAACTTTTATTTATCTATGCATTTTGTCAGAAAATCCATTTTTAAATCTAAGATAATCTGGTAGCAAGTACCATTTCTTATGCTACACACACACACACACACACACACACACACACACACACATACACACACACAGGGAAATGAGTCCAAGAAAAAAATGAGAGTTGTCTGAGGTCGAAGAATAGCATCAAGTGAGCCAGAAATAGCCCAAACATCTTCTCTATCCATCTAATTTCATAGTGAAGTGGGGCAGAAAATAATTTCTTTAGTTTTTTTTCCTCCTCCAAAAATAGTTTTTAAAAGACCTTGTCTATATGAGCCAATCAATTTTTATTATTTATTCCTTCATTAAGTACATATTTGTGGAGCATCCACTATGTGCAAGTATTGTTGAAAGCTGAATTTTTTCCCATGTTTCCTGAAGATTCCAAGAGGGCCATGAGAAGAGGATAGAATGACAATAGCTCCAGCAATGAGAGACACAGCCATGAAGGTCTGTTACCTGATTGCAGTATCCTATATAGATCAGAGAAGAACTTAATAAATAATTTTTATTCATTCATTAATTTATTCATTTGACACTGAGATTTGACATATTGGAAGGAATTCATAAGCGTTGGTCTTTGGATCCTGGGGAGATGGAATATCCCTGAGATGAAGGGAACCTCATGGAAATTTGGAGCAAAAGGAAGGAAAAGAAACCTTGAAAAATTGTTGAACATAATAACCATTTTGATACATATTTGATGCCGTATTTAATATTTGAAATGTAAATGACTGGCATTAATATTTTCTAATGGCCCCTCAGTAACATGTGAGGAATATAGGGTGCCATGGATCCCAGTTTTAGAAACGCTAGTGTCTGTCTTTCAAAATAAGATTACTATCACTTCAAAGAGCAGAGTCACAGATTCTCTGAATTGGAAAGAATCTAATTAGCATCAAATTTAAAAAGTATACAAAAAAAATATTCCTACATTTTAGGAGTAGATCAGTTCTTGATAGAAGACTTCAAATGCTGGAGAACCCATGACCTGCCACGGTAGCCTGGTCTTCTTTGGGACAACTCTAATTGTTGAGATTTTTTTTTTCCTTACCATTAAGCCTAAATCTGCTTTTTTTTTTTTTTTTTTTCTGCTGCTTCTACCCATTGCTTCTTCTTTTGCACTGTGAGATCAAATAGAACAGCTTTCCAGAACTTCAGATACTTGAAGACAGATGTCCCACCTAAGAGTATTTGATGTCAGAAAACTTGTATTCAATCTAGATTTTGTCACCAATTACTATAGTGTGATGTGAACCATTTAATGTCTCTGAGCCTCAGTTTTCCCATCTATAAATAAGAATTAGGTAGCACTGAAGTCTCTCTTGGTTTGTAGTGCTATGATTTTTTTTTTCTACTTAGAAAAGATTAGTTAGTTTCTCATGGAGGCTCAGGGGAGGCAGAAAAGAATAAACAAGGATTTGCATGAATAGAAATAGCTCTATACCTAGTAATAATACTTTATAATTTATATATATATATATAATTGCATATTTATAATTTATCTAGTATTTTTAAAGTTTGCAAAACACTTTATACACAAATGCATTCTAGTGAATAGGTATCATTTCATTCTTTGTATTTGTATTCCTCTTGCCTAACATAATATGACTGTAGCAGTCACTCAATACATATTTTTCTTTTAAAATAATAATAGTTTTTATTTACCAGATATATGCATGGGAAATTTTACAACATTGACAATTGCCAAACCTTTTGTTCTAATTTTTCCCCTCCTTCCCTCACCCCTGATGGCAGATTGACTAATACATGTTAAATATGTTAGAGTATAAATTAAATACAATATATGTATACGTGTCCAGACAGTTATTTTGCTGTACAAAAAGAATCAGACTTGGAAACAGTGTACAATCAGCCCGTGAAGGAAATCCAAAATGCAGATGGACAAAATTAGAGGGATTGGGAATTCTATGTAGTGGTTCATCGTCATCTCCCAGAGTTCTTTCGCTGAGTGTAGCTGGTTCAGTTCATTACTGCTCTGTTGGAACTGATTTGGTTCATCTCATTGTTGAAACTGACCACGCCCATCGGAATTGATCATCACATAGTATTGTTGTTGAAGTCAATCCATATTTGTTAATTTCCCAATATTCTGGATTTGGAATTCCACTGGGTTTGAATTTTTCCTTTCATACTAGTTGTGTGACCTTAGACAGGTTATTTTCCTGTAAGACTGGCTCTTTTATACAAAAGCTCAGAATAACAATAATTATAGCACCCTTCCAGAACTATTGCATGGACATATGAGATTTCTGTAAAATGTCTTGCATCATTTAAAATGCTACATATACACCAGCTTTTGTGTCATTCTTAAAGTAGTAAGTTTCGGTATTATTATATTGAAGAAACTGAGCCCCAGAGAGATTGACATGTCTTGGGTCATACAAGGGGGAAATGTACAAGGGGGAAATGTACAAGGGGGAAATGTACAAGGGGGAAATGTCTGCCCCACATATATGAAGAAAAAAGGGTGAGATAGGGAAAGGGCAGGAGGGGCCAAGGCTGATCATATAAGTAAACAGAATAAACAGTTGTCTATCAGCTATGATTTGGATGACCTTGGAAAAGGTCCCAAATACGTTCCCTCTCTCCCTCCTGTAGTCTAAATTCAGATGAGAAGGAACAAATGCTCTCAGGATGAAATTTTTGCATGTCAGGCTTGATGTGGAAGAGATTTAGAAACATCTGGTCATGTGTTATAAACCAAGTGACAGAAATCGATCAAGAGTTTAACCTGGGAAGTGATAAGTTGCATAAAACATCTATGAAATATGAAATAGACAAGATATCTATTCTGTCACGTAGTCCTCGGTGCTTAATTTCCTTAAAACAAACAAAAAAGCATTAGCAGAGGTGCAGGAAGTTAGGGATGAGGGAGTTAGGAAAGCCTCAATTTAATTGAGAAAAGGAGAGAAAACTTATTTTGGTGTGTGTGTGTGTGTGTGTGTGTGTGTGTGTGTGTGTGTGTGTGGCAATGCAGATACAGAAACACAGCAGAAATAAACCAGTTATCATGTCCTTTCAAGAGTCAGCCTAGTGTGGAGAGAAAAGCAGCCTTGAATTCAGGCAGATCCAGCTTTAAGTATTGTCCCTGCATATATTAACTTGACGAATTGTCTAATGTTGCAGAGCCTCAGGCAACAATGTAAGTTTCAAAGTTACAGATAAATTTGCTGACTGCCTTGGTGGAAAGCTTCCAGTCAGTCAGACAGTCAACAAGCTGGGAATTTCACATACCAGTAAAATTGTGGTCTGGATAAAGAAAGTCTTTTTTGAAACTAATCAATTGTATGAGGTCTATAGACAAGCCTCCTTGGACATTGAAGAGCATAATTGATTAATTTCCAAAGGAATTATATGCGTGATACACACATTTATACAATACAGTATATATGATACATGTACAAATGTATAATGCATGTGTTTATATGCACAATACATACATGTATACTGTGTATGCTTTTCTACTTGACATATTCCTGACATCTAGAGGGATTTGTTAACTGTGATGTTAAAAACCTGTGATTTCTCTGGAGTGGTCATTTCCTCCACTGGTTTAGATGGCAACCTCTAAGTTGATGGTCCTGAAAAGTTTCTGTGACTTAGAGATAAAACATCAGTTTTTGCCACCCATCCCTCAGGCTTCTTAATGAATGGGAAAAAAAAAAAAGTAATCTGATGAGCATGTTTTCATGATTATTTTTCTTTTCTTATGTGAGGCAGACAAAGTGGAAGAACTTAGGTGGGTGTTCTTTTCTGAGACCAAGAGCAGTTCTGACAAACAAGGACAAAAATGTGAATGTGGTAGCAAGAGCACACAGTTATTCTTTATTTTTTCTGTATGATTTCCTTGCTCAGTACAATTCTACTTTACTATCTTCATTAGCATTTCTTTTAAAAAAATGATCTGGAGGTCTAGTTATTCTGTTATTTTTTCAGTCAAAATCTCTTTTAGTCAGAGATATAAAAGACCAGATAATTGCATTTGGATTTAAGCAGATTTCAATAATCTGATCCTTTTGTAAAGGTTGACCAAGGCCTTTGGATTCTCTTGTCAATGGTTTATGCTCTGCATTGTGTGCTAGTTGGAACAAAACCATTTCAGAATACTATAGTTTTGCTAGATGTTGCCCGTGGCATAAATTATAATGTGTATAGAAAATGATTTTGTGCTTGGCAATTCCTTTAAGAGGGGAGTGCCATTCTGTGAGGTGAGGTGTTTCTTTCCATTGTGAGCTTAATGAAATAATTGAGACATCCAATTGTTTGCTTGTTGATATTCAGAAGGATTCTGTGTTAGATTATTTCTATTATCTGCTCACTGGGAAACATTATATGATATACTGTGCCTGGCCTAATAATACTAGTCAAAATATATAATCTGTGTGTATATGTGTGTGTCTGATTCAAGCATTGAGCTGCAATTACATTCAAAACAACAAAGGTGTAATGAACTTTGGTCATTCTAAGCCTAGTAGCTAAGCCTAAAAGGGAAGCCATGGAAAATATATAGAGGGAATATTTATGCTGTTTATCACAATTAATTAATTTACATTAAGTGCCAACCGTATGGTGGACATTGGATTATCCATAGGGAAATGACAACAAAGAATGAAAAATTATGCTAAAAGTAGAATGAAACAAGCAGAATCCCCAAGATGTATATAATGACCACAACCATGTAATTGTCAAGATCACCAAAGAGAAGTTAAACTAAAACATCATTAGTGAGCTCAGGGAATGAATAATGAAAAGTAGTGGGGCAGAATGTGATATACCTGGTGAGATCAACTGTATTGACTATTTTTGCTTAACATGTTTTCTTTGTAAAAATAATAAGCATTTATTGAGCAATTGATTTTGAGATGCCTTTCTTTGTAGCCTCAGCACTTACCATAATGCCTGGTACATACATGCTTAATAAACATTTATTTACTGACTATGCAAAATGCTGGGGAAACAAAAACAAATCTTGACAGTATTTGCCTTAGGGGAGCCTATATCTAAATAGGAAGACAACAGTCAGAGGGCATTGGTGACCTGGGAAGGGTGTTTTGTTTTGACAAATCACAAGCATGATGTGTGAACTAAATGGGGAATCATGACAGTCTCTTCGTAGAGGCGATGGAAGTGTTGGGCTGATTACAATTTTTAAAGAAAGAGATAGTTAAGAAGAGGAAGTAAACTGTTTAGTTCCTTGTAATGTTTGGAGGTCCCACCTTCATTTAGACAGTGGTGTAAAGTAAGGTACAGAATGGAAATTTCTGTTCTGGGGTAAGAAAGGGAGGAGCACAATAAAATCAAATAAAATGGAACCAAAGATAATAATCTATAACAGAATCTAGCAATTAATTTATAGTGCGATTCATTTTAGAGTTTTCAATGGCTTTAAGCTGACTCAGAGATAAATTCCATTCTGGTTCTATTTTATTTAAGGGTCTTCAACCATACTCCAAAGGTTTCTTTACTTCTTTTAAAATAAACTTTTATTGCTATATTTTGTTTTCATATCACCTACATTTCCTAATGTATTCTTCTTTTCCAGGAAGCCTTCATTTATAATTGTTCAGTTGTTTCAATGTCTGACTTTTCGTGGCCGCATTTGGGGTTTTCTTGGCAAAGATGCTGTAGTGGTTTATTTGTTTCTTCTGCTCATTTTACAGATGAGAAAACTGAAGTAAACTGGGTTAAGCATCAAGCCCAGAATCACAAAGCTAGTAAATGTCTGAGACCAGATTTAAATTCAGAAAGATGAGTTTTCCAACTTCAAAGCTGGCCCTCTATTCTGAGGGCCACCCACCTTCATTTATAACAAAGAACAAAATAGAGGGGGAAAATCATTCAGCAAAACTAAAATTTAAAATATCTGTCATTGCATGTAGTTTTCCATAGCTCTATCTATGCAAAAAAGTGAGTAGAAAGAAATGTTTTTTTATATATCTTCTTGAAGGTCAACCTTAGTCATTAAAATTTTACAGAGTACAAACTTTGTTTTGTTATTTTCCCCTTCTCATCTATATTGTTGTAGTCACTGTTTAAATTATTGTACTCCCTCTGCTTACATCTTTTTGCATCAGTTCACAGAAGTCTTCTCCATGATTCTCTATATTTGTCATCATAATCTACCTTTTTATATATCTCTTACTTCTTTTAGCTAAATGAAAAGGCAATTTATGTTCAATGTCTCCACTCCCTCTCCTTTCTTCTAAACTCTCTACAATATGACTTCCAAACTCAACAGTCAAGTGAAATTGTGTCAAAGTTACTAATATTCTGTTAATTATCAAATAGGATGGTTATTTCTCCTTCCTCATCTTTCTTGATTTTTCTGTAGCCTTTGACACCTTCTCCTATGTACTTTTATTCTTTGGTCCCCAAAACCCCGAGTCTCAGTGTCTGTCTCTCTGTCTCTTTTTCCCTTTCTCTTTTCTCTTCCTCTTTGTCTTTCTCTCTGTTTTCATCTCATCTATCTGACCATTCATTGTAAGTTTCCTTTGTAGTATCTTCAACTATACCTGGCCCAATAATGGTATATTTACACGAGTTCTAACTTAGGTCTTTTTTTTCCTTCTCTTTAGTCTTTCATTTAATAATCTCATCAGCTCTCATGGATCAATTATTATTTTTATGCATATAATTCCTCAGTGAAATATCTAACCTTAGTTTCTCTCCTGATTTCTAGTCCCATGTTTGTTCTGCTGTTTCAATTGTGACTCTTTGTGACTCCTTTTGGGGTTTTCTTGGCAAAGATACTAGAGTGGTTTGCCATTTCCTTCTATGAATTTTATAGATAAGCAAACCGAGGCACAGAGTAAAGTGATTTGCCTAGAGTCAAAAAGCTGGTAAGTATCTGAGGCAATATTTAAACTCAGGGAGATAAACCTCAGTATTCCATCCATTGTATCACTCAACTGCCTGAGTCTCAGATTACCAACTACTCATTTATTTTATACCTTGAACTGCATGCCCAATAGACATCTCAGATTGATTGTATCTAAACAAAAATCATCTTTCCTTCCCAAATTCTCTGCTCTTCCAAATTTCCACATTGCTGACAAGGGCATTACCATTCTCCCAATCACCTATGTCCATGTGCTCACCTCTTATTCTTGATCCACATTCCCAATGTGTTAACAGATCTTATTGCGTCTATATTCACAAAAACATTTATCACATATGATCTACTAGAATCCAGGCATCGTGCTAAGCTTTGTGAATACGAGAAAGGCAAAATACTATTCTCACACAGATTTGAACCTAGGTGTGGTAACCACTATATAACATTGCCCCTAATGTATTATACTTTTGGATCATATGCTCATGAATAATTTGGTCCTGGAGAATGGATTTTTCTTTTATAAATATAGGAAAAACAAATCAATAGGAGAAACAGGAGAAAAATTTAAAGAAATTCTGTCAGGTTTGCTTAATATCCTTAGAGTGTTTTGTTTAGGCAAACAGCTATTGTTTTCATTAAGAGAACTTCTTACATATTGACATTTTCTGTAAAAAGGAAACTGTTTAGTGTTTTGTTTTGAAATTGATGGCTGTGGAGAGTCTGAAAATATGAGCAGTTATAATCACATAGTAACTGTGGACCAACAGGAAGTGTAGTACATGAACAGGAAGCTGAGATAAATACTATGAAAACTTGTGACAGGTTGAAGGCCGTTAAAAAAAAAAAAGAAAAAAAAAACTTTTTTTTTTTTTTTTTTTTTTTTTTTTTTTTAGTGCTTTTAATTTTTATCATATCTTTTTTTAACTCCAAATTCTAAACCACAGAGTCCCAAATTTTGAGAGTTAGAAAAGTGCTCTAACCCTAACCCCAAATATCTCCCCCTATGATACTCTCAACAAGGGAATGTCTTGAAGACCTGCAAGGATGTTTGTACTTCCTTCTTTCCAACCAGCTCTAGGAAAAGATCCCATTTCATAGAGAAATTCTTTTATTCTACTCAAAAAAATTGTGTTAGGTGTTGGATGTGGTCCTAATCTGTGACTTTATCAAGATAGAGAATTCCTAGTGTGGAAACTTTCTCAACTGATGAAAATCGGCAACTTAATTTGCAATCTGTAATCTTGAAGCACTTGCTTGGGGCCCTGAAAGGTTGTGACTTGCCCATGGTCCCCAGCAAGAATGTGGCAAAGGTAAGAATTCAGATATTCCTGACTTGGAGATCTACCTTCTATCTTCCTTTATAACAGCCATTTCTTATGTGCAGATGCTCAACATCTTCCCCATCACCTCCTGCCATCAAATCCCTCACCTCAAAGAGTTTTCAGTCTGCTAGAAATTACAAAAAAAGTAAACAAATAACTTAAGAAATGGTGATTTGGGGAGGAGAAAATTCCTCAATCACTGAATTTACATAATCAAAATGTGATTCAAGACTATCCTGTTTATTGCTGTTCACCCAACACATGTTTGTATTAATAAACTGGTCTTCACATCAAGATCAATGTTTTCATTTCATAGTAGTAATATTCTCTCCACTATATTTCTTTGCTCCCAAGTAAGATATTTCTTCTCTTCTTTGTAGTAAATTATGATTCTGAATATTCCATACTCTCCACTAACCATTTTTTGTGGTTGCTGATTGTTTTTTTTTTTTTCAAATTTAGTTCTTTTTGTAGTCATTATATGGTCTCTCAGTTTGTTTTTTTCCTTTCTCCTGAATTTGTCAGTGATAGCTTCTTATATGGTGTTCTACACAAAAATCTTATCTTTTTCTCAAGAGACTGACAAGTCTTTTTAACATAGATTCAGAGATGGAAGAGAATTTAGAGATATCTAGTCCAACATTCTCATTTTAAAAATGGGGAAATTGAGACCAGAGTATTTGATCAGATGATCAAGTTGACAAAGCTAATAAAGGTCAGAGGGAAGTTTTAAACTTAGTTCTTCCTGATTTTAAGTCCAGCAATCTATACTACTATCATACTGCCCTCTCAATCCCAATTCGTATATTCATATTCAAGGACTTCAATATTCACCATAGTGTTTTTTTTCAAACACTCTGACCTCTCAATGTTAATAGACCTGAGTTCAAATCTAGTCTCAGGCGCTTACTAGCAGTGTGATTCTCAGCATGTCACTTAACCTTTGTTTACCTGAGTTCTCTCAACTGTAAAATGGCGATAATCATAGGTTTTTTTTTTTTTTTTTTTTTTTTTTTTGTTGTTATTGTTGCTTTTTCACCCCCAGGGTTGGGAAGATCAACTTTCCCATCTTCAATTTCTCCTAATCCAAAGTTTCTTTTCTTTTCATCTGCAAAATAAATAAACAAACAAACAAACAAACAACTAAATAAATAAATAGGGTTTTTCCCTATCTTAAAACAAACCACCTCCTCAACAAAATAATGGCACTCCTGTTTTTAAATGTGGTTATTTCCCTTAACTCTGCCCTGTGTTTTCTTCCATTTCTTTATCCTTTAATGAACTTGTGACTCCCATAAGTACATAAATCATTTTTATAAATTTCCCACATCTCTATATTTAGCCCTAATGTCTTCTGAACTTCATTCTGAAGTAACAAGCTAACTGTTGAGCATCTTCATATATGTGTCTTTTTGACATCTAATACTAAACATATATAGGACAGAGCTCATTCTCTGCTCCCACCTCCCACAAATTTTACCTTTGTATCTGAATTTAGTTTTTTTGTGTGAAGACATCAGTATCCTTCCAGTTATCCAGTTTTACAAACTAAGAATCTTCCTTAACTTTTCCTTCTCTCATACCACACATAACCAATCAGGTGCCAAGTCTTCTGTTCTACCTTCCCCAAATCTCTTTTGTCTGTCCTCTTCTTTCCATGTATACAGCTACTATGTGAAATGAGTTTTTCATCAGTTCTTGCATGGTAGTTTATACAACTTTTAACTGGTCTCTCATCTTTTAGTTTCTCTGCTTTCTAACCTATCTTCCATATAGTAGCCAAAATTACCTCTTAAGAAAACTTTGTCTGTTTTATTTACTTGTCCAAAAGTCTTCATTGATGAAATGTAAACTATCAAGAACCATATAAAAATATCTTCCAAATTATTATTAATAAGAGACATGTAAATTAAAATAACTTTGAGATTTCTCTTGATATCCACCAGATTGGCAAAGATGATAAAACATCAATATGATAAACATTGGAGGACCTGTGTGAAGTTGGGCACACTAATATGTGTTGTTAAAAGTGTATTGTGATCTAAAAATTCTGGATGACAATTTGGAATGAAAGTAGAAATGTTAAATTGTATGTGCTTTCTGACCTAGCAAAACCTCTATTGGGCATATGTCTCAGGAGGTCAAAGAGAGGTACTATATCAACAAAATAAAATTGTATTTTAAAGCATCTGAAATTGTTGCAAATCCATTGATTTACTTTTTGGGATAACAATGCATTGGGAATAAAGTGACCATGGTTCTTTATAGCAGAGCTGTTCTCTCAGGACATAAAGCATTCAGCAGGAAGCAGAGGGAAAAATACAATCATGGTAAGTTGGGAAAGGAAACAGCTTCCAGGAACAAAGAAGGAAGCCAATTATGAATTAAAGAGAGGACTAACTGTGGGAATGGTTTATGCTTTGCATTGTGTGCTAGAGTTAATCTGTGGAGAGAAATAGACCCAGGGACCTCAGCTGAACAACCAAAGACACTGAGTCAAGTAAGAAAGCAGTATTGTGAAAAGGCAAAGGTGTGGCCACAGGTGTTTCCTATATTTCTGCCTCACTACTAAGCACACTCAACATTTTTGTTGACTTCATATAGATGATGTGTGTATTTGTGGGGTGAATGAATGTTAGTTTTATGGGGAGATAGCACAACATTTGACTATTTGTCTTACTATGTCATCTTAGGTAATGGCTTTGCCTCCAGCTAAGAGTATCTATGCCACTATTAAAGACAAATCTCCAGGAAAATTCCCTTTTGAACTAATGGTTTCGGAGTGCAGACACGTCAGGTATACTTTGAATTGGCTCTGGGTAGCCACTCACAAGTCTGCAAGTGTGTGCTGGTCATGAATAGATCAGGGGGTGGAGTGCTTCATAAAATAGACCCACATGATTAAACATATATAAAACATATAAAGCAGATGGTAGTCAAAAAACTTATGGTATATGTATGTTGTGGAATTAATATTCATTATGGAACCATAAGATAGGACAAATATAAAGAAATTGGTGAAACTCAAGAGGGTTATAGCAACTCTTTCAGAATGAAGAGTGTATTACCAAGAGAGGAATTGGTTTAAGGAATAGTCCTTAATCTAGCCAGTAAACCCCAAAGACCAAGAGAGAAATGAACACATTGGTCACAGTAATGTAAAGGATAATATCATTGAACAACACCAGAATTCTAATTAAGTCAATGATTTTTGGTGATAGCAATCAAGTTAATACTACCATTGTTTTTATTTTTTTATTATTTATTTTTTTTACATTTTAAAAATTAACTTTAAAATTATAACTTTTTTTTTTGACAGTACATATGCATGGGTAGTTTTTTTTTTTTTTTTTTTTTTACAACATTATCCCTTGTACTCACATCTATTCCGAATTTTCCCTCCTTCCCTCCACCCCCTCCCCTAGATAGCAAGTAGTCCCCATACATGTTAAATATGTTATAGTATATCCTAGATACAATATATGTATGCAGAACTGAATTTCTTGTTGCATAGAAGAATTGGATTCAGAAGGTAAAAATAACCTGGGAAGAAAGAAAAAAATGCAAACAGTTTACACTCATTTCCCAGTGTTCCTTTCCTGGGTGTAGCTAATTCTGTCCATCATTGATCAATTGGAACTGAATTAGACCTTCTCTTTGTCAAAGATATCCCCTTCCATCAGAATACATCCTCATACAGTATTGTTGTTGAAGTGTATAATGATCTCCTGTTCTGCTCATTTCACTTCCATTGTTTTTAAAGAGGAAATAAAATTATAAGGCTCTATGACTACAGTATCCTTGTGAAGTATGTTTCCAACCTGTTACTCTCTTCTGAACCCTCTATACTTTGCTGTTCATGACTCCTTTATATGTATGTGCTTTTCTTAGAAGTAAGCTCCTTGAAGCCAGTGTTTAT
Organism: Sminthopsis crassicaudata; assembly: GCF_048593235.1. NCBI lineage: Eukaryota > Metazoa > Chordata > Mammalia > Dasyuromorphia > Dasyuridae > Sminthopsis > Sminthopsis crassicaudata. The sequence goes on from NC_133619.1 coordinate 34,885,027, forward strand.
TTGATTTTTTAATTCCTAATACTTACCTTAGTGCTTTGCACTTAGTAGGCTCCTGAAAATGTTATTGGATTGGACTACTCAGTTGAGTGTAGAAAAATGAAAAGAATATTAAAGAAGACTAGGTTTAAAGGGAGCTTATTACCAGTAGAGGTGGTTTCTAGAGGCAACATGGAAGGGGAAGGAAGGCAAGGATTGAGAAGGGCGAGTAAAGCTAAGAAGTGTATAGAGGAGACACAGTAGGGATAGGGAGTTTTTACCTTGGGATAGAGTGACTAAATCATAGGAAAGGGATAGAATTTTGTCAGCTAAATGATAAAGCATATACCTGTTGTTTGAAACATGTAATTTCCTGGGACCCATGATGACAAAATATAATATCAGTCTGTTCTTTCTGCAAATACTAAGGAAGAAAGGATTGTGCTAGCAGATTGTCAGGCAATGGATTAATAGTAATATTGGTAACTAACATATTTTTTTTTGAAAAAAACATTTATTTATTTTTAAACATTCTATAAAATTTCTTTTGAGTTTCAAATTTTTTCTCTTTCACCTACTCTTCCCCCATTGATTAAGAAGGCAAGAAATATATCAGTTATACATGTGATATTATGTAAAATAATTTCCATATTACCTATCACAAAAAGTGAGGAAAATAAAACGAAAAATTACATTTCAGTTTGCAGCTAGAGTTCATTAGTTTGCTCTCTAGAAGTTTTTCATCATGAGTCCTTTGGAATTGTCTGAGATCTTTGTATTGTTCAGAGTAGCTAGGTCTTTCACATTTGATCTTTATAATAGCTCTGTTACTATGTACAATGATCCAGTGTTCTGTTCACTTCTTTGCATTAGCTGATATAAATCTTTCCATATTTTTCTGAAACCATTTTCCTGTTATTTTTTCTAGCACAATAGTACTCCATTACAGTCACATGACATGGCTTATTCAATCATTTCCCAATTGATAAACATTTATTTAATTTCCTTTTTTTTTTTTTTTTTGCCACTACAAAAATGACTACTATACTTTTTCTTTGTATATATAGGTACAGTATGGTATTGCTGGACCAAAGGGCATACACTCTTTTTGAGCCCTTTTGACATAATTCCAAATTGTTCTCCAGAAAAGTTGAACAAGTTCACAATTCCATTAACAATTCATTGATCTACCTAGTTTCCTTCTGATTCACTCCAGCACTTGTCATTTCTGATATGTATGAGGTGATATCTCAGAGTTGTTTTAATTTGCATTCCTCTAACCATTAATGATTTAGAGAAATTTTTTTCACATGAATATAAATAGCTTTGATTTCTTTTTTCTGAAAATTTTCTGATCATATCCTTTGACCATTTGTCATTTGGGGAACGGTACTTATTTTTTATAAATTTGATTCAGTTCTCTACACATTTGAGAGGTGAGGTCTTTGTCAAAAAAACTTGCTATAAAATTTTTTATTACTTTTTAAATCTATCATAACAACATAGCAAAATACAGGTTCCTTGATTATATCTTTTAATTGGGTCTTTTTTTTCCATGAATTTTTACCTTTTTTTTTTTTTTTTTTTTTTTTTTACTTCAGCTGAAACACAATAGATTCTGCTTCAGTTCCTTATTTTAACTCTGTGTGTGTACTTGAAATATGTCTCGTTTAAACAATAGATTCTTTTGCACATTGAGCTTGGAAGTTGATTGATGATAATGAATACACATGGAAACAATTTTTAAGAATATTAATAGGGTCACTTTAAATCCCCAGAAGCCTGTTCATGCACAGAGGATATGAATCTAGACAGAATTATCACTGGTACTTTTTCATGGAGGATCAAAATGGTGGAGCTGGCATTACTGGGCACAGAGGAAAGGCAGTCTGACTTGGAAGTGTAATCCTGTTAGGACTGGGGGCAACCTTTGTCAGGGTTGTAAGGGAAGGCAGACTGGGTCAGCAAGGTGACATGTGGTAATTTGTGCTCGCCACAGGGAAGAAGTGTAGTCCACGCCCATGCTGGCACCCTAGGACTGTGACCTATTTTCTAGTTAACAGCTCTGGAACCTTGTTTTGGTGACGCATACCAGTATTTTGGCAGTAACCACAGAAACGTTTTAAGTTGAGATTGCTACTAATTTATGTCTTGATTTTGTCTCTGCCAGGCACATGCCACACAGCCATTGACCTCTAGATTCAGACCAGGAATGGGACTCCCCCTCTCTTCTTTTTCCACAGATTCACAAGTGTGAGGAAGCTGTCTTATCTTCTTTATTTTTTATTTTTTTCCAGTCTTATCATGATGTTTCAAAGCCCTGGCATGGTGACTTCTGACCCTTGAGTTTGCCACTAGGAATAGAATACCAGAAGGAAAGCTGCTTTATTCAGAAATTTCTGCAGGGATATATGTTTTTAAAATTAAAAAAAAATCAAAGAAAATGTATAAGCTCCAGAGAGTGAGAGGTACTATGCATTAAGATGATTATACGATCCTTGATGAAATCACCACAGGACTCAGGAATACTTCCAAGGCTGCTGGCACAAGTGCCTCATGGAAAGTTTATGGTTTGTTATTTGTATAACAAAAAAAAATAATCACAGGGACAGGAATAAAAAATGGGCAGCGCTTCTCCCTGTTTAAAAAAAAATACTTGTGAAGGTTTCTGAGCTATAAATTCAGAAGTCTGTCAAAACCAGAGTCTGATTGGCTTGGTAGGTTTGAAATTATCACTGTAATATTTCCCAGGAATCTGATCTGATCATGTTTTTGTTTTGCCTGAAATTTCTCCATTGTAGTTTGGACTGAAATGTCTTCTCTTTATTTTCATCCATGGTCTTAATTTGATTCAATTCATTTCAATATACAGAGTTACAGATTTAGAAACAGAAAATTCCTGAATGACCTTTCTAAAGAACTCTCTCATTTTGCAGATTAGGAAATAGAATCTCAAAGAGGTAAAGTGGCTCTTCAAGGACACACAGGTAGCAAGGAACAGAGACAAATGTTTTAATTTAGATCCCATGACTTCATGTTTGTTGCCCTTTCAACAGTCCAGCACTGAGCTAGAAACTGAATGGAATACAAAATTTAGAACTGCACCCTGCCTTCAAAGAGCTTACACATTTGATGATTGTGCTCAATCAGTTAATAAACAAATAATGGGAAACAAGGAATATTTTGATTCCCACACTTGAGTGAGCTCAAAGATGATGGTGCAACAGAAGGGTTAAACTTTGAAGCCCAAGAGCTAAAGAGAAAACTCCCCAGTGCTGCCAAAACTAGATTAAAATATGCTTGTGGTTGTTTGACAAAATAAATAAAAATAAAATTCAACATAGATAATGTTAATTTAGTATCTTCTAAGTCAATATGTAGCAGCAGATGTTCATTTCTATTTGAATTTGATACCATGGTAGAATCTTAGCTTAACTTTAGCCTTGGAATTTTGGAAGGACAGGTAATTAAAGATAGAATGAAAAGGAAGCCAAAGGACACTTCCTAATATGTCTACAGCTAATATATTTATATATGTATGTGTATTTGTACATGTGCATATGAGTGTATATATATACATATATAAAAATATACATAAATAAAAATATATAAACATATAAAAATGGAGAGACAGAGACAGAGACAGAGAGACAGAAAGATGTCACCTGTGAACATGGTAAGAAATATATGATATAAATGTGTATGTATACACACACACACACACACACATATATATATGTTTGTATGTATGTGTGCACACCTCCCATACGTACTTTCTTCTTTAATAGAATGTAAGTTCCTTGAGGTCAGAGATTTTTCATTTTTATCTTTGTATTTCATGCACTTAGCACACTGCTGCAGAGTAAGCATTTAATAAATAAATGTTTTAATTGATTGACTGTACAACAAGCCATTTGGTCCTTTAAACCTGAACAAAGTCAATAATAAATAACTGGAAGTTAAACTTCTCTGTCATTGCTCACGATCTCAAATCCTAAACATTTGCCTCCCCTGTCCTAGCTGCAGTTCTAGTTGTCACTTTATTTATTTATTTATTTATTTGTTTGTTTGTTTGTTTGTTTATTTATTTATTTTTTGCTGAGGCAATTGGGGTTAAATGACTTGCCCAGGGTCACACAGCTAGGAAGTATTAAGTGTCTGAGGTCAGATTCGAATTCAGGTCCTCCTGACTTCAGGACTCTATCCACTTCACCACCTAGCTGCCCCTACTCATTTCTTGATACCCACACCAAATCATGTTGATTTCTGAGCGGTTCATTGTTCTAGAGTAGGGATACTTTTGGCCCTTCCCTAAGTAGGAAGAAAAAGATTCTGTTCAATCTTTTCTTTGCCTCTCTTTGTTTTTCATTCACTTTCATCTTGAAAGTTCACATGCTAATCAATCAATCAACAAACATTTACCCAGTCCATGAGTATCATATATTATCTCTTACTGAATCTTTGGAAAATTCCCCTTCATGTAATCAAGGTCCCCCAAACCTTCTGAGAGATGTAGTTTAGGGGGAAAAAGTTCCCAGTCACAAGTCAGCCACATTTTCATTCATTAATTTGTGTTCATTAATTTTTTTTTGGCTGCACATATCACAGCAGGTCTCTAGTTAAATGATATCCATAGTAAAAAAAAAAAAAAAAAGAATAATAATTTCCTAATTTATCTTCTTGGGTAATTTCAGATAAACAAAAAATGGATATTTATAGAGTTGGACCCACCTGAGCTATTGTGAAGGCACTCTCTAAAGTACCAAGTATATAGAATAAATCTCTATGTACCTTCTCAAAGAGCATGATTACTAGAGATTCACCTTCCAGTTCTGAAGGGTTTTGTGAATATTTCACTCGGGAGTTTTGTAAGGCCTGAAGTCCTAGCTATTATGAAAAAAAATGGATGTTGAGGGATGAAGTACAGAGATAGTTTCTGTCTACTTGCTGTGCTCACCCGCTTAACCTACCTTGGAAGGCAAAGGAAATTCAGAGCCTACCATCCCATGAGATAGCTCTCAGACTCAAGATAATTACAGAGAATACAGGAAACAACAAGGACTTAGTGTGGTGTCGGTAGGCCGAGATGCAATCTTCCCATCTGAAAACAACTTTAGAGGCAGGTGTATGGCCACAGCTGTGGTTTCCTTTCAAACAACAAGAATTTAATCAGAGGTGCACACAAGACTCTAGGCTTACAACTGTAAACTGTGGAACTTCAAATTTATTTTGTTTTTATAATACTGAAATAAAAACAAGAGCTAGTATCTTTATGATACTTTATTTTTTTTTAATCCTGTGAGGTAAATACAAATGTAATCCCTATTTTACAAGTGAGGAAACTGAGGCTGGGAGAAATTAAGTGACTTCTTTAAGGTCTCACAGTTAGTAACTGCAGTAATCAAACTCAGGGCTTCTCATCCCCAAGTCACACAAAACTGTTTGCCATGGGATGTAAGTTTTCATCATGGGAAAAAGAAATCTCTAAATGAGATGATTTTCCCAAGATCACACAAGGAACAACTGGAATCTAACTATAGGTCTGCTGCTTCCAAATTAGCCTACTTTCTAGTACAGCACATTGCCTCTTACTCTTCACTAAAAATGGCTCATTCATTTATCTAAAAGGCATTCCCTTAGGCCCATGAAATGCAGAACTCCCTAAAGTGAGCAATCAACAACCATTTATAAAGTGCTTACTATGTATAAGACCCTGTGCCAAGTGCTGGGGACAGAGAGACAAAAAATGAAATAGGCTTGGACCTCAAGGACATTCACTAGATACCCTCTCACCTGTTTGTATAGTTAAATATTCAGTTAGACATGTACATATATCATAACATATATATATATATATATATATATATATACAGATACATATATATATATATATATACACATTATATAAGATGAAATAAATTTTGAGGTAGAAGATGCTAGTAAACTGTGGGATCAGAAAAGTTTTCCTAGAGAAAGTGATGCTTGAAGTCAAGTCGAGGACTGCAAGAGGCAGAGATAAGTAGGGAGTGCCTTAAAGGCATGGGATGGTGAGAAGCCAGTGAAAATTCATGGAGACAGATGATGGAGTGTTATGGATGAAGAATAAAAAGACGACCAATGTTGTTGGCCCATAGAGGGTGGGAAGGCAAGTTATATATAATAATTCTAAATAGATAGGTTGGGATAAGGTTATGAAGGGTTTTAAAACCCAAAACAAAGAATCTGTATTTGGTCTTGGAAGCAATAGAAAATATTGGGATTTGTTGAATTAAAGAGTATCATGGTCAAAATCACATTGGTAATGGTATGGAAAATGGATTGGCGTGGGCAAAAGTTGGAGGCAGGAAGAACTATTAGAAAGTTATTGTAATTTTCCTGAAAGAGAGATGATGAAGACCTCAAAAATAATAACTGAGTAGTGAGAAAACATACTATCAGAAATATTGTATCATTAGAGGGCAAAACTTGATAATGAAGGATTGATAACCTGAGGATTGAATCCTGAGAGATTGGAAAGGTGCCCTCAGCTAATATAGAGAAGTTCAGGAGAGGGATGGATTTTGAGTTTGAGGTGTCAGAAATATCCAGTAGATGGTAGATGAAGTGATGACATATGAAAGCTCACGACAGAGACCAGGGCAGGTTAGATAGATCTGGAAGTCAACTACCTAGATGATATAATTAAATTCATAGTTAATGAAGTCACTAAGTGAGAATGGAGAAGAGAGCCCATGACAGAGCATTGGGGTATACCCAGAGTTAGATCCATAATATGGATGATTCATAATATAAAGAAGCCTGAGAAGGAACAGTCAAATAAGTAGGGGAACCAAGAAAGAATGATGTCCCCCCAAAACCCAAAAAGAGTAAATCCAGTATGAGAGGATGACCAATAGCCACAAAGGTCAGGAGAGACCAAGAAGGATGAAGACAGGAAGAAGGCCATCAGGTTTAACCATTAAGAGATCCCTATTAACTGCAAAGAGAAGTTTCAGTTGAGGGACGGGTTCAGATTGTTGACGATTTAGAAGAGAAGGCTGTCGTTATTGTTGCCCTCATATCAGTGAATTGGATTTAAGTGAGGGAGGGCTGGGCAAGGTCATCTGCCTCATCTTCCCCTCCAGAGCCATCTGGGTCCAGTGGTCAGCTATAGAATAGGACAACTCGAGATGGCCCTAGTGGAAGTCCCGAATACAGATTTTTTTTCAATGAATATAGAAGGCAAAAAGTTAAATAATTGACTAAGGCACAATTTACAATAAATGAGAATCCTGGAATTGTTAGACCAAGTTATACAACACTCTCTAAAGGGCAAGTCACAGCAGATCAGATAATTGACTTGAAATTAACATTGGAAAAAACAAGGAATTATTCTGGGGGTGTCTCCCTTCTCATATGAGCCCTGATGGGTTGCCCTGGCTGGCGAACCTTTGGAAACCGGAGAGGGAGTAGAGGGGAGAGTATGAAGGAGAAGGAGGGCACTGCACACTACAGTAGAAAGAATAGGAAGGTGCCCTTTGTAGTTTTAATTCCTGTTACCTCTCTAGGGATTCCAGGCTGATTCTAAGCTTGCAGGATTAGTGATCCCTTGGCTGATTTTTGATGAAATAAAGACGTTTGGTAGTCTGCTTTAGGATTTCTGTTGTTATTTTTTGTTTATCCTGTATTTTGTCTGTTCTGTCATAGAAGAGGACCAAGGCATCAGAGAGATGATGCCATGAGATACAAGTGAATTGGATTTGAGTGAGGAAGCACTGTGCAAGATCATCTGCCTCAATTTCCCCTTCAGAGCCTTCTAGGCCCATTGGCCAGAAATAGACCAGGATGACTGGAGATAGCCCTGGATGTGATGGGAGACCTTGGCCTTCATAAGCTCAATTCTTCAACAGCCTCAGGGCCTTTCTAACAGAGGCTCTTCCTGACAGCTCCCTTGCAGGAGGGCAGCAGAGGCTAGGACTCTGGTGAGATACTGGAGATCACTGCCAGCCTCACCAACCTTTATCAGGTACTTGAGCCTTTCCCCCCCTCCCTCACTAGTATCTTCCTGTGGAGAATACTGTTCATTCACACTCTATATATTATATGTACATATTTTTGTATATGTTGTCTCCTCCATTATATTATGAAATCCTTGGTGCTTTTCCCTTTTTTTGGTCTCTTCAGAGTAATGTCAAACACATAGCAAATGTTTATTGATTGATTTTTCCTTTTCCACAATTCTTTCTTTCTCTCCCCCAAGGCAATTAGGGTTAAGTGACTTGCCCAGGATCATGCAGCTAGTCTGAGGTGAGATTTGAACTCAGATTCTCTTGACTTCAAAGCCAGTGCTCTATCCACTGCACCATCTAGCTGTCCCCACTTCATGATTATTTCAAGAGCTCTTTTAGTATATTTTTTGCCCAAGGCCCTGGAAGAAGCCCATTTGAAAAGCAATCCTTGATAAAAGTCTTGACCTAGTGTTTTAACATTTATAAAGCATTTCAAACATATTACTTTCTGTAAATTAGGGACTGCTGATATTCTAATCCAAATTTTCAGAGATGAGGTTCAGAGAGATCTAGGAAGTTAGCCGTGGTCTCACAGCCAATAAGTGCCAGAAGTGGAGGAGTATTAGAGAGGTCTTCCAACATGCTGACTCTCTGTGCTGTGGGACTTCTTGTGAAATCTGGAGGCTGAAACACTTCAATAATACTGCTGATGAAGCACTCCTCTAAAGACTGAATTTGGAGCAGCAGATTTCAAATAATAAAGTTCAATTATTAAGTGTATACAAATATTAATTTTATAAGGCAATGTATTTGGCATCAGTAATAGACAAAAAACAAAGCAATCTCTGTCCTCCAAAAACTTACATTATACTAAGGGATAACTATGTAAACAGATGCATAAATAGAGCATTATATAGAAGAAAACTTGGGGTGGGAAGGAGACATGGTATAGTAGAAATATTATTACCTTTAATATCAGAAGATCTGTATTCAATTTTCACTTCTGTCACTTGGGGCTGTCAAACTGTGGCAAGACATGTAACCTGCTTGAGCATTAGAGTTTTCCCTTCCACAATGAGAGATATGGATTAGAAGTCTATGTAGGGTTCTTCCAGTAACAAATCTGTCACCCCTCCATCCATCATCAAGAAACACAGCTCCTGCAGGCCCTGTTTCTGTTCTGCTCCCTTTCCTCTGGGACAGCATCTTCTCTGACTCCCCTCTGTCTCTCTTCTTTCATCTCCGTCACAGCCCATCCCTCTGGCTTTTATCCAGACCAAGAACCAGAAAGTTCCCCATAAGCAAGGCTTTGCCTTGGGACTCTTCTTTTCTCTCAACAAGCTTCCCTGTATGACTTCATTCCCTCCCACGGCTTCAATTATCACATCCCTCAAGATGACTCGCATAGTTGTATCTTTAGTTTCATCCTTTCCCTGAGATCCAGTCTTGATCTTGCTCTTGCCCCCTGGACACTTCCAGGAAAGGAGGCTGTTGGCTTCTCAAATTCATTTAAAACTCATTATCTTCCCCACTAAGCCTTGCCTTTCATTTTAGGATTCCAAATTTCTATTGAAAAGACTGCAGCTCTTTGAGTCACCCAAGCTCAGATTTTCTGTCATCCTTCCTTCCTTTTTCTTGTTCATTCCTCATCTAATCATTTGCCAAGAGAGACCTATTGAACCTAAGCAGGAATGTGCTGGAGCAAACTCAAATTGACTCAGGGGAGTCTAATTGTTAAATTTTCAATGTAAATATTTATACTTCAGAAATTAATAAATGATACAAATTGGGACAATGTTTGGATAAACTATACTTTCTTACATTTCAGAAATTAACAAATGATACAATTGGGACAACATTTGGACAAACTATCTATACTTTCACCATCCTGTTTTTGCAACTGATTTTTAGGCCAAAGTATAACTCTACATTTATTCCTGTTTAATTTTCATCTTATAAGTTTAGTCCATCGCTCCTTACCTGTCAATGTGTTTTGGATACTGCCTCATCTAGTGTATTAGTTATTATTCTCACCGAGGGGTCCTCAAACTTTTTAAATAGGGGGCCAGTTCACTGCCCCTCAGACTGTTGGAGGCCGGACTATAGTAAAAACAAAAACTCACACTCTGTCTCCACCCCTCAGCCCATTTGCCATAACCCTGCGGGTGCATAAACATCCTCAGCGGGCCGCATCTGGCCCATGGGCCATAGTTTGAGAACCCCTGCTGGTCTCACCCTTTGTGTCATTGGGAAATTGATGAACATGCCATCATTATGGAGTTAATTGACTTAAAAAACTTAACAATTATTAAATAATCCAAGGCCAGGAATAGAAGGTCTTTCTTCCAGATGCAAATCCAAAGATTCTAGAAATCATTAACCACACTGGTTTGGAATATTTCATATTGGCTCTTGAGGAGTAGGACTCTGAAGGAATAGAATATAGAAATTAGTTTTAATAAATGAATAGAATTAGAGTATAGGGTTGGTGTGCACCAAGAAGGCAATGAGCTCTGAGCAGGGGAGGGGATCTGATTTGGACTTGACTAACAGACCTCTGTGTCTGCTCTGCTTGAGCCAAATTAGTTTGGGATTCAACCTTCAGGTGGCTTTCAGTTTGTCTTTGCTACCTTCTTCACCAGGATGCAACTCAGCCTCTCTTTTGCCTTTGTGCTGACAGGGACACAGCAGGCTTGCTGTGTGAATATACTCTCCAGTTTATTAGTTAGCCAAAAATTCCTTCCTTTTAAATGTATTGAATGTTGTTATTATTCCCCCCCCCCAAAAAAAAAAAAAACAATTACTTGGCTTTTACATTCCTTCTTCCATCTTCTCTCGCTGCTTTTTATTCCCCCCCAATAGTTATTCAATTTTTAGGAGACAGATTCCTGGCAGAACCAATTTTGAGTCCTTCATTCTATATGTCTTCTACCTTCAGCCCTTTGTAAAGGTTTCGTGCCCAGAAATGCTCTCCCTCCTGACCTTTACTTCTTGGAATTCCTCTATATCCATTCAAGGTTCTGCTCAAATAACAATTAAGTTAGTACAACCCTTTCCTCCAATTACTTTATATCTATCCAGTATCAACCAATTTTTATTCATGTTGTTATCGCCAGTCAAATGGCAGCTCTATGAGGATAGGGCCCAGACTTGCCCTGTTGTCTGCAGCATCTAACACAGTGTCTAGCTCAGAACTTTGTTTGTTTGAACTGTTTGTTCATTGAACTGAATTCAATTAAATTGAGTTAATGAGATTCAGTTGAGAAGCAATTTGATGGAACATGGAAGAAAAGTGAAAGGAGGCAACCTGGCATTGTGGGTAGAGAGAGGAAGAGTTGGGTTCAAGTTTTAGTACTGAAACATACTGACTGTGTGATTCTGGTACCATCACTTAATCTCTTAGTGTCCCAGGTAACTCTTTAAGATTGTCTAATGCAGAAGGGGCACTTCAGCGATATGCCAGCCACTCATCAAAAAGTCATAGTTAACTGCTAACACTCAATTGCTGGAGTCCGTCTTCAGAGAGGATTATTTTACTTCTTTGTATCACTAATACCTAACACAGTGCCCTGCATGTAGCAGCAAGTAAGAGCAAGTAGCTTCTTGAATTGAATTTTTTTTGGGGAAAACAACAAAAATAGACCTAATCAAAACAGAATCACAGAATTTTAGAGTTTTGAGGGACCACAGTAGCCATTTAGTACAACTCATACCCAATGGGAATCCATTTTATAACATAATTGAAAAATGGTCACTTTGAAGATCTCCAATAAGAGAGAACTCACTTTCTTCTAAAACCACCGAATCGACCTTTGGGCAGCTCTCATTATTTAGAAGATTTTTCTTATGTCAGGTTTAAATTTGTCACTTTGCTGTTCTACCCACTCTTCTACTTTTCTTTCTTGGATTGAAATTTAACTCAGAGACATAGTGCTGCAATGGATGGTTGACTTTGGACTCAGGAAAGAGCAGAAGATGTTCTTATTCCATAGCCTGTGTTCTCCTCTGACATAGGGCTAACCCTCCAAACAGCTTTCCAGACCAGAAGCTTTTTATAGGCCAGCTGAAGATATGGGTGGGTTCTCTTTGGCCAGCCAATCCTCAACTGCTCTTCTAAGTTCATCAAGGAAAGTTTCTTCACACTTTGGAAAAGAGTCATATGGCTAATGGCTTTGTTGAATCCAACAAATGATTCTTTGCTATTTATTCCTGGAATTTCATCAACTAATCAGGGATCCCTGACCAAATCCCTCCTAAATTTAAAATTTCAGAAATTATTAAATTTATGTAAGGAATTTTGTCCTAGTAAATTTTAATCTGAAACATTCAAAATAGCAGCAAAAAGGTTTTTATGTTGTTTCCTTATTTGAGGCACACATCTGAATATGCTCAGAGGACAGATATTTAAAAACTCTTGGCTCATTGTTGAACTGGTCTCTGACTCAAGAACTGATGTGAAAAGGGACTAGAACTTAATTAGATTTTTAGATGGATGCCTTCTATGGGATTTCTCTGGGACAATAATACATCTCCAAAGGAACAGCTAAGTGCTCATACATCTCATATATAAGAACATCGGCTTGCTTTTAGGGACTCATTATATAGCAAAAATGGTATTTACCTAATTATTTCTGAATATTATAGAATCATAATTTTCAAGCTGAATGGGACCTTAAAGGTCATCTGGCTCAACCCCATCATTTTGCAATCAATCAATTGACAAATATCATTAAACACCTGCCACGTACATGCATTATGAGAGGGCCTAACAATGAAAATACAAAATAGTTATCCCTTCGACATCACAACTTTCCTCATTATAGTTTTGATATGTTGTAGGTTGGCATAAGAAATTACTGTAAATGGGAATTTTTGGGAAGTTTTGCAGAAGCCACAGATAACATAAAAGGCCAACAGATGAAAAAAAAGTTTAAAAACTCAGAAATACATAAAATATGCCTATGACCAAATACTTAACACAAATTTTACAATAAGTTACACCCCATAAAAGAAAAATAAAAAAAAATTCAGACTTATTCTCTGGTATAAAAGTGGGGCCAATACATTTTTACACAGATTTTTCAGATGGGAGGTGTACCATACCCCTAACTCCAGTGATGTGGAATGAATTCCAATTAGTAGGGCGCTTAAATTCTATTGGGAGAGACAAGATCATTTATATCCAGAAAGAATACAAAGGGGATGCATACAAATAAACACAAAATACTTAAATTCAAGATAATTTGGAAAGGAAGCCTCTATTGGGGATCAGAAGAGGTGATGCTCACTTAGAATCTTGAAAGAAACCAGTGATTCCAAAACCTGGAGCTTGGGAGGGAATGTGTTCTTGGAATGGGGGACAGCTTGTATGAAGGCATAGAGAAAGTAGATGCAGCATGTGTGAAAAATGGAGAGAACTAGGGCCAAGAGAGATGAAGTTACCCAGAATTACAAAGGAAGTAGAGAGTAGAGAGGACTGAATTTATCCCTTTCCTCTTCAAAATGACACTCATCTTGTGATCCTGATGAGCACTTAGTGTAAACTATGAAAATTCTAAGTATGAAGCTTATTTGGAAGATCAAAGTTCCACACATTGTGGTAAAATGGAGATTCCAATGAAATAGGAAAGGGATTGAACAATACAATTAAGTTTGGGATGAGATTTAAGAGGTAATTTCAGCTCACTAGGTGAGGGACAAAGCCACAAAGGTTTATCAAAGCAACATTGAACAAAAGAGAACCTTGGATTCCAATCTAAACTAATGTACCATGTAAGGCTTCCAATATTTTAATATTAGATCTCAAAAATGACAAGAAGAGAGCAGATATAATTCTTCAGCTCTGTTTCAAGCAAAGCCTTGATAATCACTTGCCAAGTATGCTGTAGAGAAAATTCTTGTTCAGATGTTAATGGAACCATATGGCCTCTGAGATTTCTTCCAGTTTGGGATTTTGGGGTCACGAGTCTGTTCCACTAGTCTCCATAAAGATGGGAGAGTTATGAACTATGGTTCAAGGGCACAATGCAGTATAACATTGACAGGTCCTTACTGTCTCATGGTTTAGAAGCCCACATCATACTCCCTTTATCCAAGCCAGGAATGGACTGGTCCTTTGGGAGAAGGGATGGGAAGTGCTTGGGACTCCAGATCAAGCATTTGTCAAGTCAGGTAGAATGAATCAGTTTGCACGGCAGCTGAACAGCTGATCCAAATTCTCCAAACCCAAGCTTGCTTGAGGTCGGCAGTTCCTGCCTGGCATGCTGATTTTCAAGCTGGTGCCCATTATGCCGCTCATATTAAAATGCCATGAAAGCAAAGCATTTTGCATGGAATAGTTGAGCAAACTCCATTATATAATAATTACACTATCAGTAGAGAATCTCATTTTCTGGAGAAGATGGGGTGCACTTTAAGTGAAAAGAAAGAAGTCACCTGTGGTATTTTTCATGATGACTATGGGACAGTGAAATCATAGGGTACATTCACATATGAGGTTATTGCTTAAGTTCATTCCTACTGAATAAAATTAGCTCTCACTTTGCTGGGTTAGGAAATTTAATTAAAACTAGTCTGGAGGGTAAAAAGGAGGATATACTTAAAGGGTGCTTGCTTTTAGCTGCTTGGGGAACAGGCAAAGATATACCTCCCCATCAATGAACCTCCACTGAATATTTATCCTTGATATGGTAGAATAAATACTCCTATTCCACAATTTATTCTAGATATATCTAGCAATTTGCCTCTCTGAATCTACAAAAGAAAACTGTTGACCAGGATGGCTTCTGAGATGAATCCTAGATCTAGATTTGTGATCAATAATTGGAGGATCCTACCAAATGAAGGTGACCCATTCCCAAACAAAAAAGGGAAAATGAATGAGAATGAATATACAAGCACAAAATCCTAATGTGATGAAGAAGGAGCCAAAAGGTTATATATGATAATTAGCTCATTAAAATGAATTTAAATTTGTTTTTATTTCATTGATTATATTGATGTCTAATGCTTATTTTTAATAATACATTTAATTAAAAATACAAATGTGACCGTCTCTTGCTTAATTCTTATTGAACTTGGGAATTCTGGAAGGAGGAAATAACACTTTTTAAAAAGTTATATGAGAATTTTAAACTTTTAAAAACTTTTTTAGACTTTTAAAGTTGTATGAAAATTGCATTATCTAATCTATCCTCTTAATTTATTGATGACAGATCTGATAATATCAGAGAGGCCTGAGAAGCTATCAAACTCATCCAGAATCACACAGCTTGATATGGGAAAAGCAAGACTTGAACCAGGCCTTTCTGATTTTGAAGTCAGCTCTGTCATCTGATATACTTCTATCAATTGACTTATCTATTCATTTACACACAACTTTTCTGTATTCCCTACAGAAATCAAATATTACTTTAGTGTCAGAGGCTATTTGTCATCAAAGAACCTGAGTGAAAATATAGATTCTATTACTTATTACCTGGGTGAAGTTGATTAAGCCAATTAACCTCTATAAAAATAAAAGGCTTAGACCAGGAAAACTCTAAGTTCTGTTTTGGGTCTAAATCTTATATATCTATAC
The DNA here is from genome assembly GCF_048593235.1 of Sminthopsis crassicaudata. Classification (NCBI taxonomy): domain Eukaryota; kingdom Metazoa; phylum Chordata; class Mammalia; order Dasyuromorphia; family Dasyuridae; genus Sminthopsis; species Sminthopsis crassicaudata. Next base: position 34,900,570 of record NC_133619.1, read on the forward strand.
AGGTGTATACATACAAACACTTCTTGCTACTCTGTAACACTTATAGAATAAGTTCTACATACATCAAATATTAAATTATTAATTGATCAATAAGAATGCATTTGTAATCAATTTTATTATTGAGATAGGTTGTGAACCATTTTTATTGTTTCTCTTCTTTCTAGGCACTTACCTTCTTATATTCACAATTCACTCCATCAAAAGTTGGGTTGGGGGTGGGGATGGGGAGAAATCAATCAATCAGAAACATTTATTAAGGGCTTCCATTATGCTGGGCACATTAGCTAGTTGCTAGAATTAGAAAGAAAAAGTAAAAACAGGAAATATAGTGATTTATTTGTTGTTTTCTTAGCTCTTGTCTTCTTTGCAAACTTAGTTGGGAACTGGAGACTAGCATATCAGTTGAAATTAATTGTTTATGACTTATGCTGTTCTTGAGTTTCTTCATCATAGGTAATGTCATGGAAAGAATCTTAGATCTATGGTCAAAAGATGCAAGTTTGAATCTTGGCTCTGCCATTTATTATCTGTGTGACCTTAAGTCACACCTTAAGTAATCCACACTATACCCTCATTGACAGAATGAAGAGATTGAACTAAATGACTTCACATCCTTTCCAGCTCCTACAATACAATCCTATTGTTAAAAAGGGTGTCCTGTACACTTACTCTGATAATTTCAGAGAATAATTCTACAGAGAATCCAAACCTTGCTGGTGCCAAACATAGATAGGAACTGGATATGAACAAAGCCTAAATCAATTGATCAATTAAATAACTAAGAGTTAATAGTAGATATGAAAATCCTCGATCATTTTAGCAGTCCTTCAAAAGCACTGGATAAAGTGAAATGAAACCACATAGGAAGTTTGTTCTGATTGATTGACTGGACTGGGTTATGTCATGTAGGTTTTGAATAAACTAGGAAGCCAATTAATAACTTGGAGAGGTCTGGAAGCTTTCTTGCTGAAAGCTTTCTAGTCAAATCTTTGATAAGAAAGGGGAATAAAGGAAAGGAAGGAGAATGGCTTGGTTTTCTAGCCCCCTTTTGACCAGAGAAAGACTTTGTGTGCATTAAAAATTTTTTGCACTTACCATCAGTAAGTATTAGCAGTATCCAAGGAACACCTGTTTTGCAGTATCTTCCTTGGCGGGGTGAAGACAAACACTGAGGAAAGGCAGCTTCAAACCCCCCTAGTAAACTCAGCAGAAGGACTATGACATGTTTAAGGGAAATTTCATGAGTCCCCCCAAAATTAGAGAAAATGACTGTCAACCACCAGGAGTCACCCCTTTGCCACATGTACTCTCTAAGCTTGAGCCCATTTTCCCCTGGACTTTGCTTTGGTGAGGGGTGGGGGTCATAGAGTTTGTGTGTGTGTGTGTGTGTGTGTGTGTGTGTGTGTGTGTGTGTGTGTGTGCATGCTCAAGTGTGGTATGGAGAGATTTGTAGCAACTAATTTTACTTAGCACAATGACTAACAAATAGTAGGTGCATAATAAATGTTTATTGATTGATTAATTTTAGTAAATACAGTTTAATCTAGAAGTTAATTAGGTCTGGCTGATTAATTAATGTCAATTGATAATTATGAGGATAACATATCAATGAGGACCAATCTAATGCTATAGCATTAGAAAACTAGCCCTAAATCTTCACTGTCTTCTAGAAACCTAAGAAGACAACCGGTTAATTTACATATGGAGATCTGATCCACCATTGTGGGTAGAAGTTTGGAAAAGTAAGTCCAGAACTTGTGTTACACTATGGCTGCTCTGGGTCACTGTTTCCTCATCTTTATAATGATAGAGTCCGAATAGACTTCTGAGATCTATTCCAACCTATTCTTTATGCGTGTATAAGTTAATTTCTTGACTAATGCATGCCCACAATCTTTTTTTTTTAATTGCAAAGAAAAATGAACAAATTGAATAATCTGGGTTTATTTTTAAAAAATATAAAAGATAACCCTTTGCTATAAAGAGACTATTTTTAGTGTTTGCTGAGCCTGAGCTTCTCTGAGAAAATACAAGATACAGTGAAGTCTCAATATATGTGAATAATGAATACTGTGAAGTGGTCACATGTACTCAAATTTGTATTATGCAAAGTTATAATTATATAAAATATGATAATTGGTTCAGTCCAATGGAAATATGCAGTGTGAATTCTAATAATAAGATCACTTTATGAGATTTATTATTTCCACTAATCAAGACCTAGATGTATATAAAATTCAAATATTCTTGTGAAATAGCAAGTACAATTTCATTTACTCATGGACCCAAATGGCTTCAAAGAATATAGAACAGCTTACTTTAAAAGCAACCACCAGAAAACCCATTTTAGCCTTCTCCACTGCCATAAAAAGAGAACTTTTATTAGTAATTTTCATTTTTCCCCCTGATACAGGTACTCATTGGTGTTTATCTTTGGCCAAAAATATGCCGTATTTAGTTGGATTTTTTCTCAGCTGCTGCAGTGGTGTTTTTTTTTTCTTGCAACTTCTACAAATTTTAAGGAGAATAAATGAGAATGAAAATTATACATAAAATCATATATATATATATATGCCTACATAAATACATGTATTTATATATGCATTTGTATTTTTACTTTTTGCAGGGCTGTGATAAGCACTAGTACCAGACTCCCTGCATGGTTAATTGAGGAGGGAGAGAAGACTCACAGAATTAAGAGTTGAGAGGACCTTGAGGATTCCCTCTCCATTTTATAAGTGAGGAAACTGAGATACAAAGAAGTTAAATGAGTTTAAAATGAATCATTGCCCAGGGTCGTAAACTATTATATGTCAGAGGTGGGAAATGGAGTCACATTTTCTTAACTCCACAGCCAGTCTTCTTTCTAACACTTTCTAACACTACACTGTCTCAATCCAATAGCAATAGCTATTATTTGTCTAAATTGTTTTAAAAATGTGTTAGCTTTTTAAAGCACTTTCCATAGGTTGCCACATTTCAGCTTTGTGTTGTATTACCTCATTTAATATATGAGGACCATGAGGTTCAAGGAAACTAAACTTGTTCATCATCGTCCATCATCTATCATCCACAGCAAATAGCAGAGGTAGAATTCAAAACCAGATCTCTCCAGACTCAGCAGTTTAACAATCTCTTCATTATATCACATTGCCTTTGACGAGGAGTCAGAAGAACCAGGAAAATAAAAATCTATTAGGCTTCTTTCTCTGTCTGGTTTTATGCAAATCTGTGTTTCAGTTTTCTAACCAAGAAGATAATATTATAGTGAGAATTAAGCATGTTCAAGAGAATAAAAAAATTGAATTTTTTTTTAATGCAGATCATGAAGCTATTCAAATCAGTTTGATTCTCATTGATTGACCAACAATAGGTCCCAGGTTAAGTCCCACTTGGTCAATGTTTGGGCTCAGATTGGCTCAGAGTTAATGAAAATACTAATTGCTTTGGTCAGAAACCATGGGGTCTTCCTCTTCCAGAGTGTTTTTTTTTTTTTTTTTTTTTTGGCAAAGGTCATTCTTTGCCTCATTTCTTACCTATCCTTTAATAACTGATTGAGTGTTGCCTCAGGCAAACTGAGACCTGTTGAAGCCCTTACCTTAAAAAGGCCAAAGTCTCCCATGGTCATCCTGATCTCTACCTTGCCCAGATGTCTGGGGACTTTGGATAGCCCTCCTTCACTTCAGTCCTATTTACTTGCACGACATGGCATTGTTTCCCTGATGTCATGATCCTCTTCAAGAAGGAAGGATGAACCATGACCACCACAGTCATGGAGCTAGTTTTTCATTGGATTTATTGCATTATACTCCTGAAAGTCACAACAATTACTTGAATATTTTGTTTCTCCCTTCCCTGGCATGTGAACATGAAAACGAATGCAAGAGCATGGAAGGGTGGAATTAATAAACTGGTAAACTCAAGAACTGGCAGACCATTGGCACTCACCTTCTATTTCCAACCAGTGCTATTTCCAGCAATCACTTTCTAGCCACTTTCTGGGGAATAAATTCTTATGGATATACAACCTGGCAACTGTCTCTGCTGCTCAGCCACAGCTATGGAGAGATCTGGAAAAGACAGCTCTCCCTACTAAAGTCCTTGGTAATATCAAATGGCTCATCATTAAAAACTGATTTTAAAAAATGGAAATAACATTGAAGATACATTATCATCTGAATTATTGCAATAACCCAAATGAGTTTGTTTACCTCTTGCTCCTCCTCCAATCCATCTTCTATTCAGTCATTTAAGTGATTTTTTCTAAATTGTAGATATGATCATGTTTCCCCTCTGCTCAATAAACCACACTAGCTCCTATTGTCTCCAGGATCAAATAGAAAATGCTCTATTGGGCATTCAAAACTCTTTATGATCTTGGTCCTTCCTACCTCTTCAGTCTTCTTACACTATCTGACGTACTCTTTGATCTGGTGACTCTGGCCTCTTAGCTATTCCATAAACAAGATACTCTACATTTCAGTTCTGAATATTTTCTCTGGTTGTCCCCTTATGCCTGAAGTGTTCTTCCTTCTCTCCTCCAACTATTATCTTTCTTGTTTTTCTTTAAGTTCCACCTAAATTTCCAGCTTTTACTGGAAGCCTTCCCTAGCTTCTCTTCATTCTAGTGCCTTCCTTCTGTTTTTTTAATTATAATTATTCTATATATAACTTGCTTTGTATACATTTGTTTCATGTTGTCTTCCTCCTTAGGTTGTAAACTGATTAAGGACAGAGACTCTTTTGCCTCCTTCTTTTTGGTATTCCTAGTACCACAAAGCCTGGCACATAGTAGGCACTTAAATATTTTTATTGATTGCCTTGTCATTAAATCCTAAGGATCACTAGAGTTTCCCATCTGAATTGCAGCCAAAAATCTCCTGTATGTGTTGTCTGCCCCACTAGAATGTGAATAGGGGCTGTCTTGTTTTTCTATTTGTTTTTCCAGTGGTTAGCACAATGCTTTGTATGTTAAAAGTACTTAATAAATTGTCTTTTCTTCCTTCCTCCCTCTTTCCTTCCCTCCTTCCATCTCTCCCTCCCTCTCTCCCTTCTTCCCTTTTTCCCTTCCTCCCTCCCTCTCTCCCTTCTTCCCTTCCTCCTTTCTTTTCTTTCTCTCTCTCTCCCTTTCTCTCTCTTCCTTGCTTCCTTTCTTTCCTTTTCTTCCTTTCTTTCCTTTCCTTCTTTTCCTTCCTTTCCTTCCTTTCCTTCCTTTCCTTCCCTCCTTCCTTTTCTTCCTTCCTTCCTTCCATCCATCCTTCCATCCATCCATCCATCCATCCATCCATCCATCCTTCCTTTACTCTCTTCCTTCCTTTCCTCTCTTCCTTCCTTCCTTCCCTCTCTTCTTTCCTTCCTTTCCTCTCTTCCCTTCCTCCCTTCCAACTTAAAACTCTAAAATACAAATGACTTCTGGAGTTCAGATCGGTAAGAATAGAGAGGGCTTTTTTAGAAGGGCCCTGTGTGGGATTGCCAATTACTTCAACGTCTGAGTTTCCAGGGCACATTCATTGAAAGCATTTTCCCAGCAGTGGGATCATGCAGCCAGAATGATGCTATAGCCTGATAACTTCAGCGACTTGATACCAAGGTAGAGATTTTCATGTGAAAACCCTTTCTGTCAATGGCACACAGTGAGCCTGCTTAGATTTATCTAGCCTGGGGTTCAGTGTGAGGTTGGGCACAGACGATAGGCAGGGGTCTTTACAGACCAGTTTTGTCTTCACAAAATGCATTTAGAAAAACAACCTACACTTTCCCCCCTACCTTTTTTTCCCAGTTCAATTTGAAAATGGCAAATAGTAAACTTCAGACCTGAAGAGAAACTCAATAAATCATTAAAATGCTGCTGCTTGCAAGCCCGGCTCTGACTAATTCCTCACATTCTGCATTATCGGATACATTAAAGACTTTTTGTTCCCCCTGCCAGCCGCCTCATTCCTGTTTGCTCTAGCTGCCTTCTGCTAAATCTTAACTCTGATCATCATCGGGAGGGGATTTTCATTTTGCTCCCAATGTATTGGAGAGGGGGATGGAAAGGTGGTGAAACTCTTGCTGGTATAGATTTATAATCAACCTTTGCATTTGCTGAGGACCACAGCTGGGCAGTTAGCATGACCAATTGGAGAAAGCACAGGCCATAGAGTTAGAAGACCTGGGTTCAAAGCACATCTTTTATATTTTCTCCCTGTTGACTTCAGACATGTCATAGTCAATTTTATGATTCATCAAATGATGGCCCTCTGAAGCTGTTTCTGATTCTGGATCTTTGTTTCTATGACTTTTTCTAGTTATGGAGCCCTTCAGTTGCTCTCTTTTCCCAATTTTTATACTTCTTCATTTAGTATTTCATTGTATATCTCTTTTCTTTTCTTTTTTGCTGTGGTTTTACATATAACAATCTTTTATCTCTAAGAAGATTACGAATTCTTTGGAGAATATAGCTAATTACCATACACCCTTCAGCACCTAAGATAATGCTGAACAGACAATCATAGAACCTAAGAGCTGGAAGGACATCAAAATCCATCTAGTCTAATCAATATCTAAACATCGATTCCTGCACAAAATGCTCATCCAAAACTGGTCATTCAGCTTATTTTAATATAGTTGTTTGTATCTTGTTTCCCCCATTGGACTAGAAGTTCCTTAAATCCAGGGGCTAATTTTTTTGCCTTTCTTTGTATTCCCAGAATTTAAAATGATACCTGGTGCATAGTAGGGAATTAATAGATGCTTGTTGACTCAAATTATCATTTACAACCATATTAAGTGTGCCATCTTTATCTAAGCCACTGATAAAATTATTAGATGGGCTACACTAGCACTTTACTAGGGAGTTCCTTACAGGTTGACAATTACTCATAATCTTTGGGTTTGGTCATTTATCCAATTCAAAATCCACTTAAGTTCATTATTATCCAAGTGGTTTCTCTATACCTTGTCCACAAAAGTATTGTGAGATTTTTTTTTAAATCCTTTGCTGAAAATGAGTTAGGTTTTGTCTATACCTTTTCCCTTATTCAGGAGTCTACATTTGTTTTTGGACAGACCAGTGACTACATTGGTATAGGAAAGTCTTTTTGAGGAAACAATCCTCTACCAATTCAGATCACTATGCACAATGCAGCTTGTGCATTGAGGAGAGATTAAGTGATTTGAACTAGTCACACAGGTAGTACGTATCAGAAGTGGTTTTTGAACTCAGGTCCTCCTCCATTCCAAGGTGGACTCACATGTGTCTGTCTAATCACATTAGTCAGGCATAAACTTTTTTTTTTTTTTTTAATCTTTAGGCATTCAGGCCTTAGGCAATTTTAAATTTAATATAATTTTAATTTTTTAGGAAGAATCATATCTACTATCTGAACATGGGAGGTTGTCTGAACTAAATTACTAAATTGCTCTCAGGGTCACACTCAAATATGGCCTCTCATGGTTCCTTTTTGTAGGCCTGTACTTTGTACACATTGGTCTATAACAAGTGATATTATCTATGTATAGCACAATATTTATCTAATTCTTCCTTCCTTCCTTCCTTCCTTCCTTCCTTCCTTCCTTCCTTCCTTCCTTCCTTCCTTCCTTCCTTCCTTCCTTCCTTCCTTCCTTCCTTCCTTCCTTCCTTCCTTCCTTCCTTTTTTCCTTCCTTCCTTCCTTCCTTCCTTCCTTCCTTCCTTCCTTCCTTCCTTCCTTCCTTCCTTCCTTCCTTCCTTCCTTCCTTCCTTCCTTCTTTCCTTCCTTCCTTCCTTCCTTCCTTCCTTCCTTCCTTCCTTCCTTCCTTCCTTCCTTCCTTCCTTCCTTCCTTCCTTCCTTCCTTCCTTCCTTCCTTCCTTCCTTCCTTCCTTCCTTCCATTTATCCATGCATCCATTCATCCATCTTTCTATCTACTTATCTATTATCTATTTATCTAGTAGATAGATACATACATTCATATGGGTCAAATAACAGTTCATTATCTAATAACCCAGATAATTTGGGAAAAGAATGGTGCTTTGCTTTAATGATTCATATAATAATGACTATGGAGAACTGGTCTTAAGAGCAAATGGTAATTTTTTTTTCTTTGTAAAATTGTAACCAAAAGATATCACTGCAAATCAGCCTCCTTACCACTGGAGTTGTCATCTGTATTATGAAATCGCATTTACTACCTTCCTCTGCTAATAGTTGAAAGTGTGTAGAGACAATGTTGACAGGGCCTGACACATGGTAGATATGCAATAAATATTTGTTCAATGAATTTGTTTCATTCCTGAAAATGAATGAATCTGATAGAACAAAGAGTGATCTTTGCTTACTGCCTTCAGCTCCTAGTTAAATGATTATATCTAGATACAGTCATTATATTAGGTGATTTCTAGACAAAAACTCTACCCTGGCATACAGAGACTTTATCAAATTATCTTGCTTTGCTCTACAATATTTCTTTTTAATTAAACCATAGTCTCACAGTGAGTTAGCATGAAATAGCTTTAAGGCTATAATTTCTTCTCATCTCTGCAGAGATTCACAAAAATGGCACAATCTGACTATTTCTCCCAAGGCTAGCTTGCAGAAACCTAAGGATTGTTTATATCAACAGAAACAACTCAATAACTCTAGAATCAAATAGACATGCATTTATGGAGTTCCATTGAAAATTTCACTTTTTGATATAGACCAAAACAAAAATATAAAATGTCTGGCCACATTTCCTAACTAATTTGTGATATTTTCATAGTTTAATATATAGAGAAATCCAAGGCCTCCATTTGAAGACTTCTTATCTTCTCTTAGGCATTGTCTGTTTGATATTAATAATGGTGCTCGTTAATGGGTACATAGGCCTAAAATTTAGATAATCCTCAGATATGGTTGACTGAAATATGGTTCTACTAAAAGTCAAACTGATGCTGATTTTTCTTATGAAAAAGTAATTTAATAAAAATAAAATAATTAACATTTATTTAATGATTTTATTTTATAGGTTCAAGTTAATGTATAACAAAGTGCATTGTGTAAAGAAATACAAACAGCTAGGTATGAGTCAACAGATATCTTGTATTTTATCACAATAGTGGTAACTGTTATCACTCACTGCTTAATTTACTTCTAAATTTACTTTCTCTATTTTATATGTATAATGTGTATATAATTTACATACATACATATAAATTATCTATCACATATATCTTTATCATGTATATACAATTTATTTACATACAAATAAAACATTATCTCTCCTATATATCTCCATCATGTGTATACAATTTACATATATACATATGAAACATTATCTATTCTGTCTGTCTTCCTATCATATGCATCCCTCCAGTTAGGATGTACACTTCCTCAGAGCAAGTACTATTTAATTTTTATTAACTTCGTATTGAGTACATAGAAGGTACCGGATAAATGCTTGTTGATTCATTGGTTGACTCTGTGCCTGGAAAATTAGGAAAGAGGTAGCATTTGAGGCAAAAGATAATGATTTCTGTGGAAAGAATGAAGTAGAAAAATTCTTACTGAATTTAAAAACTATTACTAGCAGATTTGTGACAAATAGGAATATAAATAATAATATTAGATATTTAATATACAATGTTTAATGTTTCATAGATAAGTTTACATACATCTTATCAAATGATGCTCACAAAAACACTATGAGATGAGTATTGTAGATATTATCTTCTCTAGTTTATAGATGGCTCTCTATTTGTGACTTGCAAAATTTAATTGACTTGCCTAAAATCACTTAGCTACTAAATGTCAGAATAAGGTATCCAGGTCTTTCTGATTCCAAGTCAAGCCTTCTGTAACTGGGTCCCAGGGTAAAGTTTAGGACATTGTAATTGACAGGGATATAACTGTCATATTTAGGGCAGATAGATGATCTCAGAACGATCATTTATTGATTTTATTGGGATCAATGTATGATTCAAAGAGCTCAGACTTGGAATTCAGGAGAGCCAGTTTCCAGTCAGAGCTCATCATTTACACTCTGGATGCTCTTGACTAAATCATATTTCCCAAGAAGGCCTTTATAGAGTAGCAAAGGGAGCAAGGGTTGGACCACAAAAATGTACCTACCAGAAACATGGCAGTGGGGATGTATGTCTTGTGTCAGGGAGATGGAACTTCAGTGAAAAAAAAAAATAGAACCATACCAATAATCTTCCCGGCGGCTCTTTAAACAACTGAACTGCAATCAAAGGATACACCATCTGGAAGGCTAGGGGGTTAGAACAGCAGACAAAAATGATATAACTAAGATTATATCCCAGCAAATAGCTCTGAATGTGGGTTGAAGCAGGTCTCAGCAGGAGAGGAAACAGGTTGTGAAAGAAAGAACATCAGACTGGAAATTGGGAGGACTTGGTCTAATGAGATTATGATCCTCAAGTGGGCTAGAGAAACAAAAGCTGGGCTGGGATCTGAAAAACCCTGATTTGGTGAGTGTGATTTCCTCAACTATAGGAACAAATGATGAATAAGCCAGTGAGCATTTGTTAAGGGCCTACTGTGTGTCAGTCTTTCTTTTAGGTGTTAGTTCTATGAAGAAAAGGGAAAGAATATCTGTTATTAAGATGCTCATAGTGTAGCTGAGGGAAGTAATATGTACACATATAGTTTGTAACTTAATAAATCTAAAGACATATAAAGGTGAAATGACTTGCCTACAGTGCCAAGGCTATTATCAGAAGTGGGATAAGAACTAGGTCTATCTGATTCCATGTGCATCACATTGCCAATGTGTGTTACTGGTTGTATTTCTTTTCTTTTCTTTTTGATTTATATTTCTGTTTTATCTTTGGGAAATGAATAATTTATGGCTGTGTTTATTATTATTATTATTAAAGCTGTTTATTTTCATAACACATAACACATAACACAAACATTCACTCTTGCAAAACCTTGTGTTCCAATTTTTTTCCCTCCCTTCCCTCCACCCTGTCCCCTAGATGGAAAGCAAGCCAATATATGTTAAACAGGTGCATTTCTTCTATACATATTTTCACAATTATCATGTTGTACAAGAAAAATCAGATCAAAACAGAAAAAAAATGAGAAATAAAATGCAAGTGAACAACAACAAAAAGAGTGAAAATACTATGTTGTGATCTACACTCAATTCCCATAGTCCTCTCTCTGGGTGTAGATGGCTCTCTTCATCACAAGAGCATTGGAAGTGGCCTGAATCATCTCATTGTTGAAAAGAGCCATGTCCATCAGAATTGATCACTGTACAGACTTGCTGTTGCTGTGTACAATGATCTCCTGGGTTCTGCTCACTTCACTTCACATCAGTTCATGCAAGTATCTCCAGGCTTCTCTGAAATCATCCTGCTTATCATTTCTTATAGAAAAATTATATATATATATATATATATATATATATATATATATATATATATATATATATAACATTCAACATTATAACTTATTCAGTCATTTTTCAACTGATGGACATCCACCCAGTTTAACTGGTTGTATTTCTCTAGGAAAAAATCATTTAATCTCTTCCACCCTCAATTTCCTCATCAATAAAATAGTTATAATAATTCCTATAGCAGCTATTTCAGATAATGCTGAAGATGAAATAAAGAAATGTAGATTAAGCACTAGATGGATCAGATTTTATTATTCTAGGCTTATCCATTAACTGTCCATGGCAAGAATAAGAGGTGGGCAAATTAACCAGTGTTTCCTGATCTCCGTTTCCTCTTCTGGAGAATGAAAGTGTTGACATAGCATGGAATAGATTGAGAGCAAGAAGGAATATTAGAAGCTATCTCATCTAACTTGATTTGACAGATGAGGAAAATGAAGTCAGAGAAGTGCCAAAGTGCTCAAGGTCACAGGGGTACTGAATGACAAATAGGGCTTGCCATGCTTTTTCAAACTGCATCGTGTAGACTTGACAGCCTGTAAGACCTTTTCCATTTCTCACACTATGATTTTATCAGAATTTGCTTCAGCAATTTGGATTCAGTTTACTTTTATTTCATTCATTTTGTTTTTCCCTTCAGGCAGGTCTTAAGAGTTTCCAGGACTGATTGATTCATATTTACTTTCTCTCCCAGAATAGTATCATCTTACTGTGAGTCAATGTCACTAGCCCCACAGATGGGCTATTTGGAGACTGGGCTTTTAGCATTTGATCTTTTATTGTTTCATTGGCTCTAGAAGAGGGGAAAGCACATCCAACAATAGTTGGGGACTAAGTAGTTCTGTCCCAGTCCTCAGAATGAACATGAAATTCTTAGAGAAGAAGACTAAAACCAAGAAAAGAGACTCCATTGAGAAGGATATATAGATATATGGATATATGGATATATTATAGATATTATAAATAGTGGAAATGACTTTAAATGGGAATATGAAAAATCAGGTTTTGATCTCAGCCCTAACAATATAACTAATTATGGAACTTTTTACAAGTCATTGAACTTCGGGGGCTCTCAGATTCCCCATCTGTAAAGTGAGAGAGTTGGACTAGATCATGTGGAAAATTTTTACTGTTGAGCACAATTTTACTACCGATCATTCCTTACTTCTAAAAAAGCCATCAACTTTCCCATGTGGGAAACACTTCCAATGGTAGGGAGCTGTCCACAGCTGAAGCAGAAGATGAGAGTTATTGGCCATAATTCCAAACACAAAAACTTAGTGGGACCTTAAGATATGGTCTTTGCATTGATTAAGTTTAATTAGAACAGATACCACTTCCAGGAACTCAAACCCATTTAGATACCTTTTTTATTGGGCTCTTGCCAAAAATTAGTCGATTGTCTTTTTCAATCTGAATTTTGTTATCTAGCTTCAACTTCAGACTCTGTTTCTTTTGCATTTCACAGAGCTTCTGATTATTGTCAGGTGATCACTGATAGTTTGGTCTTATCAGACCTTTCTCTTGGTTCAAGTTCCTCACTACTGGAATGGTTAATGTTGTAGAGATATGGTCCATTTCACACAAAGGTCTTGGATACAGCCTCGGTTAGTTTTACCTTTATATCACTGATCAAAGCAAGGTAAGGACAAGGAAAAAAAAAAAAAAAAAAAAACTTAAAAATGTTTTTTTCATTATTTTCAGCATTTCTTATCTTAGTGCCTTGATGACCCTAATCCAGATCCTGTTCCTGATCTCTGAGATTTCAGATGATGGAGGAGGATGGGACAATGGAAAGAGTAGTGGATCTGAGATGTAGAAACTGAGTTAAAATCTCAGCTTTTCTGTTTAATACCTATATGATCTTGGTCAAGCCCTTCTTCTCTTGTGCCTCATCAAGATGACTAGATTAGATGATCTATAATGTTTTTTCTATATCTATAATCCTATGATTTTTGTGGTAACTATAGGAAAATCAACCAGTCTCTTGTGCTTAGTTTTCTCAGCTGAAAAATGAGATATTGGAATAGCATAGGAACATAAGCTAGGATAGCGGAAGCCAGCTATCACAAATCTGTGATCATGGACATTCAACTTAGGGTAAATGTGATGAAGCTGTTTTAATTAATTGAAATTTGAATATGGCAGAGTCCCTCCATTTTAGCATCAACTATGGCTCATAAACTTCCATTCCCAAAACAACCAATGCTGATTGGGTTCTTTAATTCATCTGTAAAGATTGCATCCTTCCTATCCTCTTTTCATTATATCTTTTAAAAACAGAAGTGAGCAACAATGATGCTGAAGTCTGATTCTTCACTTAATGTATTGTTTGTAATTATTTGTTATGATCTAATTTCTAATTTCTCTTTCTTTAGTCCACTGAACTGAAGCCCATGAAAATATCAAAAGATCAAAGGATTAGAGATGAAAAGTTCTGGGGACAATTTTGGTTTTACAGATAAAGAAATTGAGGCCCAATAATTTGTTGAAATTCACACAATAATCTGAATTTGGACCTACATTGTGACCCTAAATATAGAATTCAATATCAGATTTCATTCTCTTTTTTGAGTATATCTTTATTTCATTTGATTTAGTTTTCAACATTTACTTTTATAAGATTGATTTCCAATTTTTTCCTTCTTCCTTCCCTCTTTTGGAATTGTATTAGTTCAGTGTATTGCTGAGAAGAATGAAATCTGTCAAAGTTGATCAATGCACCATGTTTCTGTTACATATACAGTGTTCTCTTGGTTCTATTTGATTTAATTCACTTCAAACCAATTCAGTTACATTAAATAAAAATTGACCAAGAACCTACTGTATGAAAGGCAGTGTGACATAGTGAATAGAAGGTTGGTCTTAGAGTCAAGAAAACCTGTGTTCAAGTCTAGCCTTAACAAATACTGGCATAATCCTAGGGAAGCTCCTTAACTTCTTGATGCTATAGGCAACAGTGGTGTCAAACAGACTGCAGACAGACTATGGATAGCCCCAGTCAGTTCTGAGTATAGAAAATTAAATTAAAATATAATTGGGAAATATCATAGCTAGTAGGTGTGTGAACCCAGATTTGAACTCAGAAAGAGAAATCTTTGTAACTCCAGGCCTGGAACTCTATGCCCTGTGGTACCTCTAAGCTGTTCCCAAATACAATAGAACCTAGACAGTGGCTTTCTAAGTCAACATGCCTTTCTTTTTGAATTTGGTACCACAGCTCTAGGACAACATATTGTAGAACAGTTGGCTATCTATTACGGGGGAGAACCCCATCCTTACCAAGTCTGGTGTAAGCCTTTCCAGCTGTATATGCTGCTGAAGAAAGATAGGGCCCCAAGACTAGACTCATTAGAAATACATGAACCCTAGGAAAATGAAAAGCATCAGATTAAAGGCTTCATTTTCTTCCAAGAACTTCCTCTGGACTTTAAATAATCTGTGGCCTGGAAACTAGCCCCCAGACTTTATCTCTTATGGAAACTTACACTGTAATCAAGAAAATGCTTTGGTTTCCAAGACACATGATATTTTAATTTAATAAAAGGCTCTGGACTGAATCATATTTCTTTCTGAGGCCCAAAGCAATGGCTGATATGTTAGAAAGCCTGGGTGTGCTTTATATTTTCCATTGTGTCTTTATTCATTCCTGGTGCCCATGGATTACTCTGGATCAAGCCTCTTTCTGAGTAGATTAAGGACTAAATATAGCAGTCCAGGGTCATCGGAAAACTTGCTTCAGGGTAAAGTGACTTAGCAGAATTCAGTTCAGCCAGCATTTAGGTGCCAGATACTACATGGTAAGGATACAAAGGGCAAAATAGTGAAGGCTATAAACCACTTTTGAGAATTTTATTTTAAATAATAATTGAAGTAAATGCTATATTTCTTCTAGAGCTTAGTAAAAATAAATGATTTCTTTCTCTCCTATTCATTTTATCGGACTACTTGACATCTATCCGTGGACCCTTATACCCAAATGTTTCAGAAAAACTCTATGAGGGAGGTGAAACTTGGATGGACCCCAGAAGGTTACTAAGGATTACAGAAGACCAACATTTCATGATGAGTTAAATGATCCCTGAAGAAAATCTTAGAGATGAGATATAGTATAGAATGTGGTAACAGAATGAATATATGTTCCCAGATGAACTTGATATGGCTGAGGTAGCACCAAATGATGTGATTTGTAGACACCACATGATGATAGGACCCAAAAGGTAAGGTTTGTTTGTGAAGAAATTGCAATGGCCATTCTCTTTGGCAAAAAGATAGGTTTGTTTAAGAGAAGAGGTTTTAAACAAAATAAAGAGATAAAATAGACACCAGGAAAGGTAAATATGAAATAGAGTAGAAGAGCACATAGCAAGGAAAGGTTCAATAATAAAAAGAGCAAATTCATTAGTAGAACTTGCAATTAGCCAGGAGAAAGGAAACACCCCATGTGGTTGGAGTGTTCCTTTAGCTGGAAATCCTAAAACCCTAAAAGAGCTACTTAGTTATAAGGAGACATGGGGTCTGAGAGGAGAGACATCATAAGTGGGAGTAGAAGAGACACCATATAGCATAGGAGGAGAGGAAGGGGAAAGATACCATGAGATAGTTTTGTAAGGGACTGATCCAAAGGAGTGCAGCAAAGATGGCATGTACCATAAGAAGATTTATAGGGAAAATTTAACCTCAGGGTCTTGACTGGGATTTCTGACAGGAGATAGTATGGTAAAACCCTCAGAGACTTTATATAATTTGGATTTCTGACTGATGACCTTCACAGAGGGAGGGATCATGGAGTAAAACTGATCTCTATTAGCTTTCTCCCTGCTTGTCCCAGGAACAATTTCATCAATGCTTCAGTTTCTCTTTGCCATCACAGGCAGCCATTCAGGATCTTATCAAACTGATTCATGAAGGATGTCAAAGGGTATTCAGGAAGGTTCCAAAGTCAGCAATTGACTCAGAAAGGTGATAGTTTCAGAGCATTTGATTCTAGAGCCCAGGCTTCCAAAGCCAGATTTCTTGCTCACGGTGACAATCTGTCTCTACCATAATAGACACTTTAACAAATATTCATTGGAAACAATGAGAAAAGAGGAAATATGGTCCCCTTAGCACTTGCAGTTATACCAATTAATTGCAGTATTCCTTCTTATTCTTGTCTAGATTTCCAAGTCTCACTTCCTTTGCTTTTTTAGTTTTAAAGTTGAGGTCCTCCACTCAGTTCCTCTTCATTCCAGAGGTGATCCTTGGATCTCCAAGACAATAACCGACAGGTTGTTCTAATGGGGACAGGTTATGTGTGAGTGGGAAATTAACCTAATTATTCCCTGAGAAGCTCAATGAGCAACGTTTTCCTTTTGACCACAGTAACTCAGGTAGAACTTCTAGAATCATGGTTCTAAAAGTGGGGTCCCAGAATCCCTGAGGATTTTCAAGACCTCTTGAGTAAGTCTATCGAGTCAAACTATTTTTTATAATAAAGCTAAATCTTTTATAGTAAATACCAATAGGTGTAATCCACATATGCAAAAAGTTCACTAATTTTTACAAGTGTAGAGGGATTCTGTGACCAAAAGAGGGGAATCATTGTTCTAGTATAATAGAGGAGTTATGGGAAGAAACTGATTTTAGAGTTAGAGAACCTGGATTAAAATTCCTGCTCTGTTACTCCCAGTGTGACTTTGGGTAATTGAATCATTAACCCTTCTGGGCTCAGTTTCCTCCTATGGAAAAGGAGGAAGTTAAACTAAATGGCTTCTAGGTCCCTTCAAACCCTAGATTTATGATCTTATCATTTATGGTGGGGTTCCACTTGTAGCTAAAATCCTGAATCTTTAAAATAAAATAGCAGACCTATAAAGAGACTTGCTCCCTTCCACAGAGCAGATGTATGTAGAGGGGTGGGGAATGTGTGGGTTAGTGAGACATTTTTAAAAGCTCTGGGAAGGAAAGAACAGGGTCGTTCTAGGCATGATTGTGAAGGAAGAGTTTGCCTTGGGAATCTGTAGTCTTGCTCCACGGTCTCTCACCCCTCTTCTCCTTCCCTTTCAATGGTTCTACCTTTCTCCCTTCCTTCCAATGGGAGGTCAAAAGGACCACATAGTTTATGATGTTCTCATCCACCTGGAAAACTAGAGAAATTCAACTTAATCTACAAGTGGCCCCCAAAGACAACAAATAACCCCTCTTATGTGTGAGAAAGGGTATGGTATTTTTTTATACACCTCAAGCTTGATTTCTGAATTCTTTGAGCTGGTGACCTTGTTATCTTAGCAGCTGTTTTCTTTTGCTGTTCCACTGTCCAGTCATGTGTGAATCTGAGTTCAACAAAGAAATGAGTTTTCTTTCTCTACACCCCCCTCCCCTTTCCAATTTTCATCTTTTTATTCTTTTAAATTAAACTTTATTGATGCCTTTTGTTTTGTATCAGAATCATTTCTGGATATCTCCTTTTTCTTTATCCCAAGGAGCCTTTCCATGTTATAATGAAAAACTGTTAAATAAAAGAAGATCCTGCCACATTCATAGTACCTCACCTTTTCCATGAAAAGTGATTTCCCCTCTATTTTCTTCCTTATTTTCATCCCTTCCCATTGTTAACTAGATAAAACCCGGTTGCTTTGTAGTGATCTCTTTGTTCACATTAGAGCAAGCAATGGAGTGATTATTTTCCTGTTATATTATTCTAATTCAGTTCCTGCATATCTTTATATGCCTTTACAATCCTTTTTTCCTGCCTGCTTTATTTTTTCCTCTTCCATTCTTTCCTCTTTTTCCTCCTTCTTCTCTCTCTCCCTTTCTTCTTCTCCCTTCTTCCCCCATTCCTTCTTTCTTCTCTCCCCTCAATACTGCTCCCCCCCCCATCCTACTATTGAATGCTAATTATCATGGTAACTATGATCCCTTTCATTTCCAATCTGGGCTGCTTTACCCCCACCCTGAAATGGACTCCCATTCGGGGCCCCACCATATTGGTGCTGACTTTAGTTCAATCCAAAATTTTTAAGCTCAAGGAATTCATCAGCTTCATCATCCCCACTAGTAGGGATTACACATGTACTATATGAGGCTCAGTGGTATTTCTTATTTCTTATTGCCCAATAACATGCATACATTCATATGCTATAACTTGCCCAAACATTCCCTGTTGACACCCATTTTATTTCCACTTTTGTTGACCAAAATGACAAATTTTTTTAATTTAAAAAAATATTGCTATCTTATGGTTTTACCTCACCTTTATTTCCCAATATATTCATTCCTTCTTTCCTTATTTGCAAAGAGAGGAATGTGTACAGAACATTGCCTACATTGTCAGTCTCATTTACCGTCTCAATTTTATGAACATACAGCAATTTGCTCAACCATTTCCCAATGGATGATTACTTACTTTCCCTCCTATTTCTTTGCTATTACGAAAAGTCAAAGAATGGGTTTATATAGATTTCAGATTAATCATAAAGAATGTAATTAAATTCCTTTGCACATTTCTGCCATTCATAGGACCTATGATGTCGGGAATATCCCTTGCTCTTTTGGGCCCTTCGCTTTCTCTTCTTTAAAATGCAGGATCGGACTAGAATATGCTTCCAGCTCAAGTGGTCTATGCCTCCAGAATTCCCTCTAAATATAGGAAATTATTATTATTATCCAATTTCTTTGGGGGTTTTCACCTGGTAAGTCAGGGCAGACTTCCCTTTTGTGAGTGCAACCTGTGAGTATCCATTACCTGCTCAATCAAGGGCCGGCCTAGACAGTCCTGGTCTGGATCTCTGATACCTGGTCAGTCCCCAGAGCTAAAAGACACTGACAAAGGGTTTCAGGTTTCGCAATAAAAGTTTCACACACAGCCCTGCCCACACTAGTTATTGTGTGTATTCCCTCTCCCTGCTGACTCAACTCTGACCTGATATGCTGAGCCTGTTATTTATATTTCTGGAAATGGTTAGCCACTGCCAGGTAATAAAGTGGAAGATTCCTTATCTCTCTTGCAATCCAGGTCAGATGGTAGGCTGGGAGTGGGTGGGCTGGTGGAAGGGTTACTATAGTGATTACAGTTTGGGGAAAAATGGAGATAGGCAGGTGCTGGCTACTTGATATAAGAACACTTTGGGGAAAATTCTAGCAAGCCTGGAATTATAATTCTCTTAGTTATTATGTGTACATTGCCCATCGTGTGCACTTAAGCTTTGCATTTTCTCTTAGTGCTCTGTAGTTGCAAAGAACTTGATGTTTAAAAATTTTATAATTTTACATCTAGAGTTATCATGGCTCCAAGGGATTAGAGATATATAACTGAACTGAGCCTCAGAGGCTATTTCCTATAGTCTCATTTTACTGGTGAAGAAAGTGAAACCCGGGGAAGTTAAATGACTTTTCCAGTACTACACAAAAGGTAAATGTCAGAAGTGGATTTGAACTCATATCCTAGGGGATAGAAAAAATGCCCTTGGAGTCAGGAATACCAAGGCAGGTCATATTAGTTTTTTTTTTTTTTTTAAATTAAAGCTTTTTATTTTCAAAATATATACATGGATAATTTTCAACATTCACTCTTATAAAACCTTGCATTCTAAATTCTTTTCCTCCCTTCCCTCCACCCTCTCCCCTAGATGGCAAGTAATTCAATATGTCATATTTGTTTTCAATGCCCCAGGCTGGGCCTTTTAAACTTTTTCCACTTGGGGCCCCTTTTCACCAAAGATGTTTTTACACAACCCTAAGTATATAAGTATATAAACCAAGTATACAAATCAAACATTTACTGATAATAAAACAATTTCATGACCTTTACATTCAGTTACTTGACCCCATTTGGGAACCTACAGTTTAAGAAGCTTTATCGTAGGTAAGTCTTTAAAACTATTAGCTATGAAATAAGTACGGTTAACACTACATAGAAATCCCAATCCCTCTAATTTTGTCCACCTGCGTTTTGGATTTCCTTTGCAGGCTAATTGTACACCATTTCAAAGTCCGATTCTTTTTGAACAGCAAAACAACTGTTTGGACATGTATATGTATATTGTATTTAATTTATACTCTAACATATGTAACATGTATTGGTCAACCTGCCATCTGGGGGGAGGGAAGGAGAGGAAAAATTAGAACAAAAGGTTTGGCAATTGTCAATGTTGTAAAATTACCCATGCATATCTCTGGTAAATAAAAACTATTAAATAAAAAAAAGAAGTATGGTTAAGTTTTATTCTGTCATCTGGAATATTTAACCAATGAAGTCACAAATTTGTTCCTTTCTCCCACAAAATTTAGATTTAAGAGAAACCTTAGATCTGGTCCAAACTTCCTACATTATGAATGATATTGACAGGCTGCATCTCCTGAATCTCAATTTGTGGCCCTTCTACATTGCATTGATATGATCTTCCCACCCATGACCCTATTTTCTTCCCTAAGTTGAGTTCATCCATTTTTCCGTTCCAAGTAAGCAGCTCTGGACCCCATGGACCTCATGTTGGCATAATTCATTCATGCTGGAGAGTCCCAAAGTGACCCTCTGCACAAGGAAGGCATTTAATAAATATTTATTGAATTGAAGTAGAAACAAGGAAGGACATATTGCAAGAAAAGAAGAGAAAGTAGGAACCAGACATGGTTCAGCCATAGATCTCAGAGGCCATGTTGTCACAGGAGCATAGTACCCCAACCTTAGAGACCAAAGGCATCTTAGTGGTCTTTGAGTCTGATCCCCTTACTTTCCAGATGAGTTATACACACAATACATAGCTACACACACAATACAAAATATATAAATATGTATTATGTAAAATATATAAATATAAATTATGTAAATATATGATGCAAATATATAAATACCCATGATGTCAAATATAGAAATAAAATGTATAAATAGAAATATATAAATAAATTGATTATGTGAAGGGGCTTGCCCAAGGAGGCCCAGCTAGTAAAAGTCTGAGGCAAGATCTGACTGGGGGTCTCCCTGCTTCCCAGCTTTATCCATTGTTCCATCTGGATCTCTCCCATATTGGGGAAGTGACTGGCTTAGATACTAAGCATCACATTTTGATTTGAACTCAGGACCCCTGACACTATTTCCATGGCTTTTCTGGCATAAATAATAATGTAGGGGATTCACTGAATTTACAAGTATTCAAATCAACTTAAATCCTGGTGGGGAAAAAAATTAACAACAAAATAAAGTGAAACAAATGGACTTTGGTTTAACCCAGCTCCCTTGAAGCTTGCCAGCTCTGGAAATCCCATCTGTTTCGTATTTCGAGAACTCCTTGTTCTTACAGTATGGCACGGCTGACTCATTTCTCATTGTGTTCCTACGGCAGGCAGGGGTGTCATTTCCAAGGAGCCAGACAGCAGGCTGCTTTTTGCTTTGAAAGAAGGGGCAAGAATGAAATGCAAATCATCAAGTGCCTGAAATTTGCATGCTTCTCCCTAATCATTGGAACACCTTCTCTGACTTTCAGTCTGAGGCTGCCCAAGGGCAGACCTGACTCTCATTTGTGATTTACATGGGAAATTGATTATCCTGCTGAGTAAACATGTAAATGTATTTCATCACAGTGAAGGCACTTGGATCCCAAGATGTTCTTCATCTTCCACCCGCCTTGCACTCCTATGGATGCTGATCACACGGATTCTCTCACGTAGGCACATTAAATCAATATATTGCAAAGCCCTGACATAGTCAAAGGACCTCAGTTCAAATCCCATAGTTTGTTCCTTATTATTTGCATGATCTAGATTAACCTCAGTTTCCCTACCTGTAAAATGGACTAGATTAGAAATCCTTACACTGTGAAATGTGAAAAAAAAGATCACTGCATTTCTATGTAATTGATTTCCTTTGTAATCCTTTGTGTTTTATTTTATTCAGTCAAGGAAATTCTGATAAGGGATTTATAGATTATACCTATATGCACAAAAAGTTAAGATTCCCTGAATTTGATGGCGTCTTTTCCAGCACTAAACCTATGGTTCTTTTATCCCAAGTCACTTAATCTCTCTGAGCCCTAATTTCCAAGGTGGTCCGGCTCTAAAACTTCCATGTTCTTATGCGTTGTCATTTCCTTTCTCTGGGACTCAGTTTCCTAATCTGTATAATTAGGAGACTAGGATAGATGGCATTGGAAGTTCCTTACAACTCAAGAATTGTGAGCCAATGATATTCTGAACCATGGAAATAGAAGGAATAGTCCTCCCTCCATGTGATGTTTGGTGAAGAGGCAACTCTGGTTTTCTTCAGGGTGTGGGGGGTGTGATGACATTGGCAGCCCTCACCATGCTGGACACTCAAGATGGACCTAGCCGTGAGCTAGCATGTGTTTGTTAACGGACAACTCACCTGTTTGGGAGAGGTTCTCACTAGTTTGACTGTCAGGTGATGAATTCTGGGGCATGCTAATGGGTGAATACTGTATGCTTATTGAGTTTAGGTGGAGGAAAAACCAATACTAGAGAAATCACAGTTCTTAGGAGTATTCTAGTTGAGAGAGAGAGACAGAGATAGAGAGAGACAGACAGAGAGAAGGAGAGAGGGAGAGAAGAGAAGGAAGGGAGGAA
Organism: Sminthopsis crassicaudata; assembly: GCF_048593235.1. NCBI lineage: Eukaryota > Metazoa > Chordata > Mammalia > Dasyuromorphia > Dasyuridae > Sminthopsis > Sminthopsis crassicaudata. Next base: position 34,923,498 of record NC_133619.1, read on the forward strand.
AGAAGAGAGAGGAGGAGGGAGAGAGAGTGCATTATTATGACCAGTAACCAGGATTCGCATTTATTATGTAATCCTTTTTTTTTGCCCTTCATTGTCCTTGTTACATCCATAAAAAATAACTCATTTATGTTTATCATGTTGCAATATCCTCATTAAAAAGAATTTTCTATCTCTTATTCTCACCAACCAAACTAGATTATTTACATTTTCTAGAATTTGAGGTTATCACTCATAAGAATAATAATTACTAGCATTTACATAGTACTTCAGGATTTAGAAAACTTTGTATTTATGATCTCATTTGTTTTCCACAACCACCTTAGAAGGAAGGTGCTATCATTATCCCTAGTTTACAGATGAGGAAACTGAGGCTGACAAAAGGTAAGACCACCCCTCTGCCTGGAATATTCTTCCTCATCATTTCTACCTTTAAGAGGTTTACCTTGCTTCAAGATTAAGTTCAGGTCCCATCTTTTCAGTGAAGGCTTACCTTATCAGGAGATCCCAGGTACTTCCAAGGTCACTTCCTATACTCATAGCCTTTTAGAACCTTGGCAACAATCTACCTTTCTTGGCTTATTATCCACTCACACATTGTAAGAACCAGCCAAAGTGGCCATTTAATTCTCAAGCTTAGTCCCCATCTCTTTTGTTGTGCTATGGTTGTAGAGGCAGCTTCTTGATATAGTGGAGAAAATATTGAATTTGGAGTTAGAAAAATCTGAATTTCACTCCTACCTTAGACACTCACTAATTCTGAAATCCAAACAAGTCTCTTAATTTTTGAGCCTCAGTTTATTCATTCGTAAAATCTGGAGTTCTTCATTTTGCCTTTAAAGGTCCTTTTGAGCTCTGAATCTATGCTTCTATGATATATGTGTCTATACATACAGACAGAATTGTCAGCTTCTATTGAATAGAAGTTCCCCAAAAGGCAGAAGAGTTTTGTTTTTATCTTTGTATTCCTATATTCCTCGCATATAGTAGTACCTTTAAAATGCTTTTTCAATGGAATTTCCTTTTAGATAAAAGGATTTATACCCATTAAACCAAGGACCAGAGCTGTAACTTCTTAGTGCCAACTATTATAGTCTTTGGGTCTGAAATGATGGCCTTTCCTGCAGGCAGCTGCTTGGTATTGCCAACCCTGGGGGCTGGGTTGGATCCTCCATTTTTCAGGCAGGTGTTTTGGCAGAAATCGGCCTCTTATTGCTGATGATTCTTTCCACAGTGATTATCCACCTCCTCGAAGTCGTGACTGGAGGAGAACATAGACTTCATTTTCCATATAAATTGAATTTTTCATATTAACAACAAAATAAAAATGGTTTAGTCATTTCCATAATAGTTATTTTATCATCTGTGTGACATAATCTGAGAGTTTAAGTCCTAGAATAAGGAGATCTGAGTTCAGATCCTAAATGTATTGCCATTTCTTATGTGATTTTTATGTTTGTAATCTTAGTCTTCTCATCCATAAAGTAAGGAAAATGACGTGTGAATCTCTTTCCTGCTTTAAAAGTATTATATAGGTTAGTGTGTATTTCTAAGACACAAAGGTCATTTTTAACTGGATTGGTGATTTCATTGGAAGGAAGGAAACAAGAATTTGTTAAATACTTACTATGTGCCAGGTACAATGCTTAGCACTTTACAATTATTATTTTATTGGTGTAAGGAACTTCCATTGAGGAAATCCCTCTTCCAAAAGTTGACTCTCCCACTACATTCCCATGCTGTATTTTCCCCAGATCCTTCCTGATTTCCCCTGGCCAAGTTTTTCATTTTCTTTCATGTGCTATCGTCACCCAGTAGATTGTCAGCTTCTTGAGGGAAGTCACAGTCTTTATTCATATTGGTATGTCCCCAATGGGACTTAAGCACATAGTAAGTGCTTAATAAATGTATATTGACTGAGGTTACCATCAGATTTACAACTTTTTAGTCTTTGAGATTAGCTTGAAAAACTGAGATCTTAAATGATGTGTCAAGAATCATGCAGATCAATTTTGCCAGAGATGAGACTTGGGTCTTTTTCACTTCAGAGTCCAGCTATCCATTAATCCAAGGCTTCTTAAACTTTTTCCACTCACAGCCCCTTTTTACCCAAGAAATTTTTATGTAATCCTGGGTATATAAGTATGTAAAATAGGTATACACATCAAACAGTTATTGATAATAAATCATAATTTCACAACTCTCACATTCAGTTATTTGACCTCATATGGGATCTCAAGTCAAAGTTTAAGAAGCTTTGCACTAGACCACTCCTTAGACTATTTTTATTATCTTCTTTTTTTGTTCTGGCATTAAACATCTGCTTGGTTTAGGCTGAATAATAATAGAAATGATAAACATAGCTCACATTTACATAGCACCCTAAGGTTGGTAAAACACTTTGCATATATTATCTTAACTGAGCCACAACAACTCTAGAAAGTACCTGCTGTTATTCTCTCTTTTTTTACAGACAAGGAAATGGAAGTCCAGAGATCTGTATGTGAGGTCCAGAATCACACAAACTCTGGAACCAGAATTCGAACTCAGATCTTCTGACTTCCTTGGACAGCACCATACTGCTATTAGAATAACTCCTCTGAGAAAAACCAAAGCATTTATGTTTCCTTCTTAGTAAGTAAGAGTTGTTGTCCATCCTTTGTTTTTGAAGAGAGCCAATGACAAACTGGGGATGTCTTGACTGGTCATGCATGAATTGGATTCACATGAGGCAGAGTTGACCAAAGTCACAGCCTCGCTCTATCTTTTACTTATCAAAGTCCAGTGCCAAGACAAAAGTCAAGACAATAGGTGATGCAATGGATGACCCTAACATCTTTCCAGGCCTGACCAAGCTCAAGCACTGCATAATGCTTGTTTTTACTGCCTTTGTGGCCAATGGAAAACATTATTCTCATCAGCCCATTCCTCTGGAGGAAGTCTTTACATGATTGGAAAAGGAACCCCTCTGCTCCAACTTACTGAGACTTACTTACCCTTGATCTGGTTTAGCTTGTCTCTCAAGATGGTTTTACCAGGATGTGGATTTTGCCCATGGTACAGCTGGGGACCACACTGATTCATATGGACTTAGACACCTAGTCAGCGTCTGAGGCGGGATGTGGCCATGCAGACAACAGGTTCTATGAGTGTGGTAAGGGATAGAGGAAACCCAGACATTTTGAGAATAGCCAATAGACAAAGTAAGATTTAGATTTTTGAGCCTGAGACAACAAAGATTCAGGAGTTAATCATTCAAATAGTCTGCAGATATTCAGTGAAGTTTTTCCTTTTGAGATTCTAAGCAGTCTTATGAGCTTAGCCTTTGGCCACTGCTTCTAAAACATTTTCCAATGAGCTAAATTCCCAGAATGTCTCACTCCTTTCCAGATCATACCCTTTTTTGAGAACTACTTCCATTTCTTCTGTAAATCTTTTCATGACCACTCTAGTCCATCATGTCCATACTCTCTTCTCATTTGAGACCTTTCATGAACTAATGTCATTCTGCTCACTCAGCTGTATCTGTTCCCATTTCTCCTCTGCCCCCAGTCTTCCAATTTTTTGGTATCCACTGTGATCCACCATCTTGGATTATTAAAGTTCCCCAAACATGCTATGCCATCTCCTACTTCTGTCTGTAGTATTATCTGTGACTTCCCTTCCCTTCCAGAACTCGCATCTTCCTTCAAGCCTTAGCTTTTTCTAGGAAGCCTTGAATTCAACTGAAAATGTCAAACTATCCTTGACCCTGTTGACCAGAAGTCCTCATTACCTATATCTTGTATTTTATTTATGTGTATACATGCCATTTCACAAGATTGTAAACCCCTTGAGGATAGGAACAAAGTCATTTCTATCTCCATGTAGCGGTGCCCTTGTAAGGCCTTTGTATATATTCAGCTATGCTTGTTGAACCACTTAGTGATTACTCTTGCGTCACTAATTGGCCTTAGTAAAGTAATTTCTTATTCTTAAAGATCCTATGACAGAGTTGGGGAGAATATGTTTTTGTGGCACAAATGACTACTTGAATGAAATCCAAAGTAGATGGTATGAGAGCAAATCTTCCCAGAATCCCAATGATTCACCCCACAACCATCTTCTGGTTTTACTTAGGGCGCCATTTCTTATATTTCTAGATTATAGTAGATGGATAGTACAGTGGTTAGGGTTTGGACCTGACTTTAAACACTTATCTGTATGACTCTGGGCCAGTCACTTAACTTCTGTTTGCTTTAGTTTCCTCAACTGTAAAATAGGGGCTTTAATGGCAATAATAATAATTAATATAAATAATAATATCTCCTGAGGGTTTTGAGAGGATAAAATGAGTTAATGTTCACGTAGTATTCTGGCACATATTAAGAAGTATATTCTAACTACTGCTACTGCTACTGTTACTACTACTACTACTATTTCTACCACCATTAGTATTACTGCTAAGTAGTACTACTTACTACTACTGCAAGACCAATTTCTCTCAGCCACTCTGAAAGCTCTCCATGTTCAATATTGTTTTAGTTCATATAGTAGTTCATCAGTGATCTCAATGTATTCTTTTACATTTAGTTGAACTATCTTTGATTGATTTGATTAAACCAAGATTTGTTCCTATCTGGTAAAGTATCAGGGCAAGCATTTTATCACTAAATTTTAATTAATTTTTGTGTATTTTCTGAGTATACTCCCTTACATGAGAAGAGGGCCATATTGTAAAGAGCTTTAATGGACTTTATATTTGATCCTTGAGTTTATTGGGTGTAGAGTTAATATGGTCACCAATACCTTAGGAAAATTATTTTAACAGCTGAATAGATTAAATGGTGTTAGTAAAAAGTTGAGGCAGGGAGACCAATTAAAAGATTTGTGCAATAATGCAAGCAAGAAGTGATAGGAGACAACTCAGGAGGTGGTCGTGTCAATAGACAGAAGGAGGTATGTATTAGAGATTCTGGTACAGATGATAAGACAATAGATGCAATATAGAGGGTGAGGGAGAATAGGATATTAAGGATAATACCAAAGTTGTGAGCCTGAGTGAGTGGGAAAATGGTTTTATCCCAATAGTAATAGGAGAATTAAAAAGAAGAGAAGGTTTGGGAGTAAAGATAATACATTTTGTGCTGGATAAGTTGTATTTAAAATGTTTATGGCAAATCTGTTTTGAGATATCCAAAAGCCACCTGATGATGGTGTAACTTCAGGAAAGAGATAAGGGTTTGATATATAGATCTAAGAGTAATCTACATAGAGAAGAGAATTGGACTCATTGCTGCTAATGAGAAAAGAGATCAAAGGACGTAATCTTGGGAGATACAGTCAGCAGTCATGAAATGGGTAGTAGTCTGACGAAAGAGACTGAGGAATGATCACATTGGTCAGAGAACCAGAAAAGAACAGTGTTGAGAAAAACTAGAAAACAGATTATCCAGGAAGAAAGGGAGATCAACAATATTAAATGCTATACACAGGTCAAGAAATATGAGAGCTACTTTTTGTGGTGGCAAGGAATTGGAAACTAAGTAAATGCCCGTTAGTTGGAAAATAGCTGAATAAGTTATGGTATGAATGTTATGGAATATTATTGTTTCATAATAAATATATAATATATATTAGAATAATAATAAAATAGAATAGAAATATAATAGAAACAATCAGCGGGATGATTTCATTGAGGCCTGGAGAAACTTATATGAACTGATCTTGAGTGAAGTGAGTAGAACCAAGAGAACATTGTATACAGCAACAAGAAGCTTATGTGATGATCAGTTCTAATGGACTTGGCTCTTTTCAAGAGTGAGGTGATTCAGATGGTATCCATATGCATCCAGAAATAGAACTGTAGGGACTGAGTATGGATCATAACGTATTTTCACTTTTTGTTGTTGTCTGCTTGCTTTTTGTTTTCTTTCTCATCCTCCACTTTGATCTGATTTTTCTTGTGTAGCATGATAATTGTAGAAATATGTATAGAAGAATTGCACATGTTTAATATATATTGGATTACTTGCTTTCTAGAGGAGGGAGTGGGGGGAAGGGAGGAGAAAAAATTGGAACGCAAGGTTTTACAAGGCTAACTGTTGAAAATTATCTTTGCATACATTTCAAAAATAGAAAGCTATTATTTAAAAAGTAAAACAAAAGATAAAAAAACAAAAAATGAGGGCTAAGAGAAAATAATACAAAGAACAACTCCCTTCCAGGCACAATTTTGCCCAAAGGGTTGCTAACAATGTGCCTCTGAAGACACTATAGGTTTGCCTAAACTCTGCATCTCTGAAGGATTTTAATGTGACATATAGGGCCACTAGGATTACATTTTCCTCTGACATCTCTCTGAGTTCCCAGGTACTCTGATGGGCTTAGGGTGTCTTTTTTTCTCTACTGACAAAAAAAAATTGATCCCCTACCAGATGGGTTACCTACATTGTTAGAAAGATAATGACTAGGAGCAGAGTTCCACTTAATCACTTAACAATAATTAGCTTTTATGAAAGGATATTTACTTCAAAGACATAGCCAGGACAAACATGCAAACAAATCTTCCAACACCTCAGGGCATTCTTTCTCCTTACACCACCTCTGTAGTGTTTGGGGAGTGGAGTAGGCTTAATTTAGTTTTGTTCTAACATAGCAATGGTCCCACCAAGTTCACATTGAAAGACAGAATCTCTGCCAGATGAATCCTTATTTCAGCTTTCACTGGGTGGCAAACCCAAAGATGTCTCTAAAGATCTTTCCTTAAGGCATCTATGCTGAACTTGAGCTTGAGTCAGAGCTTGAGTTCTGATGCCAAATTCCTATGACATGCTCTCCTAAATTTTCTTCTTTAAATTTTTAAAAAATTGATTTTCATATATCACAATAACTTAAAAAAGATATTATTTATTTTTAATATTCTTTTAAAAAATGCTGAGTTCCAAGCTTCTTGACTGAAAGACCAGTACTCTATTCACTCTGCCACTCAGCTGCCTCTAAGGAAATAACTAAATTATCAGATTATTGTAACCTTGACTCATATCAGTGGGCTTTGAGATCGGGGTTATGCTATAATAGTGAAAGGGAAGTAATTCCTAACCCCAGATCCCATTACTTTCTACTCCAAATCTTTCTCCGACATTTCTCTTTTCAGTTTCTTTCTAATTTGGCACTTTTTGAATCTGAAACATTGCCTTGTGACACTGTGAAATGATGCTGGTTTTGGAGTCCAAAGACCTGGATTCAAATAAATTCTTATAATCTGTGTGACCCTGAGGAAGTCATCTAACTTTCTCCAAATCTCAGTTTCCCCATCAGTAAAAAAATAAAGAGGTTGGACTAAATGAAAAAAAAAAAAAAAAAAATGCTGAGTTCTACATTTTCTCCCTCTCTCTCACCCCCTACCCTCCACTGAGAAGGCACACAATATGATATCAATTATAGATGTGAAATCATGCAAAGCATATTTCCATTTTAGCCATGTTGCAAAAATAAATAAAGTGAGGAATTATACTTCAGCTCTCTTCTGGAAGTGGATAGTATTGGAATTGTCATTGTGTGGAAAGGTGAAGAATTTACAGATTAAGTATATTGATCAGAGACTATTAGCTAAAGTAGATCAAGCCTATAGGCCTCAGTTTCTGCTTCTCCAGAGTCACATGATTTTAGATAAGGTCTAGACTACATTCCATTGTCCAAAGAAGGGATTAAAATATAAATGTGGCCAAAGAAACTGTACATCACCTTATCTACTGCATTCCACAGACCAAATAGGGGAATACAGACTTAGATGACCAATCACAACATATAGAGGGTGGGATTTTGGAGGTTCTTTGTCTGAAATGTCTAAAAGTTGTAAGCATTTTCAAGGCTCTGGCCATACTCTGCTGTGAAATTTGGCTCACAGACCAGGATGGGGTCCGCTTCTCGAGATTCTAATAAATAATTCTGCTTTCTAGTAGTCAATTTGGGTATGTTCTTTTTGCCCCAAACATCTTGAATCAATGTATTGATTCATAGTTGATCATCATTATGTAAGCTAATCTCCTGGTTCTACTCACTTCACTTTTCATAGTTTTATATAGGTTTCCCCATGTTTTTTCTGAAAAAACAAAAACAAAAAAACCTCTTTTTTATTTTATAAAGCACAACAGTATTCCATCACATACAACTTGTTCAGCCATTCCCCAAATGATAAGCATTCCCTCAATTTCCAATTCTTTGCTACTACAAAAGAGGTACTAGAAATATTTTTGTACATAGAGATTCTTTTTCTTTTACTTTGATCTCTGTCTCCCAACCTTTCACAACTCCTAGGATGTCACTTGCTTCACTGAATGCCAATGAGTGAAGGACTCACTGAGATATTCCAGAAACAATTGAGGCTGAGAGATTATAACTGAAGCTAAGTCTTTCCAAATGTTTCTAGACCTAATCAAAGAGCATCTACTTCATTGTGTAGTCAGACTTCTGAAAATTGTAACAGAGTGTCTATATATGCTCTACAGTCTACTCTAAAGCACTTCTCTTACAAGTCATCATGATTCTCCTGGAAGCAGCTCTGTAGTACTACATGGAGCTGCCATTTTAGACACTCTATACATTGAGCATATCCTCACTATAACAGTCTGCAGGGTTGAGAAGAAGAACTCTACTCATATTAGTACCCTGGGACATGGCCCAATTTGCCCTAAGCATCATTTCCCACAAGCAACTGGAACCAAAATTTAACACTCCTTCCTGAAGTGCCCAAGCCACATTCCAATCCTTGGAATCTTTTAAAGGATTTCCTTTTATTTTTGGCAAAGACTTTCTTTCTTTCTTTCTTTCTTTCTTTCTTTCTTTCTTTCTTTCTTTCTTTCTTTCTTTCTTTCTTTCTTTCTTTCTTTCTTTCTTTCTTTCTTTCTTTCTTTCTTTCTTTCTTTCTTTCTTTCTTTCTTTCTTTCTTTCTTTCTTTCTTTCTTTCTTTCTTTCTTTCTTTCTTTCTTTCTTTCTTTCTTTCTTTCTTTCTTTCTTTCTTTCTTTCTTTCTTTCCTTCTTTTCTTCCTCTCCTTTTTTCCCCTCCTTCCTTCTTTCCCTCCCTTCTTTCCCTCCCTTCTTTCCTTCCTTCCCCCTTCCCTCCCTCCCTTCTTTCCTTTCTTCCTTGTTTTTTTATTTATTTTATTTTTTTAAATTTTGCTCTAAAATGAGAGATCGCTGTACAAATATTTCATATTATGGTAGCAAAATCTGTATAAGAAAGCCCTCTGGTTTTGGCCCCTTCCAGGCCATGCTCACTCTCATATCCACATTACTCACACAGGCTCTCCACATGACTTGGTTTGAATATGAAATTGTTAAGCCCATGTCTTCATGACTCCAGGGCACTTTTCAGACCAGAGCTGGTGAGACTTACAAGGTTGGGCAACTCTACTCATTGGCAGTGGTACCATTCTGGTTCATTTGCAGCTCTTATCACTGTGCTGCTGGCTCTTGCCTGAAAAGTGGGAGGCTACATGAGCCAGTTGTGCTCTGTCAAGACAGACCCATTAGGCAGTAATTGGAGCAGTTAACCAGAAGCCTGGCTTGGGAGTTCTGCCATTCAGCATGATTCTGGTCTTTCCAAACACGTTCAGTCAGGACAGGCTTGTTTGAAAAGCAGAAAACCCGTACATAAATGTGTGAAATGGCCATGCTTTCAGCTCTCACATGGGGAGGACATCTGGAAGCATCCAAATGGGCACCTAATTGCGTTAGGCTAAATCTGGTCTTGCAGACAGAAATGTACCCAGGCAAGAAGACTTGAGTGACTCACTAGCTGATTTATGTTCAGGAGCCGTGAGACTGGACTGATGGCCCTGAAAAGAGGCTTTGCTTTCCTCTAATTAACTAACTGGCTTCATAGGAAATAGATGTTTGGCTGCTGGGAGACAAAGAGTTTGGGCTCCAGACCTGCATGAGGACTGGATGCAAGCCATTTTTTGCCTTGTGAGTGGGGCACGGAAACCACATTCAGTAAAGCAGTGGAATACTTGATGTTCACCCACAGGCTTTGGCAAATATAGTCGGAAGAGTAGAAGGGTGTGTTTAATGTGCTGACGTGGATTACAGAGTGTTTTAAAGCTTTGCAAACAGATTTTATATTGTTTATCCTGTCTGAGTTCACAACAATCTTGTAGGGATTATTATCCCATTTTACAGATGAGGAAACCAAGGTAAAGAGCCATGAAATGGCTTATACAAGACCATATCGCCAGTAGATATCAGAGGCACACGTTGCTTCCAATTACAGCATGCTACCCTTTGGCTCTCTTGTCTAGACATAAGTATGTCCTTTGGAAACCATTTTCCATCCAGAAATATGATCAAAATAGCTGTTAGCTCATCTAAGACACCTACACAACTATCTCTATCTTCCTTCCATCAATCAACAACAATATCTATTTGACCTTACTGTTCATTGGGGAAGATCCAAGAGTATTATAGACAAAAATTGGGTATCAGCAAAAATCCACACCAGCTCACCTTTCTGTTTTACTTTATGCTTTGTATATTTTATCTCATATGAGCCTTGTGAAGTAGGCTACAGATAGCATTTTGCCTCTTTGGTTGATGAGGAAATCAGCTGAGTTATGTGGTTAGTAAGAGTCAGAGGAGAAATTCCAATATAGTTCTTTTGACTCCAACTTCATTATCCTATCATGCCATATTTACATGTACTACTTGAAGCTTCTCCTAGCCCTTTGTATTTAAGACGTTATTAAGCACTTACTCTGTGTCAGATTTTGCAACTAACTTTAGGGATAAGAGAAGCAATATAGTACCATGGATAGGATGCTGGCTTTTTGAATCTAGAAGGATAGGTTTGAATCTTTCCCAAGCCAGTTACTAGATGTGAGATTCCCTTAACATTTGTTTTTTTTTGTTGTTGTTGTTGTTGTTGTTATTGTTTAGTCATTTTTAGTCCTATCCAATTCTTTGTGATCCCATTTGAGGTTTTCTTGGCAAAGATACTGGAGTGGTTTGTCATTTCCTTCTCCAGCTAGTAAGTGCCTGGGGTTGGGTTTGAGCTCAGGTAGACGGGACTGACTGACTGTAAGTTTGTGCCATCTAGATGCCCTGTAGCTAACCCAAGTTTTCATAGCCTCAATTTAAAATAAGGGTAAAACTAATACCTATGGTTATGAGAATAAAATGAGATGATGTACGTAAAATACTCTGTAAACTTGAAAGTGATAAATAAAGATGATGGTGTTAATATTTATGAAGATAAATGAAATAATCCTTGGTCTCAAGGAGCTTGTTTGCAATCAGTCAGCCAGAAAACTAAGGACTTACTGAGCAGTTATTCTGAACTGGGAAACAGACAAAAGCAAAGATAGTGCCTCTCCTCAAGGAGTTTTCATTCAAAAATATTCTATCTTATATTCTACCTATCCTTTCTACCAGAAGGATGCAGTGCATAAATAGATAGAAATATACAAAGAAATTCAAAAGAATGGATGGTCTTGGTTGTGACCCCTGGGCTCACTCCTAGTCAGTACCCTTTCTTTTTAATAATATCATCATTTGGACTTGGCTGGTGTGTCTTGGGACCCTTGAATTGTTTACCCTATTTTATCCTCCAGTTTTCATATTTTCCCTAAATTCAATGGAATATTTCATTTTCCCCCCCACTAATTCACTCAGAATCTCTATTTTTCATGCTTACTATACTATTTCCCCACTGACTTGAGAAAATTGTGTCAATGCTTTTGTCAGTCTGAGTTTAATCACGTTTAGGCCAAAGATACATTCCCATTAAAATGTTGAAGGATGACTTTATCTATTTGCCAGAGAAGGCAAAGGATCTGAAAGGGGAATAAAGGTTAGGAGCTCTCTGAAGTAATTACTGCATGAAAGTGACATTTGAAATATTTGAAAGCTCTTTGTAGGAGAGAACAATGCAGTCAGAGCCCATAATTTGACAGTATAGAGCTTAAGAAAAGATGGCATTTTGTCTTTCTTTATACACAATGGACAGAGTGCAAGGCAGACCGAGGAAGTACATGGGTTCAAATCTCATTTCAGATACTTCCTAGTTGTGTTGCTCTGTGCTTACTCTCATGGTACCCCAACTTCTTGATCTGTAAAATGGGCGTGATAATATTTCCAGAGGGAGCTTTCAAGCAGAAGCCAGATGGTCACTCCACAGAGAGTTTCATAATAGGAATTTCCATTTAGGTACAGACTGGAGTAGATGGCTACATATGATATCCTTCCAACTGGAATTCTGTGATTCTGTACTATTTGCTTCCCAGGGCTATTGTGAGACTCAAATGAAATAATATATGCAAGCACTTTGCAGAGTATAAACTGCTATGGCAGTTTCTTCTCTTGCATTCCAAATAGTTCCCTCCCGCCCTCCTAGTGCGGATAGGGGGAGGCATTTTAAAATGCTCCCAATTGCACAATTTTGGACTCTGGATGAGTCTTTACATGTATTTTAAAAATCTCTCTCAGTCTTCCACTCAACCTGCCTTTGCCTCTGGCTAGGGTCACACCCTTGGCTCAGCCTTAAAGTCAGCATTAGTAGACTAACTCACCCTTGTATCTGGATTTCACGTTTGCAAATCACTTTGGAAAGTCCAATAGAAAGTGTTTAGGATCTTCATTCCCATTTTATAGTCCATTCAAACTGATTCTCTTGCTGTTTCCCAAACAACATGCTCCATCTCATACCTGTGTCTAGTCTCAGCCCCAGAATCTAGCTGGTGACCTTTGTTTTAGACTCCTCAATTTCCCTCAAAGTTCTAATCACATTGTGTGGTATGGAAATAGTGAGAGGTCACCATTTAATAAAAAAAAAAAAAAAAAAAAAAAAAAGAAAGAAAAAAAAAGCTGGAGAGAGCTCTAGAGAAAAGCAAAGTTTATTTTACATTCTCAGGAGAAGGACATCCCACCCTTGAAGAGAGGAAGTGCCTCCTGTGGGCAGGATAGCACCTTTAATCCCCAAGGCAAAACACCCCCTCCCACCACTGACTCTCATCCTCATTGGTTGAGAGTCTTACATTCTAAACGCCAGATCTACCCACGAAATTGAACTTGACCAATACATAGTTGCCCCTATTTGACTGAAATAGAGAGATTGTGTCATGGGAGGGTAGCAGGAAGGGGACTTGATTATGCCTTTGAATCAATGCTCAAAGTCCTTCAGGCCTACTCAAACTCTGAAGTAGATGAAGCCTTACTCGATTTTCACAACTGTCTTGAAAGATCTCACCTCATCTCATTCAACATGTTGTCACTGAGGTGGGGGTTCTTCCTCATGTCCCCATTGTTAGTGCTTCTCGTATCCCCAAATGACTTTGGATTCATTCTGCCTTTATATATTTGTGTTCATTTTGTGGTCTCCTCAACCTAGAATATAATCTTTCTGAAGGGACAGATGCCATTTTTGTCTCCATAGTCCCAACAAAAACCACAGTGTCTAGCACTTTAAGGAATGTTTATTGAATTGGATTTTTTTAAAGTAGAAAACTCTAGCTCAGAAAATTTTTATAACTTGTCCATTATCATAAAACCATAGATCTAGAAGCAGGTGGGATCTCAGAAGCCCCATGGTGCCCAGAGAGGTGAAGTAGTCATAAAGTAGGGGCCAGAGGCAGGATTCATCTTGTTTTTAGAGTTAGCAGTCTGGTCGCTTTATGTAAAGGTCTTTATCTGTTCAAGATCAAGGCATCAGAATAAAGGTCAAAATCTGGCACAAAGAGTAGTCATTGGAGGTCTTTTGTGATTCTAGTTTCTATACAATCATTTAACCTCTGAGGACCCCCTGTTTTTTTATTCATGCAATGAAGGATAACTAAATTTCCTCACAATTTTAGCATTCTGAGACTGTATAACCATTTCTTCATACATTACAAGATCATTAGGATATAGATTTAGAGCTAAAGATGTTAGAAGTCTCTGGCTTTCCAGAGGCCACTAGGTGGTATAGACAGAGACTATCTCAGCCCATAGGACATTCTAAAAATGATCATAATCCCCATTTTCCAAGGGGAGATGTATCTGTAATAAGATTGATCTGCTCAATGTACCTACATTTGTCTTTGTTGTCTCATGTTTTTAAAAAAATGGGACTTTTAAAATCCTAAAACACAATCATTCAGAAAAATGTGTATAAAATGTTGTGTAAATGCCAAATGATACATTTTCTCCCACCTAGAGTTGTTCAGTGGCAGAATGGGAGCAATTTAAAACTAATCACAGGCCACTCCTATACTCAGAAACATTTACAGTTTGGGGAAACAGTTGAATGAGGGGCATTCTGAGATGCAGTGGGATCAATAGTGACTTAGGTGGCTGCTGGCCATGAATCAGGATGGAGCACACCTGGAAAACTCTCCCCAAGATGTTGGGAGATTAGCTAGAGGGCAATGGGGTAGGGGTAAGGAAAACAATACCATTGAAATTCATCTCCTGTATTCTGAAATAGAGAACAAGACAATAGATTGACAAAGAACTATTATTATTATTGGGTTTTGGAAATTACTAACTAACATAAACTCTCTTGGCCAACAGCCTCTACTAAGTATCTAAGTTATTTCCTTCAGTCAGGAAGTCTGTTCAGAATGCATAATGCCAGAGACTTTTGTGCTGATAAAGTGTTCATATTCTCACTCTTGTAAAGGAAGAGCCACACTCTGTGGAAGAAAGCTCCCATTCATTTTGTCTTAGCATTGTGGGTTCTACTGAACTTTAACAAATTGTGTTGTTTTGGTCTGTGTTATGTTGTTTTAAATAAAGCCAACTCACTCCACATTCAGAATTATGTGTGATGAAAACCAAGGGCTGTGAGTAGAAATATCTTCTCCTTCTCAGATGCATGTGTGAGAATGGGGAGGGTAAAATGGAACAAGAGGGAGTGACCTGAGCAGGTTTGCCTGAAAGAAGTGTTGAAAATCAGCTGAAGGTCTGGAAAGGTCACTTTGATTCTCTGTGCCTCAGTTTCCTCACTTAAAAAACAAGAAGATTGAAATAGAAGGTCTGAGGTCATCTAAGTTCTAAATATATGATCCTAAGATCCACTGGTCCTATGGAAATATCATATCATACTTGGAGAAAACCCCATCCTGAGATGTGGAAATCCTTCATCTCCTCCCACAGAATAATAAGAGCTGATATTTCTATAGAAACTTCATTTAAAAAAAAAGCTTATTATACATTATCTGCTGTGATCCTTACAACAACTAAGGAACACAGGGTCAATTTTGACCCATGTTGTTTTACAGATAAAAAAAATGAGGTTCACAAAGATGAAAAGATTTTTCCATTATCATATAGTAAAGCTATGTTAGAAGTTTTATTCAAATCCATTTCTTCCTAATCATGAGATTGGTGTTCTCCAGCCCTATGTGAAGCCTTTATGTAGAATCTATCGAGTCTCATTGTTCCCATTATTTTTCTTATAATTTAGGGAAAAGATGCAGTATTTTGTTATTTGGGAAATATATATGTTGAAAACAGGAATGAAAATCGAGTCTTGTATTTTTGCCTTATAGGGATAGAAACCAAGCCCCCAAATCTTATGGTACTCTCTCCTCACTGATGCAAATCAGTACCTTGGACCCATGAGGGGTGGAAGAGAAGAGAGATAGAGTCTCTTTCATTTCTTTTATTTCTTTGTTTGTTCCTGTCTCTTTGGATGCTTCTTAATTTTCGGTTTCGGAGGAGAAGACACATATGATTCTACCTTCTCTTCAGGTCACTGAATGGAGAAAAGGCATTCTGGGAAGGAGCAAGCATGAGAGGAGCTGGCAGTCTCTGTCACACTCCCAGCCACAGTTTGCTACACTAAAAACTTCAGGGAATTTCCCCTTTGGTGAGAGTCTGAGAGTTCTCTCTTTTGGTTGAGTTGAGCTACCTCATTCCCAATGGGAGTGATCTTTCATTCTGTATTGTCTGGTTCATATTTTCTTATGTATATTTTCTCTGATTTCTGTTTTGTGATTGACTAGGATGAATGGATTTCTTTGACACTTACAGACATACCTACCTACACACTTGGACATATCATACACGAAATGCACACATATGTACACACATGTTTGTGTAGGTATACATACATATGTGCACATGTGTGCACACATATAATATATATTTACTGGTATTTGGAAGGGAAGTGTCAAGTCTTTTTGTCTTATAAAAGAATGAGCTTGAACCTTAAAACCATATTCCCTAGGCCAGGGGTTCTCAAACTACAGATGTGGCCCACTGAAGACATTTATGTGGCCCACCGGGTTATGGCAAATGGGCTGAGGGGCGGAGACAGAGTGTGAGCTTTTGTTTTTACTATAGTCCAACCCTCCAACTGTCTGAGGGACAGGGAACTGGCCCCCTATTTAAAAAATTTGAGGACCACTGCCCTAGACTAATAATACTTAAAGGAACAAATGGAGATAACTATATTCCAGAGTCCCTCTTTTTTAGGAGATTAGAGTCAATAGACATTTTAACTTTCTGTTTCCTCTCCTGGTGGGAAATCAACTCTTCCTTTGGGAAGGTTGGGGGAAAATGCAGACAGAATGGTATTCTGCCATTCTGTGAACCATCAATAAAGATTATTACAAAGATAATGCTCAAAAAGTAATAAAGTCCAAATTTCTTGCAGAAATAAGGAATACATAAAATATTTTTTCATAAAATTGGAGCTTAGAAAGTAAAGACAGTGCTTATTATTGCTATGATCAATTCCTTAGTAGTAAATTTCTCAAGGAAGGGTCTGTAAATCAAAGATGATTGGCAGTTATTGCTAAAGGCATGTATGTACTAAGAAGTACACCAAGATCTGAGAATACAAATAAAGCAGCAAGCCAGTTCAGTTCTTCAAGGAACTTACATTATAGTCAAGACAAACTATTTAGGAGATCAGGGACAAGAAAAGAATTTTTTTCTTATTTTTATTTATTTATTTATTTTTTTTGTTTGATGGTGGTGGGAGGCTTCCAGGGGATCATGTATGAGCCTCTTGGACACCTGCTATATCAGTACTTTTATTTTTATAGTTTAATTATTAAATTATTAAATTGTCATTATAATCTTACCATTTCTCCCGTTCACTCTGGCAAGGTTTCAAAGTTGTGGCGACTGAGAGAGAAAGTAAAATGAGGAATCTTTAGGTCAACTAAATTGGAGTTTGAGAAACACTTGTACTGGAGATCCATTGAAATTTCTCAGGTCTTGTTTTTCTTCCCAGTTATTTTTACCTTCTGAATCCAATTCTTCTTGTGCAACAAGAGAACTGTTCAGTTCTGCACACATATATTGTATCTAGGCTATACTATAACATATTTGACATGTATAAGACTGCCTGCCATCTAGGGGAAGGGGTGGAAGGAGGGAAGGGAAAAGTAGGAACAGAAGTGAGTGCAAGGGATAATGTTATAAAAAATTACCCAGGCATATACTCTGCCAATAAAAAGTTATAATTTAAAATAAAAAAGAAATTTCTGCAGGAACCCATGTGCATATATGGATATCCAGTGGTAATTATTAGACAAAGACATAGCTGGTGTCATGGAGAAAGTGCTAGATTTGCAGCCATAAAGACCTGGGTTCAAACTTCATTTCTGGCATTATTTTGTATATGACCATGGGCAAGTTCTACTCTACTGAGTCTCAGCTAAAATGGAGATAGTAATATCTGTCATACTGGCCTCAAAGAGTTTCTGAGATGCTCAAGTGAAAGTGCAATGTAAATGTCAGTTATTGTTATGAAACATTGCATCATCTAATTCTAATGCTTAGGTAACCCACCATGAATGAGCACATTTGACTTGCTTTTCTGTGAAAATTTCTTTCAATATTTTTCCCAGTTCTGAAGATCCGAGAAAAGTTGTATTAGCCATTATCTTTGGGGAACTTTAAAATTATTTATTGATGCCCTTCCAAATTATCTATTCCATAAAATATTCCCTTATGATAAAGAAATGTGAAAATAAGCTAACACATTATAGCTCTGACAATAGGTACCTCATGTGGCATCTACCTTAACTCTCTGAAGTTAAGAATAATTATCGCATTGATCTGAATTTGGTCTTTCAGGATTGTTTTCTTTTATCTTATTGTGATTATTATATAAATTGGTCTTTTCATTGTTTATTTCTCTCTTCATCTATTCATCTAACAAAAATGTTCCCAAGTTTCCTTGAATCCCCATATCCTTTGTTACTTTAGGAATAATAAAAATTCTTATTATAGTCATATCTTAGTCATATTATAGTCATATATCTTATTATAATCACAATTGTTATGTATCTGCTCTGTTTTAGTACTATAAAAATATTGTTTTTTTGTGGGATATTTTTTGTCTTTGACCTCCTCAGGCTATGTGGCCAATAATAAGATTGCTGGGTTAATGGGTATAGTTTAGTGACTTCTATAAACTTACTTATTATTTTTCACAATAGTCGAATCTGTACACAGCCTGCCAATACTGAATTAGAGTACCTGTCTTGCCACAGCCTCTCCAAAATTTATCATTTTGGTCTTTTGTCATTTTTGCTAATCAGATAGAAAGGTATGAGAAAGCCTTGAAGTTGTTTTAACGTGTATTTCTCATATAATTAGTGATTTGGCACATTCCTTCCTATGTCAATTCTTTGCACTTTTTTAAGCTTTCCTCTATTTTTCTTTCTCTTTCCCTTTTCATCTCCTTTCCTGCTCTTCCCTTTTCTCTCCTCCCCTCTTCTCTCTTTTGTCTTCTCCTGTTTTCTCTTCTTCTCCCTTCTCCTTCTTAAAACTGCATCTATTAGGGAATTACTTTTGTCTTTAGATTTTTATGTGAATTTCCTACATATCTTTACACCTTATCAGAGATAATTTGCTATATGAGACATGGAACACAGCTTCCTCTGAAGAGCTAAAAATGAGTATTACCCAGAGAGTAAAGACATATGTGTATATATACATATATACATACATACATACATACATATATATTGGACATCTGTAGGCTACAACATAAAACCCATAAGGAATTCTCAGAAAAAGCTAGGAATTGTATAATAGGAAAAAAAACTGGGCTGGTCATCTGGAAAGAATGAACAATGATAGAGCCAGAGTGCTCCATTGATACCTTCCCAGTGTCAGGAGAAAGCAATGAAAGGATCCTACACATTGGGTTGACCGGAGCTTTGAAAGGAATTTCTCATTGATTTGGATAAAGGAAGACTGCCATGGATAAGTTCTCTTCTCTATCATTGGAGGGAATTCTCAAATCCAGAAGATCACAGACTTATTTAACTATTTGAGAATGAGCTGTAAAGATGCTCCATCCCCAATTGAGAGCATCTCATCAGTTTTTATTAACTTTATTGATTTTGTTAATGAAATGTTTGCACATTTCATTGAAATGTGTTGATTTTGCCTATTATTATTATTATTATTATGCATTCTAGCCATAGTTGTGCAAGATACCATTTTCTTTCTATTTTCTTTCTGTTTTCTACTATTTTTAAAAGTAATTTTTATTATTACAATAATTTTTATATTTTTGCATTTAGATTATATAGTCATTTGCAGATATCTGTGGTATATAAGAGAAAAAAGCCCTACTTCTGCTAATTGTTTTCCAATTTTTCTAGTTATACTTATTGAACAGAAAGTTCTGTCCCCACTAATTTGTATTGTCAAGTTCATGGAACTCTGAGCTGCTTTTGGTTTGGTATCTTTTTTTTTTTTTTTTTTTTTTTTTTTTTTTTTTTTTTGGTATCTACTACCCTCCATTGATCACCAGTTCTACTTTTAAATTGATACCATATTTCTTTTATGATTAATATTTTATAACATAGTTTATCATCTGGTAATGTGCACAGATCCTTTCATTCTGACTTTATTCTACTCACTTCCTTTGAAATTTTTGACTCTTTCTTCATTGTTGAATACATTGTTTTCATGTTGTTAGTTTGTTGAATGTTGAATGTATTGTTTCCTCTAGTTCTATTTGCAATTTGAGGCAATTTGGGGTTGTGTCTTGCCCAGGATCACACAATTATTATTGTTAAGTGTCTTTCAGATTTGAATTCAGGTCCTTCTGACTTCAGGACCAATGCTCTATCCACTGAGTTATCTAGTTGCCCCTACCTAGTTCTACAAAATAACTCATTGGCTGTTTGATTGCTCCATGATGAGGTGTCCAAAAATGGTTCCATCTATAACCATGTTGACATGAGTGATCCAATTTCAATTTATTTAGGAAATAGTTACTATCTTGATTTAAGAGTAGATTTACAATGGATTGAGAACAAAAAAGAAAATACATCTGAGAACAGATGCTCAGGGTTGTATAAATGGTAGAAAACCCTTGCCAAGGAGCAAGTAGTTCAGCAGGTTTGCCTCCCCAATCGACTTGTGATTTCTTGTTTAAGGCTTGCTCTTGAGTTAACAGGGATTATTACTTTATCACAGCTAGCACATGCTCTGTGTCAGCAAGCTTTAGCTGAGAAAAGACCTGCCCTGGATGGCAGGAATGTAAAAGTAAACATTTCCACAAAGCTCCAAAACATAACCACTCCCAAACCCAGGGAAATTCAGCAATTAAGCCAGAGAAGGTATCCTGTTCTAGTAATCTTTTCTTGTGAGGAGGGAGAGATTTCTTTGAAGTCCACAGACCAGCAGAAACAAAGATAGCCCTGAGTCAGATCTCTTGGAACATTTTTTTTTTTTTTTTTTTTGTGCTTTTCTGGTGACTCAAGGCATGCCAGAAACAATCTTTGTCATTTATTCACTTGCCCAGCATTATCCTGGATCAACCTAAATGAGGCATCTTGCACACTTGTCCTAAGAGGTAGTTTAGAGTTATTATCCACAGTTTTGGTGAGCGAAGGACTCAAAGAAAGGCTAAGTGACTTGCCCCCAGATTACACACTTCTCTAGCAGATATACAGTGAAGTGGCCACCTATCCATCTTGGTTCCGTCCTTCTGCTGCCATCTGGAAATCATGAAACACTTTCCCCTCCCCCACTTAGAAGACAACTTATTATTATTATTTTTTTCTTCTCTATTTACTTCACTCTCATGATTAATTCATTTTTTTTTTTTTTTTTTTTTTTTTTTTTTGCTTTTCCATAATTACTTTTCCTCTCTCAGTACTCTCTTCTCACACGGTTTCTTGCTTTTTTTTTTTTTTTTTCATTTCTGTCACTTCCCACCACCCCACCACCTTTCCCATTAGTCTAGGTTTTCTTACTGTTTCTCAGAACAAATTCCATCTCCAATTTTTGCGTTTTTATACAAAAGTTTTTTTACATTGCCTCCTCCCCATGTACTGCCTTCTCTTGTTCATACTTCTAGTTGATTTATAGCTGTGTGCATATTGTTGCTTTCATTAGACTGTGAGTTCTTAAAGCAGCAACTGTCTATCGGCTTTCTGGGTATCCCCACTACTTAACACAATGGTGCATAGTAGGTGTTTAATGAATGCTTATTGATTGACTATTTCCTTCAAAATGCAGATCTGCCATCAGAACTTCTTAAGTTTTTTTCCACTTGCAGTCTCCTTTCATCTGAGAAATTTTTATATGACCCTGGTTGTATAGGTATATAAAATAATTATACAAATCAGACATTTACTGATAATAAATCATAATTTCACAATTCCCATATTCAGTTATGTGACCCAATATGGAATTGTGACTCCTTACTTATGAAGCTTTGACCTACATGATGCCTTTGACAATACAAGTTACTAGAATCCTCCTCTTCAAAATAACTGTGTGTGTATATACATACATAGAGACACACAAATATATATGCACATGAATATTGTAGATATGTATATATATATATGTGTGTGTGTGTGTGTGTGTGTGTGTGTGTGTGTGTTATACATTCCCTGATAGAATATAGCCCCAATGAGGGCAGGGGCTGCCATTTTTGTTCTTGTATCTCTTGCACCTAATATGGTGTCTGGCACATAGTGGACACTTATTCCTTGCTTATTGATTGACTCTTTGGCTTCTCAGTTTATAAAAACAAAATAAAATGTGACCCCAAACTCTTAAACTTCAGCTTTTCTGCTACTGGGTTACATCGCCTCCCTATATTTTAAGGTCAGAGAATAATACATTGACCAGCACATGTAGGAAAAGATAGGGTAGAATTAAAACAGACCTGAATTATCTGTGAAAGTTCTCTTAAATCCATTCTTGGTCATAGAACAAGGGAAAACTGGAAGAGCAGGGCCTTAATTGTTCATTAGTAAAAGGGTTATGAGTCATAGACAAGAGAGAAAGAAAGACTCTTGAGAGTCAGTGAAATAATTAGGCCCAGAGAGCCAGAAAAGCTTATCCAGATGGTGGGAGGTATATGCAAGGATAAACCATGCTCTGGGGAGGGATGAGAAATGGTATACGTGGGGGCGGGGTGGGGAGAGGATGGCAAAGGATAAAATAAGTCTGCATCCAAGAACTGGGAGTGAGTGGCTGGTTGAATAAAAGAAAGAACAAAGTTGAAGGAGCCAGGAATGGGGAAATCCTGAAAGGACCTCATGGGAGATAATTATAGACTGCCTTCAGTTTATTCTTGTTGCTTCATATACTTTGGACTGCTTTCCTCAGCTAGGTGACAAGCTATTCGAGGTCATAGCCCAGTGCTTCCCAACCTTCAGGAGGGAGAGACAATAGATTAAAGGAAGTGATCTATTTAAAATATTTTGCAAAACTTGAAGGTGCTATGTAAATACCTATTATTATTACATCCTCCTTGCATGGGACAGTGATCTCCTTCATGTAGGAACAACCTGCAGGGAGACAGATCACAGCCCATCTGTGCCTTGAAAAACCTCTTGTCAAAGTCTTCCCACAGATCCCCAAAGGGGGACCACCTATATGTTGTGGGTCATCCTCTCATTATCTGAGATAACTATTTAGACTTGACATCCAGATAAAGAGGGGAACATAAGTTTATCCTTAAATAGAAAGAGCTCTGGACCTGGAGTTATGAATATCTGAGTTCAAATCCCACCTCACATATTTAATGGTAAAGTGACTCTTGATATACCTTTTGATTTCTTTAAGTCTTTGTAAGGATCAAATGAGATGACATATCCAAAATGTTTTGCAAATATGTTCCAGTGCTGCTACTGCTGCTGATAATAATGATGAAGATAATAAAGATGATGAAGATACACTGTCTACCTCTTGTTTTCATTACTTAACTGGTCTGTGTTTTCATTTGCAAACTTTTCTGATTCTCCTCTTTGCAATTCCCCATTTGTCATGTTTAGTACCTCACTGATGCCCATTGATTATATCTCCTTTACCTGTGGTGCAATCTATAACTTCACTTCTTTAGGGACTGTGATATCCCATGACATTAAACAATAGTCCTCATGTGAATTTTTATTGAGTTTATTATGCTATGGAAACTACTTTTTAATATTGAAAAGGTTCACAGAACCTTCCTTTTCCCTTCCTCAGCCCCATAGTTGATGGGAACTAATTGATGTTAAAAACATCCGATGACCAAAAGCTATGCTGAATTCAAATTTTTTTTCTTTTAAATTAGGAGATTTAGTGTCATGTAGAGAAAACAGCAAGGTTTGACTTCGTCTTGTCACTGACACTTACAGGTTCTGTGACTCTGGACAAACCACTTAACATCTCAGTGTCCTAGGCCACTCTCTGAGATTATGGGTAGCAAAGAAGGTATTGACCTGAATTGAAAGAGGAAATTTACTTACTTACACTGCATAGACTAATTAAATCACAGGTTCAATCTCTATCCCTTTTAAATGAGTTTGTATTTTATTAACTACAAGACTATCTGCATATATTTGAAAACAGTAATATGAGGAGTAAGACTCTCATATATTTGGTTTAAAGAAGATAAGGCTGGGGACCAAATTTATGGTTTTATCAGTATAGGGAAATTCTGGATGATGAGGTTTCTCTATGACCTCATCTCTGTTCCTTAGGCTCAGTGGGTTATAGACAGAGATCTGGATTGTATGATCTGGAAGTCATCTTAGAAATTAAATACAATCCTCTAATTTTTCAGATAAGTAAACTGAAGTTCAAAGATATTGATTACTATCCAGGGATATATAACTAGATACATACCAAATGTTATAGGTAGGATTTGAATCTGGATCTTCCTGCCTCTGTATATACTCCTATGCTCTCTCTAAATAAAGTTTGCAAATTTGCATGTGGATTGGAGGACTTCCTTGCAAGGACTCTACCTGAATCCTCAAGGATCATCTGCCCTCGAGATGAGAGCCTTTGTCTCATACTTGGATTTCTCTCACAATAACAACAAAGTTCCGAGCAAACGATGCTTTGAAATTCTAATATTCGGATGAGTTATGGTATTGAAATGACTCCAGATTCTCAAAGGTTAGGTCAACGAGGCATCGGCTCCAGAGGGTTCCAGTAGATTGTAGCCTTGACATAGACTTTATGTCAATTATCTGAGGACCAGCCAATCTAAATATAACAAGACTCATCCCGGGAAAGCTGGACTCCAGACAACAGACTTCTTAGTCACAGGAAGCTCATGAGGAAACTCATTCAGCCAATATTTGTGGTCAGACAGGTTGAAGAGGAAGAAAGAAATGGAGAGTTTACATAGTAAAAGAGAATTATGTTTACTTTTGAACCCTGAGGAGAAAATCTGAGAGTTAGGCAACAGAGATGTCATTTTGAGCCCGTCTATGGGGCTGTTAGGTTTCATTTGCCTCAGCCATGGGGAGAATGGAGAGTGCAGAACTGTCATTAACAGTTTTGGTCTCCATGGCAAGTAGCACAAAATGCCAAAACCCAGTCCACTTATTAGCTTTGTGATTCATGATGTGAAGATAATATTAGTAATTAAGTATTAGCTACTATAGTGCAAAAGCCTAGCACATAGTGGACATTAAATGTTTTTTGGATGATTGATTATCCTAGCTTCTAGCTGGATGTTATTAAAAATGTCCTCTGAGTTGATAGATTCATATTTTAAGTAATTATTTTGCTAACGAGGTACTAAATTGAAGCTGAATAGATGCCTGCTTTATTTATTTTTAATTTTTCTTAATCCTATAGATCAGATGTTGGCAAACTATAGCCCCCATGTCAAATCTGGCCCTTTGCTTGTTTTTGTATGGCCACAAGCTAATAATGATTATTGAAGTTTATGAATAAATTTTATTGTATTTTAAAACATAAAAACCATCTTTAACTTGGCTTTGGCACACCTGCTTTGCTGTTTCCTGGGACAAAGGTCTATTTGCTTCTCACTAGTTACTTCTTTTGGAAAAAGAAAACTAAACAGCATGTCAGGATGGGGTAAGCTTTAGCTAACCTAGCCTGCTATCTGACAATGGGGAGCATAGAGGAACATAAGCCTTTTGAACAGATCAAAATTCAGCCTGCCAATTGTTAGCAAATGACATTTTCTATGTTAGGATGTCAAAGGTGGGGATTTTTAACTGTCTGCATGTGTGTGTATGTGTGTGAGACACATTGACAGTATTTTTCAGACTAATATTTTTAAATACATAAAACATGTAGCATTACAAAGGAAACAGAAAGCTAGGATGAATAAAGATATAATTTCACTCCCCCTGTCCCCATTTGGAACTCTGGAGTTTCAGTCTAAGGTAACTCAAAAATGGCCAGCACAAATTCTTAATTATAATGGTTTCCTATTTTCTGGACTATTATAAATGCTGCACCATATGGCTCTGAACACACAGATGTTTTCTTGCCGAGTTGCCCAGAACAGCTACATCTCCCTATCCCTTTTTGGGTGTTAAAATTATTTACATTTCAAGTTGCATCAGTGGAAACAATTGAATATCCAGAGTTTTCTCTGATGTCAGCAACACTCCTCTTCTGTAACATTAATTTCATTCTGTTTATATGTAGTTCCAGTTTGGTATCATTTATCAGCAGAATATGAGATCTTTGAGGGCAGAGACTGCTTCATTGGTATCTTGGTATTCCCACATCCACCATAGGATAGTCTTAATAAATGCTTGTTTATTGATTGATTGATGAGTCTTGTGGTACAAGTGCTCAACTCTCCAGCTACAATCATTTTCATGAAGATAGAAATAAAAAGATTCTCTATGAAAAGTATAAAAGCCTTGCCAGGTTTGTTAAATACTCGAATCCAAACCATATTAGAAAGTATGGAGAAACTTTACGCCACAGACCCCCTTTAAGCTCCAGTTTTTCTAAATGGGCTTTGTGAATGACCAAGAAAAGTTCAGATAAATGTTTTTAAAAAGTGAAAATGTTTTTAAAAAGTAAAAAGTTTTAAAAAAGTGAAAAAGTGAAAACATCAATGTGCTAGGTACCATTCTTTTCCCCAAAATAAAAACTCTCAAAAAAAAAACTGATCAAAGGACATGTGAATGTGGAGAATTACTTTAAAGTAAAAGAGCATTAAAAATCCTTGGGCATTATCTCTTCAAGATATTGAGATGTTGCTGAGATGAAAGGGACAGAAGTAGAAGAGATGGGGGATGGAGCTGTTCAAAGCCCAAAAGGCAGCTTGTGGGGTTAGAACATTGGGCCTGGAATCAAGAACTGAATTCCAATCTGACTTTAGATACTGAATAATCATGAGCAAGTCACCTAACTGTTACCTGCCTCAGTTTCCCCAACTGAACAATGGGGATAATAATAGTGCCTACCTCCCAGGGTTATGAGGATAAACTGAAATAATATTTATAAAGTGCTCAGCACAATTCCTGGCCTATGACAGGGGCTTAATAAATGCTTTCTTTCTTTCTTTTTTTTTTTTCCTGCCAAAGCATTGTAAGAGTATTTGGTGGAAGGGAGTAATTGATTACAACCCCCTGGCTATATCTAAGGACTCCTAGAAGGAGCCTGGTCATTGATGTTTGATGAAGTGGATGACACTGGAAACTTGCCATGGTGTGGAGAATATTTCAGTGAGGTGGGATGGCCATTGGTTGTGCAGGGCTGTGTTTTGCTTGGGTGAGAAGTGAAGGAGTGGGAGAGGAAAGTACATTGTCACCTGAGAAGCTGACAATGTTGAAATCTATCCAATCTAGATCAGCTTCTCTGAGTCATAGGATTGCATAGGATGATGGTTTGGCCCTTGAAGGATCTTGTCAGGGAAATAGGTGATAACTTGCTAGGTAGGTGGAGGGAATGCTGAAGTTAGGGGTCGCAAGCCAACTCTCACAATCCTGGGTGATCTTTTTGATTTTTCTAGAAACAGTTAGAAGGATGTCCTGGATTCTGGAGATGATTATCAACCTATGATAGTGGGAACATAAATGCATTTTACACAAAGGCACTTTTTCTCAACCTAATTGACTTCAAGCTATCACCCATCATTTGGATTACTTTAATTTTGCTAGAGGTTGTGGACAGAAACAAATTAAAAGTGACTTGAATATGGGCCTGTTCCGCCAAGGACTCCGAGGCTGTTGCCCTCTTGTGTTCCAACCAAATTGGTCTATTTATTATCTGCAAATGTACTCTGCTTTCCTACCACTGAATCTTTACTTACACTATGTCCCATGCTGGGAATGCCCTTCTTGCTTTTTTCATACATTCCATCTGTTCTGCAAAAGTTAGCTCAAATATCAGGGAGTTATATTTGGAATCAGAGAACTTGGGTTCCAGACCCAGATGCTCTGATTTTATCATATGACTTTGTGAAAATTGCTGAAATTCCATGGAGCACAATTTCCTAATCTGTAAAATGAGGGGATTGGAGTAGATGGTCTCTGGTTTTGATCCA
This sequence comes from Sminthopsis crassicaudata, assembly GCF_048593235.1. Lineage (NCBI taxonomy): Eukaryota > Metazoa > Chordata > Mammalia > Dasyuromorphia > Dasyuridae > Sminthopsis > Sminthopsis crassicaudata. Next base: position 34,951,204 of record NC_133619.1, read on the forward strand.
TCTCTTGCCTTAAGATTCTTGGAACTTCCAGGTAAACTGTCCTAGACCATCCAGCCAGAAGATATTCATTCCTCCCTTCTCTTATCTCCTGTTAAACTTTTTAGACCATATCATTTACTATGTTATTTGGTCAGGGGTGTGTGTGTGTGTGTGTGTGTGTGTGTGTGTGTGTGTGTGTGTGTGTGTTATGGCTCTAACAGCAGTGGTCCTCAAACTTTTAAAATAGGGGGCCAGTTCACTGTCCCTCAGACTGTCGGAGGGCCAGAGTATAGTAAAAACAAAAGCTCACACTTTGTCTCTGCCCTTCAGCCCATTTGCCATAACCCGGCAGGCCACATAAACATCGTCAGTGGACCACATCTGGCCTGAGGGCCATAGTTTGAGAATCCCTGCTCTAACAGGATGATAAATGACTAAAGGTCAAGGAAAATTCAGTTCACTTCTCCTCATATGGGTTGAGACTTGGACATGATGCAGGGAACAAAGAGAGAAAATAATTTCAAGCTGATTAGACTTCTAGGATCTAGGATTTGAATCCTGAATTTGCTACTTATTATTTGTGTGACCTTAGAAACACCACTTACCTCAATGGGCCTTCATTTTCTATTCCATATAATAAACAAGGCAGGGTTGTAATAGGTGACCATCAAGGTCCCTTTCAGCTCTGAATTTATATTACTGTGATCAAAAGGGAATACAACTTAACAGGGGCCTGAGACAGAGACAAAAGCAACTAGAATAAAGGTTAAAAAATGATGAATTGGATAGAAAAAGTCAGAGAAGTGTAAAAAGAGAGACTTCATTGCTGAGTTGAAGGTATGGGCAGGGATGTGCTGGGGATTAGGGGAAAGAGAAGATGAAATTCCCTGGGTTTGTAGCCATGGATTAGATTTGAAACTAGTCTTTTTAGGTAACTAAGTATATGGCCTTAGAAAAGGTACTTAACATCTTTGAGCCTGTTGATTCACCTACAAAACAGATGATAATACTTTTTTTTTTCCTAGTAAATTTATTTATTTTAAACACACATTGCTTTATGAATAATGTTGGGAGAGGAAAATCAGAGCAAAAAGGAAAAACCATGAGAGAGATTAAAAAAAAAAAAACAGAAAAAAAGAAGTGAATTTAGCTTATGTTGATTTACATTCAATCTCCTTAGTTCTTTTTCTAGATGAAGATGGCTTTTTTTTGTCCAAAGTCTATCAGGATTGCCTTGGATCACGGAATCACTGAGAAGAAACAAGTCTTTCATAGTTGATCATCACACTTTGTTGCTGTTATTGTGTACAATGGATTACTGGTTCTGCTTGTTTCACTCATCATCAGTTCATGTAAATTTTTCTAGGCCTTTCTAAAATCATCTTGATCATCGTTTTTTATGAACAACAATATTCTGTTATGTTCATGTACCACAACTTGTTCAGCCATTCCTCAACTGATGGATAGTCACTCATTTTCCAATTCTTTGCTGCTACAGGAAGAGCTGCTACCAACATTTTTGCACATGTGGATTCTTTTCTTTCCTTTATTATGTGCTGGGGTACAGATTCAATAAAGAGTCCAATCCCTTTGTTTAATAAAGATCTAGGAAAAATTAAGTGAGTTACCTAAGGTCATATAAAATATAAACATCCGAGGAAAGATTTGAACCCTGATACTTTGAATGTCTACCTTTCTGTGATATTACTCATCTCAAAAAACCTCATCATCCTAGGGTTGCACTATTGTTGTTGTTAGATCATTTTTCAGTCTTTTCTAACTCTTTGTGATCTCATTTTAGATTTTCTTGGATGATTTTCCATTTTCTTCTCCATGAGTAGACTGTGAACTCCACTGGGTTCAATAGTAGGCTATGACATCTAAGAAAGCTCTTGCAACATTAACAGAAGCATCATTAAAAAAGATTATTTAATTTTTTATTATTCCTCAGTTACATATAAAACAATTTTTAACATTTTAAAAAATAAAATTGAGTTTCAGATTTTCTCTTTTCCTCCCTCCTCCTCCCCACCCCTATCACACATTGAGAAGATACATGTTAAGTTAGGTAAAACATTTCCATAAAAGTCATGTTGTGAAAGAAAACATAGACCCTTCCCCCCAAAAACAAGTCAAGAAAAAAAATAAGAAGCATCATTTTTAAGACTAGGGAGGGTATAGTCCCTCTGTACTCCCTCTTGGTTAGACCATTTCTGGAATCTGTAGTCATCCGTGTTGAGCTCCAAATTTTGATTTTTTTTGGGGGGGGGGGAGGTGGTTTGAGCTGCAGACCTCAAAAAGAATTCCTACCAGGCCTGATCATGTCTGGGAAAATTCTCAAGCCTTCTAATTTTGGGAAGGGGCAACCATGAAAACTCCCTAGTGTTCTATAAGAGCACATATTTGCCCCAAGGAAAGTTTATTGCTTCCTAATCATGTGTAGGAGAAGCAAACATGACAAGTTTTAAATCCTAGGCTGACCTTCCCTTGCTCTTCAACATACTTTGTGGATTGCCTCTCCCAGAGGGTGTCAGGTGACTTGTACTCAGGGACTGCAGTCTTATTTTAATAACAACCCAAGGAAAATAAAACTAGCAAATATCCTGGGGGAAATGCCTGCCATTCATTCCTATCTCAAACCAAATAAAAATGAGGAGAGGATTGTCAGTGCCATGGCTCTTCTCCATTAAAGTACAAGATCTACATTTGGCTATTGCACCCTGGTGAGCAAAGGGAATTGGTATGACCTCTGATAACAGCAATCCACCCCATTCTCTCTAGAGACACCTACTCAAGATGATACTTTCAATTAAATTTTTTTCCCCTGATTTTATCACTTACTAAAGAGTGATGCAAACAGTGGCATTCATATTATCATTTGTTATAGAAAATGGTGCTCTTCTCTCCCTCTTCCTCCTCCTTTTTCTCCTCCTCCTCTTCCTCCTCCTCCTCCTCCTCCTCCTCCTCCTTCTCCTTCTTCCTCTTCTCCCTCTTCCTCCTCTACCTTCTTTCTCTTTCCCCTTCTTTTTCCTCTTCCCTCTTCTTCTTCCTCTTCTCCCTTCTTCCTTTTGCCCCTTCTTCCTCTTTTTCTTCCTGTTCTCCTCCTCCTCCTCCTCTCCTCCTCTTCTCTCTTTGTAGGGACTAGAAGAATGATGATGTCCTTTGCTACGGGGCAAGCTCGTGTGCCTTATTGCACTGAAGGCACAACTATAAGTTAGCACAAGAGGAGGACAGGTGGTAGAGGGTGGGAATAAATCCTGGCTTGAGTGTGGCCAGATGTAAATGGCAGCAGACCTAGTGTCCACCTGGCACTCGACTCTCACCTGTGGCTGTACCTCAGTAAACCATTTTGACAGATGTCAGATTAGGGTAACCAAACCCTCTGGTGAGATGAGGGGTAAATATCCCAAGCATGTAGAGACTTTCCCCAGCAGTATGTGTAGATAAGAACAGTTTGTCCAAAGGCCATGGAGGCAGTTGAAGCAGATGTTAGGAAGTGCTGAGAACTTCATCAGGCATCAAAGACAACATGGTCATTTACAGCATCCCAGGCCATCATCAGTCATCCTGATTTTTGTCCTGTCACTGAATTTCAGTGATTCTGGAAGATAGTGAGGTTGACAAATTAATGTTGTATATCTATCTATCTATCTACCTACCTACCTATCTATCTAGTATCTATCTCTGTCAATGCATCTATCATTTTTTAGTCTGTCAGTCTATCGGTCCATCCATCCATCCATCCATCCATCCATCCATCCATCCATCCATCCACCCACCAATCTACCTACCTACCTATGTACCTACTTATCTATCTATCTATCTATCTATCTATGTCTATGTATCTATTATTTACCAGTTGTCTATCTCTCTAGACAGCCATCCATCTACCCCCCCATCCATCCATCCATCCATCCATCCATCCATCCATCCATCCACCTACCTATTTGTCTGTCTACTTATCTATCTATCTACTTATCCATCTACCTATCTGCCTATCTATCTATATACATTTAGATAGATATCTGGATGGATATCTCTCTATCCATCTGGATGGATAGCACATTTTTAAGTACTTACTATATTCTAGCTAATCTTTGGAAGACAAATACAAGTAAGAAAGACAGTTTTTTCCCCTCAAAGAAATTATATCTTAACTTTTAAAGTATGTGTGCGTGCGTGTGTGTGTGTGTGTGTGTGTGTGTGTGTGTGTGTGTGTGTGTTGGGAGGGATGGTATTCATAGAGTTCCATGGTGAGGAGACAGGAAATAAAATAGAAGTCTGAGTCTGGTAAGAGAAGGCAACAATTTCCTTATCACTGATGGGAGATTCAGAGATAGAATTCAAAGTTTTCATGGGAGTAAGATAAGAATACTATCCAAAAGTAAAGAAAAGGATGCCTAGCCACAGATTGTATGCCCATCACCTCCTCCATCTCTTCTTCCCCCTCCTCCTCCTCCTCCTTCTCCCTCTCTTCCTTTTTTCCCCTCTCTGTCCTTGTTTTCCTCTCTCTGTTCTCTCTCTCACATATATATACACATAGGAAAATTTCTCTCTGGATGTGGACATTCAAATCTATGATATGTTTTCATGTTTATTAGTAAGCCCTCCATGGTTTTCCTCTGTTTCCAGAAATATCATCCTTCTGTAGAAAAGGGCTCGGGTTTATACAATTGTTTCCATAACTATATTTTAATATAATTTGTTTCCTTTACAACTCACATATATAATTCTATATATTTAAAAATGTTATTATGAGTAGGGGCTTGTGGGCTTTAGCAGACCAAGGCAGGGGTATCCAATAGAAAAAAAAAATTGGTGAGGAATCCCTCCCATAGAGATGTATAAAAACCTTCTTGGTATCATTGCAATAAAAGCACTCAGGAGATGGGAAGGTCAGTATCTATTCTCCTGAATTAGGTGAGCAGGGAGAAGTAACTGCTGGCCTGTTTGGCTTAAGCTACTAGTTTCTTTCCCTATTTTTCTTGGGAAATGGATTGCCCAAATATATTGATCCAGGTCTGGCCTGGATCTCAGAGCTTGTATTTGAAAGAATAGAAAAACTCCCAATGGAAAAAGGGCCTCGACATCCTTCCACAAGCTTCAGAGAGCTGCTTTTCATTAGAAGGGGGCCTCCAAGTCCTATTATCTGGCCAGAGAAGCACCAGCTCTCGAAAGGGTAATAAAACCCTTTAGAATGACAACAAGCAGAATCTCCAGAGGAGTTATTATTTAATAGATTGGTAAGAAGCACTAGGAATTAGTTTAGGCAATTTGAGTAAGTGGAGGAATTTGGGCTGGGAAGAGGTTAGTTCAGGTAACATCTGATATTGGCAAAAAAGACTTTTCCTTCTGGTACTGTGATGAATAGAAGAGGGAAGCTATATTTTAACCTTAATAGTACAGCAATTCTATATTTGTGCTTGAGCCCTGTGATTTGTTTTAAAAAGACAGACCTGGGTGACTTTTTCTGCTTTCCCAGCTAAAAGGCTGGGGTGGGGGTGGGGGAGCCTGAGAGAGAGAGAGAGAGAGAGAGAGAGAGAGAGAGAGAGAGAGAGAGAGAGAGAGAGAGAGAGAGAGAGAGAGAGATTGTGTATGTGTGTAAATACAGCATGGAGACCAAGGGCAAAGCTTTCCACTAGCAATCTACAACATTTATCCCCTTTTGGCATTCATTCAACCTTAGAGCCGGGAAATGAATTTCCAAGAGGCTAAATTTATAAAATAAATGAATGAAAAAAAAGTCTGTCCAACCTAAGGGAATGTTGGGTCTCAGAGCGATTTTTTATAACTGGATGATAATCCCTTTTTGTTCAAGTTTATGTTGTAAGTGTCCTGGAGACTTTTAACTGTATATGTCTCTTTTGAAAGGCAAAACTGGCTTCAGGAAAAAGGGAGAGGGCTTGTCCCTGTTCTGTTTGGCAGGTTGCCTTCTCCCAGACCCCACCTTTGCACCCCACCTAGATCAGGGGTTATTTCCTTGTTTCTGGGTGGGTGGGTGGGGGTTAGGCTGTTGTTTCTCCACAGATTTTGAGTGAAAAAAGGAAGTGGGTCTTTTGACTGAAATACAAACAGCTCCACCTTCAAATAGCTGAGTTCACCTTAAGCTTGAAGCTTGCATTTGGCTGCCTGCCTGAGAATGGCTCCCAGCTGGGCTTTAATCAAAAAGATGTGGGCACTTTATGCAGGCTGGGGGAGGGGTAGCTGGAGAGAGATGAATGCTTCATCTTAAAGGTTTATTTCTTCATTTTTTTTTTCCTTTCTAGAAATAATACATTTTAAATTGACAGAGCCACAGTTGCCCCTCTACACTTGGTACATGGTTGTCTTCCAAAGTGCCCTCCCTTGGGATGTCCTGTGCAAGTAGCCAAAGTGGGCTGTTGCTGCTGCTTTTGACCTTGACTGAAATCAGGTCTAGGCAACTTTCCCCATTCCTAATAATAAGAAACCACTCCTGCCCTTAAGATTGAGGAAGAGAGAGGCACTGGACTCATTCTTCTCTAAAGGGTCCCACTGTTCTAAATCCAGACATTCTGTCCCTAATGAGTTCAGCTCTGAGGGAACTGAACCTCTAAGGCAATGGTTCTCAGATTTTTGTTCTCTATTTTTTTTAATATTATTTAAAATGATTTAGGATCTGTCCAAAGAGTTTGTATTTTTAGATACTTACCATATTTGAAATTGAAAACTAATTTTGAATTTATAGAGCCTCTGAACGGGTCTAAGACACCCAGGATTCTCTGAACCAATCACACTTTGGGAACCACTGCTCTAAGGAGATTTTTTGGGGAACTGAAATCCCCTGTTCTCACATTTGATTGTACTTGACCATGGCATTCACTTAACTTTTGCTGACATCAATTTCCTTAACTGTAAGATGGTGATCATGCAAAATGCTCTTTTCAGTATTCCCAGCCCTCTAAAATATACCCTCCTCCAGCCTTCTGACACTTTAGTCCCCATGTATTTTTTGATATTGACTTCCTAGCAGTTCCATGAACAAGACATTCCACATCTCACTCCAGACATTTTCTCTGGTTGTCTTCCATACCTGGAAAGCTCTCTTTCTTCTGCCCTTACTACTGACCTTGTTGGCTTTTTAAGACCCAACTAAAATCCTGCCTTCTAAAGGAAGTTTATCCCCAAGCCCCCTGTTAATGATTTCCTATTTATCCTGAATATGGATTGGTTTGGGTATATTTGTTTACCTGTTGTTTCCCTCATTAGATTATAAGCTTCCTGAAGGAAGAGACTGGTTTTTGTAATTTTTGTATCCCAATTACTTAGCACAGTGCCTGACACATAGTGGGCACTAGGTAAATATTCATTCTCTTCCCCTTCTTCTATTTAGAACTTAGATGAAATAATAGCAATAATAATAATAACAAAATCTAGCCTTTATCTAGAACTTCTATGTTTGCAAAGCACTTTGCACATTTAGCCTCATTTAGTTAAGCTCACATCCAGGTTTCTCCATAATAACGGAATGGAAAGAATAATATGAACCAGACACACAGTAGCTATTTATTTCTTACACACAAAAAAGAAGGGTAAAACATTAAGGATTCTCATAAGCATACATAGATACAACTACTACTACCATTACTACTACAACAACAACAACTACTACTGTTATTACTACTACTACTACTACTACTACTATTACTACTACTACTACTACTACTACTACTACTACTACTACTACTACTACTACTATTAATACTACTACAATTCAGTCATTAGCAAATCAAGTACGATTATATCCTTCCAGAACATTGATATTTAACCATTTAAATGTAAATTACTTTATGGAATTGCTATTCACACATTTCATATATCACCTCTTGTTCTGCACTGTCTATTCAATTTCTAGCACATGTTTCCTGGCAAAGGGGGCTAAGTCTGGAACATCTTTCTTGTTGGTAATCAGCTTCTATAAGAGGGCTAGAATGGCTGATAAATTGTTCTTGACACCATTTAGAACTGATCTCTAAGGCACAATAGTTTAGGATAATTTGAAATGGCAAAGTTTTTTTCCAAACCTGGATGTCCCAATATTAAGATAAATACCCCATTCATTTAAGATAAAAAAAAAAAGCAACACAGAAGTAGCAAAGATATCTAGGTCCCAGACACAAGATTACTTAGTTATCTCCCTGTATTAGCTGCTATGTGGGTGAGGTCACTTTGATATTAGGGTGAAGAAAGGCTAATTTTTCCCTACCCCTCGGAGTTATGTGATGCTACTTGGAAGGCTGAAGTAAGAAGTTGGGCCAGCAACAATCTTTTGACTAAGGAAGCTCTCTAAACCCCCTGAAACTGTTACAAAGGAGAAGAGGTAGGAGCAAGATATTATTGAGAACTCACCAAGTCCTTTTATTACTGGCCAGAAGCATTTATTTATGGCCAGAAGGAATGTGTTACCTCCAATGTACTGAAACTCTACATTATCAAGTGTGTTTGGTCAGAAGGAGAAAGAAAATATTTGTTTGTTTTCTACCCAACCTATATTGTCCAAGGGAGATAGGAAAGAGAGAAAATGCTGGGGAACTCCATTAAAGAATATTGACAAGAGGTTTTATAAGACCCAAGGTTTTATAAAAACAATAGCTCTACTCTTCTGACAAAGAAAAAAAGTCATTATCACAACTGGAATAGCAGAATCCTTTGGACAATGATTTAAGTGGAGACTGGGCTTAAGTTGCCAAAGACCTTGGGGATTATATGTCTTCTCTGCTTGGAAAGAAGAAAAGCTACCAGTGGAGAGTAGATGTTTGTTCAGTTTATAGTGGAAATTTGAAAAAGAGAGGGGGGAAGAGAGTGAGAGGGAGAGACAAACAGAGAGACAGAGAAACAGACAGAGATAGAGACAGAAAGAGATGAATCAGAGTGGATGTTCAGAATGGAGGCAATAGGAAATAGTAGGGAGAAAAAGGAAAAAAAATAAATAGAACTGAGCTATAGTGGAGAAGGAAGAGATGAAAGATGGCTCTATAGGCATCTAGAGAAGTAGACTTTGGCTGATGTGGCCAGCTGTATTCAAGGACTAATGGAAGTTCAAGAAAAGTTCTACTCTTGGATATTCCAACTTCCCTTTCCAGTGCTGATCTATTAAGGGATACTGTTATATACTCTGTTCTCTTCTTTACACAAACTTTTCTGGTAACTTGAATTCTGTCTCAACTATAAGAAGCCAGGGATTCAGTAGAGATAAATATAAATTTAAATTAAAGCAGAGCCCAACCTTTTCTTAAATGTTAGGAATTTTCCCAAGTGGAGACTGAGCGATAGTGATGGTGTTCTTAACTTTTTATTTGATATAAAGGGCATAAAGCAGCAGAAAAGGGACTTGGGAAGCTCTTATATCACCCCTCCCCGCAGCTAACAGAGGTGCTAATTATTATAACCAAATATGGCTGATTAAGTTTTTAGTGACAAAAGGATGGAGGGATGGGTGGGGTAATATCTATCTGTGGTCATCTGTAACTTTCACAGCTACATCCACATCCACTGCCTACTATACAGAGGCAAAATAGAACAAAATGAAATTAAAAATGGGGGTTGATATTATGTATCATTATGGCTACAACTCTAAACCAAATAATTGTATTTATTCATGTGCTACATAGATCTTCTAATTTCCTCCTTTCCCCCAAAGTTTGAGTGCCAGAATTCACTAGCCCTTTTTTTTTTCTGCCTTTTAGGATCTCTACTTTTATTTAGGGCTCAGTTAAGATGTCATTTCTTTTTGGAAGTTATTCATGTTGATGTTCCCTGAAATATTCTTGACTCCTAGTCTTTCAGACCCAAAATAATTGGAAAGACTATATATATACATACACACACATATATGTAGTTATAGTTATAATAATATTGAGAAGTCATGTGATAGAATAGATTGAGGTTTAGTTTCCAGGTCCAACTGATAATAATAGCTGCGTGACCTTATGTGAGTCACTTAAGTTCTTGGTGTATGGAGAAACTATTAAAAAAACAACAACAACTGTTACACTCTCATGGGAGCAACCTAGGTAGTGCAGTGGAGAGACTGCCTGGCCTGGAGTCAGCAAGACTCATCTTTCTGAGTTCAAATCTGTTATCACATAATTACTAGCTGTGTAACCCTGGGCAAGTCGTTTGTCCTACTGCCTCAATTTCCTCATCTGTAAAATATAGTTGGAAAAAGAAATGGCAAACTACTCCAGTATCTCTGCTAAGAAAAGCCCAAACGAGTTCATAAAGAGTCAGATGTAACTGAGATTACTGAACAATGATATGACCTGTGTTTCTACTTTGCCTTAAATTCTTATAGATATGGATACATTCATCCTGCAAGTGTTCTACTTCTGAAAACCCCACAATTCCTCACATTATCATGCTTGTCTGTTTATGGGTTGTTAAGGTAAGGAACTATTTTTCATTTTCTTTATATTTCCAGTGCCTAATGCCATGATTTGACCATAGTAGGCACTTATAAATCTTTGTCCAATTGCAAAGAAATTGAAATGAACTTTGGTTATTTTCAGTCTTAGAACTGCTGACACATAGCTAGAAACAACCAGTAACACCATCTTTGTGAAAAAATTGCAATAGAACTGAGATGCTGCAAATCAGGAAGAAAACTTAGAGGTCATGAAGTTGTATAGCATCATGTTACAGATGAGGAAACTGAGGCAAACAGAAGCTGATTTGATTAAATCCCACAGGTCATATGATGCAGAGAGCTAGGACTTGCAGCAAGATTTTTTTGACCACAGCTCTTTCTGTTTCACTACAATGACTTCATGACAAGTGTTAAAAATAACAATGCTCTGGGGAGCAAAATAGTACATAGAGACCCAGTTTGTTATGTTGCTGGGATCAACAAACATCTTTCTTTAAATGTACTAACAGTCCGATAAATCATGCAATTACAAATACTACAAATGCAACTGATGTAGAATAAGAACTAACCAATAAATGAACACATCCCTGAAAAAGCCCTAATGAAGTGCTTACTATTTGCAGAGTGCCAAGTCATCGTCCTTGACCTCAAGGAGCTTATAGTCTAACTGGTGAGATGAGACTGTAACATTCATAAAATAATAGTGAGCAAGATAATCATGACCTCAGTTGTGTGGGACAATGTCTAAGTGTTCTAAGAGGATGAAGGGTGTTAATAAAGGCTGATCTAATCAGAGAAGGCTTCCTGGAAGTGGTAGAGCTTTCTGAAGCTTTATATAGAGAAACTCTATGAAAAAAAATTAGCTTTAGGATCAATTAGTATTGGGCATATCAATTTTTAATCTGTCATTTGCCAAAGAGGGAGTTGAATGTCTACTGGTCTTTCTAATTCTAAAGACAATATTATTCTCTGAAACCAAAACATAGGGGTAATTTTACACATTTGTTGAGAGTTGGGCTGCTTTATCTGTAAGATAGTATTCTTTTATTATGTAATACAAACTATTTCCTTTATTTTTCATGATGATGATAATAATATATGATCTTACATAGATGCTTATGAATGTATATGTGTATATAGATTTATGATTATAGATATGTGTATGCATATATACATACTTGTTTAATTATAGCCATCTTGGGAAAAGGAGGTAGAAAGGAAGTGGGAAAAAGAATAAAGTAAAAAGGGCACAGCAGAGAACAAAAGAAGCAAAGAAAAGATGGACAGCTCAGAACATAAGGCATAGTGTTAATTATATAGGTTTTCTTAAAATGGAAATTTATTGCTTTAGATTTTGGATCCTTTTGTATATTCTGCTGGGCACATGGCAATGTTTTATTTTTTCTTTTCCCATTTTGCATATATTCAAAATAAAAAAAATTATAATAATATTGAGAAGTCATGTGACAGAATAGATTGAGGTTTGGCTTCCAGGTCCAGCTCTGACATCTAATAGCAGCGTGACCCTTATGTGAATCACTTAAGTTCTTGGTGTATGGAGCAACTATTAAATCAATACGTTTCAGAGAAGGTACCAACTTGCTTTGGTAGAGGGAATTTTATGACTTGGAAAGGTCTTATAGTATTAACATCACAGGTCCAGTCTTTATTTTGATCCTAATAATGATAGGTTGTATGATAGACTGGATAGAGAGGATCAGTAGGAATTGGAAAGACTTGGGCCTGACATTCTGGCTGTATATCTGTGCAAATCATTTCATTTCTCAGGGCTCTGAACAACTTCAAGTTGCACAAAAGTTGCTGCTTTATGTTAGAAGAGATTTATCACATACTAAGGAAATCATTAGTCCAACAATAGTGGACAGTCATATAATGCTTTATTGAAAAAGCAGCAAGATACTTTTTTTGCAAAAACATTTGACACACATTATTATTATTATTATTATTACTAGAGCTTAAATTCTATTCCAATAAAAATCTCTGAAGAGCAAAAAAACAAAAAACAAAAAACCACCCCACCTTTTAATCATCAGTTGATCTTTTATTCATTTTAATTAATGCTTAATATAATCTTGATATAACAAACACAACTTGGAAACAGAATTATACCAAGTAGAATGAAAGGTAGCAGATTCTTCCTCATTGGAGGACTTTAAGCAAAATCTTCAGGCTCTTATATATGATAGAAGAAATTATTTTTCAGGAATGTATTTATTTAAAAGGCCACTGAGGTCCCTTCTAACACTGAAATTCTGTGAGTCCATAATCAATTTTCAGTGGAGAGCCAATAAAAGCAAATGGAGAGTCTATAGGAGTTTGAGGATTTGGTTCTCCCTTTTTTAAATCTTCAAATTCTCTCATGAATAAATAGAAAAATAGAGAATGTTTTTATTATGTGCTTGCTAGCATTGTGCTAAGTGATGGGGATACAAGTATAGATAGGCAGCACATATATCAAAGTTTAATAACAGATCTGATGGAAAGGTCCAGCTATTTTTAGAATACATCAAGGTATTTGCTCCACAAAGTGAAGAGTATGAAAGAAATTCTTCATTCAGAAGAGGAAAGGGTGCCTAAGAATTGGAAAGCATCAGAGATTCCGGGTTCTTTCCAGCAAGAGTGGGGATGCAAAAGTCAGTGTCCAAACAAAGAAGAGGGACGTGGACCTTCTTCAAAAGGCTGGGAGTGATCTCTGGAATGGGCCTGCTTCTTAACAATTCTGACTAGAACCTTTCTTAATCTAACCTTCTGAAAACACAGCATGTCCATTTTCCTGAAGCATCTGAACAGGGAGAGAAGTGAGCTGCAATATATACAATATATATGCTATACACACACACACACACACACACATATATATATATATATATATGTACTTATTCTTAGCATAGGTATATATAGGTATAGTTTTCTTTACTTCTACACAAATGCAAAAATTTCTTGACTTCCAATTCCTAATAATAACAATTTGCTTCTTAAAATAGTCTTTTGCATTTTAGAAGGCACCTTTCTCACAATAATGAGATGTAGCTGATGGTATAAGGCAATATGGAGTAAGAGTTAGATTGTTGGATGTGGAGTAAGAAATATCTAGGTTTAAATCCTACCTCAGACACTTCTCACTAGTTGTGTGACGGATTAAGTTATTTCACTTCTTGACTCAGTTTGTTCATCTGTAAAATTAAAGTCACTTAAAAAGTATTTATTGAATACCTTTTATGCTCCAGACACTTTGCCAAGTACTTGACAGTTGGACTAGATGGCCAAACTGAGATGAATGGCAGTGAATGCAAAACTCCAAGTCCACATCCACCTCTTTAAATAAGGGAGGAAGGTATACTTTTCTGGGGTCAAGCCCGATCCCATTGAGACAATATTAGCATTCTTACATTGTTATGGCCACTTTGTAAATTGTCCTGGTTCTACTTCTATTTTGTATCAATTCATAAAAGTCTTCCAATGCTTTTTTCAATTCCTTGTACATATTGTTTCTTGTGGGGAGGGGATCTGCCATTATCTTCTTGCATTTTGTTTTGCCATTTCCAAGATAAGGCATCTATCTACCTTGTTTTCAATTCTACAATGTTTTAGTGTATGTGGGCCCAATTTGCCTATTTCTCAGTACAACTTGTGAAAATAAAGTGGTGTGTATGATTTTTTAACAAATATAGTAGAACATACACTTAATAAGTGTTTATTAAATGATTTATTAATATTTATAACTAGTATGTGTACTATATTTAAACTAGTATATTAGGTACCAAAGGTACACAGATAAATAGAACAAAGTCTCTGTCATCAAAGAGTATACAGTTCTACTTGGGACAATATAGTATTCAATGAAATTCAACTAACATTTCTAAGCTTGTTTATGTGCCAGACTCTTGGCTATGCTCTGAGAATACAAAGACAAAAAATGAAGTTATACCAGTCCTAAGGAGAAAATACTCAATTGGCTATAAAGACATCAACACATTCTAATCATGTAATCTCATCACATAAAAAAGATAAAGGAAAGGTTCCTCTAGGAGGAAGTTCCCAAAAGTGATTGGAGGAAACTGAGGATTCTAAGAGGTAGAAGTGAGGAAGGAAAGCATTTCATTTTGGGGAATTATTCCATGCAGAGGTGTAGGGGAAGGAGATGTAATGATATCAACTGAGAAGAGCGCGTAGACTAGTTTGGTTGCAAAACAGAGTCCATGGGGCAGAGTAATGTGGATTCAATCTGGAGAGATAGGTTGCAATCAGGTTATTGAATGTTTTAAATGCAAATAGGAGAATGTGTTTTATCATTGGGGCAACAGGGAGACCTCAACGCTTCTTAAATTGGGGAGTGATATGTTTAGATCTTACGCTCCATCAACCAGAGTCTGGTTGAACATAGGCTCTGACAGTGCTCATATGAGTTCTACAAAGTCTTTGTCCACTAAAAACTCCTTTGGATTAACAGGTAGGTTTGTTGTAATTCTTCTAGTCTTTCCTTTGCTGCTGGGCCATGATATCACTGGGTTTTATCCCAAGGATTCATCCTTATTCTAGGGATATAGTGTCATATTGGTCACCTATTTCAAAATGGCTCATTTCATTTCCTGCTATGGATTTCTCAATCATTCTAAAACCTGTTTCTCAAAAGCATTTAAGAAAATCTGTAGTCTCTACTCATATTTTCTTCTAGTTAAACTGATCAGTTTCTCTCAAATTGTTTGGCTGTTTGGATTTTTTTTTTTAAATAAAGTTCCTATACTTTAACATATTTAACATGTATTGGTCAACCTTCCATCTGGAGGAAGGGTGGGGGGAAGGAAGAGAAAAGTTGGAATAAAAGGTTTTGCAATTGTCAATGCTGAAAAATCACCCATGCATATATCTTGTAAATAAAAAGCTATAATAAGAATATGAAAAAATATTCACAAAAATAAAATAAAATAAAATGTCAGAAAAACAAAAAACAAGAAAACAACAACAAAAAGTAAAGTTCCCAGGACATCACCCCACCTTGATAGACAGTATACTCTAACTGGTCAGTTACCAGATATCTCAAGTGCTAACCATGTGATATTTTAGATACTTTCTTGGCCATGTGTAATTCTGCTAGGATAACATTTGTTCCTGAAGTCTGAATAACTTGTCCAAGTTCTCTCAGATAGTAAGCAATAATGTTGGAATTTGAGCCCAGATGTTCTAAATTATTCAAATCAACCCAACAAACATTTATTAAGGGCCTCCCTTTGCAAGGAGTTGTTTGGGATTAAAAAAAAAAGATATAAAATTGACCTTTCCTTCAGAGTTTAAAATATGAAGGGGGAGGAAGTGGGAAAAGCACAAGTAAGCATTGTATTAGGAAAGTATAAGAACAAGTTCAGTGAACATTAGCTAGTATTTATATAGCTTTTTAAGATTTGTGAAGTATTTTACATAAACTGTTTCACAACAAACAAACTTACAAGGTCCATGCTATTATGATCTCCACTTTATAGAAGAAGAAACTGAGGTTGAGAATGTTTTAAATGACTTGACTAGGATCATACATCTAGAAAGAAAAGTTTGTCAGGTTTAGAATGCAGGTCTTTCTAGTTGCAAGGGCAACAATTGTTCTACTCTACCACTCTTCTAAGAAACTGAGTAAACTGCATTTGTCTCCAAGTTTGGAAAAGCTCTATAATTTCAAGTATTTTAAGCTTCAAGAATCTGAAGGGCCTTCACCACAGATGTATTTGATATTTGTTGCTCAGTTCCCAAAGACAGAACCAAGTAATAATGTAGAAAAATCACAAGGCAAATTTTGACTTCATATAAGAAAATGCTTCCTTCCAATGAGAGCTAAGCCAAAGAGGAATGGGCTGTCTGGGGAAGGAGTGGAGTTCTCTTTTTTTGAGGTCTTCCAGCAAAAACGATTCTTTATATTTTGTGTTCCATATCAGATTCTCCCTCTGAAAACTTGCAACTGGTAATATAGTGGATCTGTCATCAAGAAGACTTGAATTAAATCCAGCCTCAGACACTGACCCTCTTTCTGCCTCAGTGTCTTTATCTGTAAAATGAGGATAATAATAGCATTTATCTTCCAGGATTGTTATGAGGGACAAATGAGGTCATGTTTATTCAGTACTTAGCACAGTACCTGGCTCATAAGTGCTTAAAAATGCTTGTGCCTTTCTTATTCAGGGACTAGTTATGCTAGATGGACCCTGAGTTCCTTTCAGCTGTGAAATTCTGGATTCACTCATATGTGTGTGTGTGTGTGTGTGTGTGTGTGTGTGAGAAAGAAGTGGTTTCCACTCCAGGTTTTTTTCTATATTCAATCCATGATTCTAGTCATTGATGACTACCTAAGGGATCTGGAAGCTACCCAAGTTGACTTGTAG
Organism: Sminthopsis crassicaudata; assembly: GCF_048593235.1. Taxonomy (NCBI): domain Eukaryota; kingdom Metazoa; phylum Chordata; class Mammalia; order Dasyuromorphia; family Dasyuridae; genus Sminthopsis; species Sminthopsis crassicaudata. Next base: position 34,967,953 of record NC_133619.1, read on the forward strand.
CACACTGTACAGATAGCCAAAGTTATGTACAAGTGGGAGGCTGAATGAAGTGGCAATTGCGGGAAGCCCTGAAGCATCAGTTTAATTTGGTGGGCTTCCTAAAATCTGTGCTCCAATAGACCTATAAAGAGGTTGGAAGATAGATCTCTTCCTAATCATTCTCATATTCAAATCTTCATTCACTCTGCAAACTTCCCCTTTCTGGTATCCTTCCTGTGTGTTCACTGCACAGTCCACTGTGCATTTGCATCTCTTTTATTCAGACTCATGTCTGTTCTCTTGTGCATCAACTAGATTCTTCTGCTCAGCTCCCTTGCCTCTCTGCCACCCCCTCCTCCAACATCTGTTCTAATTATAGATTTTAGACTTTGACATTAGACTGGTTTAGATGCTTTTCTTGCTTCCTGGATCCTTGGATTTAATGGCTATTTAATATGATATATATTTACAATATAAAAATAAATATATATTATATAAATAACAATAACAATAATTTAATATTTAATAAAACAATAAGGGCTAAATTTAATATATGACTGAAAATGGGTCTTCTCTCTTCTCCCTCCCACTTTTTCCTCATGCTCTACTTTCTTCACGCTGTCTCTATGCACAGAAGCGCCTACACCTTCCCCACTAGACCCTGGAGGAAGTAATTCTCAACTTAAACTTTGACTTAGAAACAATAAGGGAATTTGGGATAGGATTCCTTTCATGATTGCCAAGACCAAAAGTGTTTGGCTGAAGTCTGGGCTTTGGAGGTTTTGGACTGCATCCAGGTCATCTGCATCAGAATTTTGAAATCTAAATAAATGAGTTCAAGTTCATACTCCTTTGAATTGGTGCCTCAGGGGCTTTGCTCTCTCTCCACCCATCAGGCACCCTGTGTGACATGTGAGCACGCAGCTCCAGAAATACTGACGGAGAAGAGAGAGTCAGAAAACTTTTTCTGAAGTTTTTCATGGCCATCATTTGTTTCAATGACCAAAATTAGATCATGGTGGGAGACTTCCTGTTCCTTAATGGGAACTGACTTTTCCTCTTGGGATCTCTTGCCTTATACTTTCTTTTTGGTCATTCTTTGGGGGAAAGGAAGAAACAGAGTCATCCTTAAATGGCTTGTAGCTTTCTTTGATTCTGTGACTAAGTAAGATTCTGAGGGGTCCTTTGTGAAACAGCACACACTTAGTCTTTGTTCTCCTCTTGTTCTGGAGCCAAGTATTTTGCAAGTCAAGCAACATTCTCCTGATGCATACTCACTCAATCTGCTGCTGGCTCAGATTGTGAAGTCTGGTCTATTCTGTACATGAAAAATTGGTGAGGAGAGAAGTTTTGGGGGTACAGGAGATGCCGTACCTATTGGATGGTAAGAAATCTTCAGATAAATTGTAAATATCAGTGTGGTAAGCAGGACCCTCTTGGTTTCAAGATAAAAGCAACATTGGTTAGAAAATGAGTATAATAAATTTCTACCATGTTTAATATATATTGGACTACTTGCCATCTAGGGGAGGGTATAAGGAAAGGGGGGGAAATTGGAACACAAGGGTTTGCAAGGGCTAATGTTGAAGAATTGTCCACGCATATGTTTTGAAAAATAAAAAGCTTTAATAAAAAATATAAAAAAAGAAAAAAAAAAGAAAATGAGCATGAAGAAAATTATGGATAGCTAGGTGGTGCAAGCAGATAGAGGAGCAGTCTTGAAGTTGGAAAGACCTGACTTGAAATCCACTCTCAGACACTAATTAGATGTGCCACCTTGGAAAACCGTACTTGCCTCAGTTTCCCCATTTGGAGAAAGAAATGGCAAACCATTCCATGATCTTTACCAAGAAACCCTAAATGGGCTCACAAAGAAACAGACAGAACTGAAAAATGACTGAGCAACAAAAATAAACAAAAGTATGTCTAAACACAGAGACATGTAGTAACAGGGCTCTCTGGGATTGCTCTGGGCAGCTCAGGTATAACTTTTGAGGAGGAGTTCTTAATCTGGGGTCCACAGACCCCAAGGAGTCTGTAGATATATTTCAGAGAATCTGTGAACTTGGAACTTTAAATATTTCCATAACTATTTCAATATAATTGATTTGCGGATTGAGAAAGGAAATCAACTTTGTCTTCTAGGATCCTTTGATCTCCTTTTTCCTGTTCTCCCATCCTCATACATACATACACAGGAAACTGCCTAGATGCAGATTCAGAGTGGAAGGGAGTTTTAGAACCGTCCCAGAGTCACTAGGTATCCAGGGCCCTCATGCTCCCCCCATGCCTTCTTAGACTTTTCCATTCTGCGACTTCCCCCACCTTGGAGTTTCCATGATTCTTCCCTTCCATTAAAATATAGCTGTTCTTTGCCTCCTTCCTCTGAGCCTTGCTAAGTGACTAAAACGGATTCCCACTAAGGCAGATATCTGAATGGATTATGGTCCTTTGGTCCCGTGGTACCTCCAAGTGTCATGTGCACTTCATCAAATGACTCCAAAGCTTAACTTAAAAGGCTAAGCACTTCTGGGAACTTGAAACCTTCTGGCAGGGCCAGTAGAGTCATTCTTGGGCACAGGGACTTTTTGTTTTTTTCCCCTTAAGGCAATGGAAATGAAAGACATGTTAGACTATTTAGCCTATTCTTCCTATATAAAGGCAGATTTTGCTTCATAGAATGTGGTTATCAGAAGAGACCTTAGATTCTCTCCTCTCCTGTAGCCACTGGCACAAAAATCTCTCCTGCAGCTTTCCTACAAAATAGTCAACGATGGCCTACTTGAAGATGTCTTATAGCGGGAAATGCCTGAGATAACTAATTCCACTTTTGAACAACTCTAGTAATTAATAAGAAACAGTGCGGTAGTGTAAATGGATAGAATGCTAGCAAGGCTTATGTCCTGCCTCAGATATTTACTGTGTTACTCTGTGCAAATCACTGCCTCTCTGCCTCAGTTTCCTCATCTGTGAAATGAGGGGTGTGGGCTTGAGAACTTCCAAGGTCCCTTCTAGCCCTACTCTTTGAAGTTTTTCTCTAAATTAAACTCTAATCTTTCCACCCATTGGTCATTATTCCATCTTTTAGGGCCAGAAAGGAAAAAAAGCTAATCCTTCTGCTTGAATGGGGAGTAAACAATGAGAAAAGAATAGAGGACAAGTATACTTGAAATGTTTGTTTTCCAGGGCCAGAAGAAAGGAACAGGAGCATCATTGCGGTTATTATTTGGAGTTGCCCACCTTTACTCCGGCTTCCCTTTTCCAGGATATTCAATATATCCTATTCACATGGATAACCTCTTTCATCATGACATATTGGTTACTATTGCCAGAGTCCTACATAATTCACAGATAAAAATATTTCTGACAGGCTTGTGAGGTCACCATATATTACCTGAATTTGCTGATTATCAGGCTAAAGGTTGAAAGAATTTGGGACTGACCAAACTCTCCACCAAGAAGACAGCTTATAATTCTGGCTCTTTTTGTCCTCTTGGACAAAAGAATGATGTAGAATTTGTATCGCTAGGTTCCATATGGGATGTTTCCCTCTCCCCACAACTAAACTCTTATTAATGGCAATTGTTCTATACTTAGAGAAACATTTTTTTATATAGTTATCCCTTTCACATCTTGATCTTCCCCACTGCAGTTTTGATATATTGTGGGTTGGCACAAGAAATTAAATGGGAATTTGGGGGGAGCTTTTCAAAAGCTGCAGACAACATGCAAAGACCAGCCGATGATTCAGAAAAAGTTTAGAAACCAAGAAAGGCATAAAATATATGTATAGTATTGTATAATGCAGTCAATTATTGCCAAACAAATTTTATAATAAGATACTCCATAAAAAAAGAAAAAAAAATCAAATTTCTCTGCTGTGAAGGAGAGTCAGAAATTTTTATGAGGATTTTCCAGATGGTAGGGGTACAGCACTCCTAACCTTCACATTGTGGAAGGGAGAACTATATTCCTTTACTCTTCCCCAACTACTAACCTCTCCCTTCCCTGGGTCCTTCCTTTCCTTTCTCTCCTGGGTCGATGCTTAAGTGTTTGTTTTGTCTATATTTATGTAACAGTCCTTGGGTAAGGTTTAGGTTGATTATCTTACATGGGGTGTGAATATTTAAAGATCCTAGAAGTTGTAGGTCTTTGTAGTGTAGGGAGAGCTAGGGAGAGATTAGGATAAGAAGGCTGGGTTTTCTCCCTACAAAGGTCTTTAAAGGATTTTTCTAAAGGAAGAGGAGAGATGACAAAGGGAAAAAGAGAGATGATGGGACTTCTATGCCCAATGTGGAACAACAGCCAGTTGCTCCCTTTTCTCTCTCTATACTTTTATTTAAATACAACTGAGCAAGAGAAAGAAACAAGTCATATAGTTAACAAGGACCTCAAGGGGCCATAGGTTTATTGCTGTAAGGACCCTTTCAGAGGTCATCTGTCACAAGCTCCTCAGTTTACAGAGGAGGGTGACATAGTTTGCTCCTGGATGCATGTGCCCTCTGCCTCTCAATCCAATTCCACTGTATCATCTTGATTTAACCTCATTTGCTCCTCAGATAGATAAGGTAGGCATATATTACCATTTTCTAGATGAGGTAACTGAAGTCTATATAGCTCAATACTAGTTCTAGAGTCAGGAAAATCTGAATTCTAATCCTGTCCCAAATGCTTAATTGTGTGATCCTGGGCAGTTTGTTTACCATAGTTTGCCTCAGTTTCCTCATATGTAAATTGACAGTAATAATATCTACCTCCCATGAGTGTCCTGGGGAAAATATTATATTTGTAAAGTGTTTTGCAAACCTTAAAATCTCATATGAAGATTTGGCAGCTAGTTGGCATGTGGATGGAGCACTCATCCAGAACTGAGGAAGAATTGGGTTCCAATCTAACATCATATACTTACTAGCTATGTGGTAGTGGGAAAATCATTTGATTTCTGAGCACAATAACACCTATCTTCCAAGATGGTTGTAAGGATCATATAAAATGATATTTGTAAAGCACTTATCATAATGTCTGGCACACAGTAGATGCTTAATAAATGCTTATTCACTTTCTATGATAATAATGATCCACATCATTCAATTAACTAAAGTTGGAATGTGGTTGAGAACTCCAGGGGTTCTAGATAAGACCTTATTGCTCAGACAGTCCAATCTACTAATAATAGTCCATTCTACTGATAAGGGAAGATAGGTAAAGTGTCTTGTCCAAAGTCTCCAAATAATAAACATCAGAGACGATTTGAACCTAGATGCTCTTATTCCAGAAATGGTGCTTTTTCACTGGTCCTGGCCACAACCTCAAGAAAATGACTCAGTTCTTTAGGTCTCAGACTCCATATTAACAAATGAAGAGAGTGGATAAGATGGTTCTTTGGAAGGATTCTAGGATTTATATGAGATTTCTGGTGGTTTGGATCCTGGATAATTGAGGCATTTACTATATTCACTTAGAAGAATCAGCACTTGCTATGGTGGCTGTTCATGTCTGCAATGATTTTTCAAAGTTTCTATGGATGGGAAGCCAGTGACTCCAATACTCTTACTCTTGGCAAAAAATGGGAAAGGAAAGTAGAGTTTTGAAGAAGCAAAAAATTCTACCACATGAGGAATGCTGGGAGCATTTAACGGTCACTGTGAAGAAAACAAGAAGGCTGTTGTTTATCCATCTTAGAAAATTTTGACCCAAATGAGGTATCATTGTTTCTATTGTCTCTCCAAGGAATTGGTGTGGGTGTAATAAATATCTGCTGTTATAACAAAAGATGACTAAAGCACCCTAATTTTTGAAAAAGTCCTTTCTATTCTCACAAAAAAACCCAGATAATTCAGAAGAGAGCACAGAACTTCAAATATGAAGGCTAAGATGTCTCACTGGATTATAATTATTAATAAGGGTCTGTCCCTTCATCTATGGGAGATTCATGAGAATAATTCTTGCATTCTAGATCTCACAGAATTCTGGGGGAAGGATTTCGTTGAACTTTGAGTATTATATAACTTTAAACTATTATCAATATTGCCAATACCTAACGTAGAATATTCAAACTTGAAAATAAGTTTTATTCCCTTCCCCCTTCAGAAAGCAAGGGAGAGGCACACAAGGACAACAGGTGAATTCATCGGGTTTTTAAAATCTTTTGCAAAAATATTATTCATTTAAACAATTTTTATTTGAATTATAATTCTCTCCCTTCTATCCTCCCCCATTCATTGTGAAGACAAGAATATGATATCAATTATATGTGTGAAATGATTCAAAACACATTTGCATGTTAGCTGTGCTACTAAAAAAACAAAAAAGCAAAAAAAATTATGCTTTAATCTGCATTCAAATTCCATCATTTTTTTTACTCTGGAAGTGGCTAGCATTTTCCATCATAAGTGATTCAGAATTGTCTAGGATCATTGTATTGATCAGAATAGCTAAGTCATTCCAGTTGACCATCATATATACATAAAATATTGCTGCTACTGTGTATAATGACCTCCAGTTTCTGTTCACTTCACTTAGTTTTAGTTCACATAGATCTTCCCAGTTTTTCCTGGAAACCACCCTGCTTCTCTTTTTTATAGTATAATAGTATTCATTCACATTTATATACCACAATTTTTTAACCATTCCGTAGTTGATAAATATCCTCTAAATTTCTGATTTTTTGACACAAAAAAGAGCTGCTATCAATATTTTAATACAAATAGTCTTTTTCATTTTTCTTTGATCTTTTTGGAATATAGACCTAGCAGTGGTATTGCTGGGCCAAAGAATATGCAGTTTTATAACCCTCTGGCTAACTTGCTCTTCAGGATGGTTGAATCAGTTTACAACTCCAACAATAGTGCATTAATGTCCTTATTTTCTCACATCTCTCCAACATTTATCATTTTCCTTTTCTGTCATATTAGCCAATCTGATAGATGAGATGATACCTCCAAGTAGTTTTAATTTGCATTTCTCTAATCAATAATGATTTATAACATCTTTCCTATGACTGTAGATCACTTTGAATTCTTTTGAAGACTACCTGTTCACTCATGATAAAAAATGTTATTCATCTCCAGAAAAAGAACTGATGGAATCTTAATGCAGATCAAAGCATGCTATTTTTCACCTTTTTGTGTTTTAAAAAAGTTGGTTTGTATTTTCTTTCATAATATGATTATTATGGAAATATATTTTGCATGACTGCACAGGTATAAACTATGTAAAATCACTTACTATCTCAGGGAGGGGAAAGAAAGGAAGGAGGGAGAGAATTTGAAGCTCAAAATTAAAAAATGAATATTACAATTTAAAAATATATAAATGAAAGAAATAAAATATTGTTGAAAAGGAATCCTTTGGCCACATCAAATGAGGAATGACTTGTATTCTTACAAATTTGTTTCATCTCTCTCTATATTTGAGAAATGAAACCTTTATCCAAGAAACTTTTTGTAGAATTCCCCTCATCCAACCTCCCAGTTTTCTACCTTCCTTCTAATCTTAGCTGAATTGGTTTGGATTGTATAAAACCTTTTTAATTTACTATAATCAAAATTATCCATTTTATACCCCATCAGGCAGTTATTTGATTATAAATTCTTCCCTTATTCTTAGATCTGAGTTTGCTTATGATATCACCATTTATGTCTAAATCATGTACCCTATTTTGACTTTGTCTTGGTACATGGTGTGAGATGTTGATCTCTACCTAGTTTCTGCCAAATTGCTTTCCAGTTTTCTCAGACACTTTTGAATTGTCCCCAAAATTTGGATCTTTGGGCTTATTAGTATGTATTCTATACATAATTTATCCCACTGATCCACCACTCTATTTCTTAGCCAGTACCAGTCTTTTCATAATTACCATTTTGTAAAATAGTTTGAGATTTGGTATTGCTAGTCTAGCTTCCTTTATATATACATATATATTTTTCATTGATTATTTTGATCTTCTTGACCTCTTGTTCTTTCAGATGAAAATGTTTAGTTTTATAAAATATTTTCTGATAGACTAATTGCTATGGAAATAAACAAATTAATTAGTTTAGGTAAAATTGTTGCTTTTATTTTATTGACTTGGGCTACCCATGAGGAATTAAGATTTTTATAAATGTTTAGCTCTATTTTTATTTGTGTGAAAATTATTTTGTAATTATGGTCCTATAGTACCTGGGTTTACCTTAGCATGAATTTTCTTTATTGTCTACAGTTATTTTAAATAGAATTTCTGTTTCTTTCTATCTTTTGGTGCTGGACTTCTTTGATAATCTATAGAAATGTTGATTTATGTATTTATTTTATATCTTGTAACTTTGCCAAAATTTTTTCATTTTCTCAGTTTTAAAATTAATTTTCTAGCATTCTTTAAATATCATATCATCTGTAAAATGTTTGAGTTTCTTCACTGTAGAATTCCCCTCATCCAACCTCCCAGTTTTCTTTCTATTTCTTTACCTCCTCTTATTGCTATACCTATCATTTCTAGTATAATATTGAATAATAAGGGAAATAATAGACACCATTCCTTCAACACTGATCTTCTTAGAAAGACATGTAACTTATTCCCATTACAGATGATGCTTTATGATAGTTTTGGATAGATACTACTTATCATTTTAAGGAAAGCTCCATTTATTCCTATACATTCCTGTGTTTTTAACATGAGTGAGTGTTGCATTTTGTAAAAAACTTTTTCTTTATCTTTTGAGCTAATCACATACTTTTTCTTGTTTTTGTTATAAATATAGTTAATTATGTGACAGTTTTCTTAATATTCAGCCAAATCTGCATTCCTAGTATGAACCCCACCTGGTTATAATGTATAATCTTTGTGATATACTACTTTCTCTCTGCTAGTATTTTATTTAAAGTTTTTACATTAATAATCATTAGAGAAATTGGTTTATGGCCTTCTTTCTCTATTTTTGCTCTTCCTGGTTTCAGTATCAGCACTATATTTGTGTTGTAAAAGTAATTCAGTAGGGATACTTCTTTGCCTATTTTCCCAATGGTTTATATTGTATTGAGGGTAATTGTTCTTTAAATGTTTGATAGAATTCATTCTTGAATCCAAACATTGCCAGAAAATTTTTTTGTAGGAAGCTCATTGATGGTTTGTTCAATTTCTTTTTCTATGGTAGGGTTATTCAAATAGTTTATTTCCTCTTCTGTTAATCTGGACAATTTGTATTTTTGTAAATATTTATACATTTCACTTCTATAATTAAACTTATTGGAATAATTATTGTTCAGACATTCAGTTGTGTCTAATTCTTTGTGATGCCATGACCATAATGCACCAATGTTATGGACAGGACTTTTTTTTTTTTGGCAAGGATGTTGGAGTGTTTTGTCATTTCCTTCTTCAGTGGATTAAGGTAAACAGGGATTAAGTTATTTGCCCAGAAATCTAGTAAGTATCTAAGGCCAGATTTGAATTTAGGTCCTCTTGACTCCAGGAAATCATTGATTTCATTAAATGTCCATTTTTCACTTGAAAAAAATTATATTAAGTTTTTCTGTGTCATTTATTATTAGTTGTAATCCTAACTCCTCTGTCTTCCGGAATATCATATCCTAAATGATTTACTCCTTTAATGTGAAAGCTACTAAATCTAATGTGATCATGACTATGGAACCACAATATTTGAATTATTTCTTTCTGGCTACTTGCAGTATTTTCTCTGGGAACTCTGGAACTTGTCTATAATATTCCCAAGAGTTTTCATTTTAGGATCTCTTATAGGATGTAATACATGAACTCTTTCAATTTCTATTTTATCTTCCGGTTATAGGATATGAAGTCAATTTTCTCTGATGACTTCTTAAAACATAATATCTAGACTCCTTTTTTTGATCATGGCTTTCAAGTAGTTAAATCATTCTTAAATCATCTCTCCTTGATCTATTTTCCAAGTCAGTGGTTTTACCAATGAAATCTTTCACTTTTTCTTTTATCTTCTTTTACTCTTTTAACTTTGTTTTATTGTTCCTTGATGTGTCATGAAATGATTAGTTTCTACTTGCCCAATTCTAATTTTAAGGAATTATCATTTTATTCATTTTTTTAAGGAATTATTTTCTTTAGTGAATTTTTGTACTCCCCTCCCCCACAATTTGGCCAATTCTGCTTTTTAAGGAATTCTCATCAGTGGATTTTTGTCTTTTTTTTTTTTTTTTCCATTGAGCTAATTTTGTTAATTTCTTTAGTACTTTGCCTCTTTTTACCAAGCTGGTGAGGCTTCATAATTTTTTGCATGACTCATTTTTTTCCCCCAATTTTTCTCTATCTCTCTTATTTGATTTTTAAACACCCCTTTTCATGGTTTTTTGAGGAATTCTTATTGGGCTTATATCCAATTCACGTTTTTCCCCTTTGAAGTTTTGCCTATAGCTGTTTTGATATCATTGACTTCTTCTGAGTTTGTGTCACAATCTGTCCTCTCATTGTTGTAGCTTTTTAATATCAAATTCTTGTTTGCTTATTTTTCCCAGTCTATTTTTTGACTTTTAGTTTCATGTTAAAATTAGGCTCTGCTTTTGGGGTGGAGGGGATGCTACCTCAAGCTTGAGGTTTTTTCATGCTGCTGTTTCCAAAGCTAATTCTGGGGATCTGAAAATTAATGGTGTTTCCAAAGTGGTATGCTCCAAGGACAAGTGTAGTCGCTACTCTTCTGGCTTGCGCTCTGGTCTTTACCAAAGAAAAGATCTTGTTCCCTTGAAGTTGTAACTGCCAGTGCTCCTTTTTGGCTTAGAACTGAGACCAGGGTCCCTATTTCCTTGTGAGTGGCCATAAGCACTCTTCTCCACTCTGGAATTGTGACCAATTGGGACTTGTCTATTTTTTGTTTTTGTTTTTGTTTTTTGTTACCACAAGTGCTAGTGAGCTGGTGCTTTTCTTCACCTTGGTCTAGGGTAAGTCCCCCAAAAAGTTATTTTATCTAGATCAGTATGTTTAAATCTCATCTCCAGTCACTATCCCACAGACTTTACTTTTCTGAAGAATTCTATAATGTTTATCTGTCTAATTTCATTGTAATCTTCTGATGTCTTTGGCCCTTTTTTAGATTGACTTTCAAGAGAAAATATCATATAATAGAAACTTTCCCATTCCTAGAGTCAGGAGAGACTTGTTTCCTCCTACGCATAATATTCTTATGTGATCATAAAGAAGCTACATAGAAGCTACATATCCTCCCTACAGAGAGAGATCCAGAAATGGCTCTTTCCTCTCCAGTAAAAGTATCAGTCACTACACTCCAAGCAGGTATTATGAAACTTGTCCTTAGTTAAGAGAGTATAAGAAAATCTAGTCATAACAGGTAAGAGAAGGATACTCTAAGATTCAGTCTGAAGCTATTGCAGAACCGGTCAGATGGTGAGGGATGGGGGACAAGAAAAAGTGGCTTAACAGGAGGGAATAGGAAGTTACTATAACATGTTGCCTGATGGCTTTCTAATTTATTATTCTCTTTAACTGGATAATGAAATCTATGGTTTCTTTGCTGTCAAAGAACACCTCTTAAATTTAGAGCCCTGAGGTACAGCTCCACTACCTCTCCTTAGTTAGACTTTATGAGTCTTAGTTTTCTTGTCTGTAGCGTGGCAGAATATATAGGTAGAATGCTGGGCTAACACTTTGGGAAATCCTGACTTCAAATATCAATTCTAACACCTAGTAGCTGTGGGACTATCAGTAAATCTATACAAATGGAATAATAATACCCATATTACCTAGCATGCAGGATTGCTGTGAGAATCAAATGAAATAATGTATGGAAAGCACTTTGCTCCCTTAAAAGCATTATATAAATGCCAGTTATCATCATCAATAGAATTGGGATCCTAATGCCTGGAGTATTTCTCTCATAGGAATATCGTGAGGATCAAATGAGGTAATGTATATGAAGAGCTATATAAATATATAATATACCAGCCAGTATTAGTTAGACACTTTTATTGTTCACAGGGGGTTCTGCTGTATGATTTAATTAGCAGGACTGCAAACTGGACTTCAAACCATAATGAAGATTTGACCAATGTAGAAAGATATGGGAATTTTATCTTTTAGCCAGAGTCTGCTCTTCTTTCTTCTAGGTTACAATTGAGAGCTCCCAGATAATGACTGGGAATAATAATTCAAAGCCTAATACAGGACCTTGCACAATAACAGATGCATCAGATAAATTCTTGTTGATTGCTTGAATAATAATGAATAATTACAGGGCACCATGGTTTTTGCCACCATTGATTTTCATGGCTAAATTTCTCCTGACTATGCAGAGGGATGCTACTTTCCCACAGATCCTGAGAGGTTGGAGGCAGAGTGGAAATCAATCAATCAACACCTATTTATTAAATGATTGCTCTGTGCTAAGAGCTATGAGGATACAAAGAAAGGCAAGATCCAGTCTCTGCCCTCAAGTCACATGTGTTCTAATGAGGGAGACAATATGGATACATGTAAGTATATGCACAATATATGTGAAATAAATGGAAGATACTTATGGAAGGGAGGCAACTGGCAACTGGCCAGTGGTGGCAGGGATAGTGGTGGTAGTTCAGAAAAAGACTTCATGAAGAAGATGGCATTTGAGCTGAATATTATTACAAACCTAGGATTCTAAGAGTTGGAGGCTCATTCCACCTTCAAATCTCTGCCCTCCCTGATTTTTCCTTCTAGGTTTCTCTTCTTAGCAGTCACTTGCAGCCTGTTGTTCATGAGCAAAGATATCCACAGTTTTCTTGCACTTGTTCAAAAATGCCTTGTGAGAAAGAGTCTTGACTCAAAAATAAGCTTTCTGGGTCTGTTCCAGGTCAGTCTCCTCAGTGGGTTAACATGGGCTAAAGATCTGGAGTCCTTTTCTTCTATTATATATGCTTCCTTGAAAGGGAAATTTGCTGTTACATATTTTGAATCTAGGGACATGTGCTTTTAAAAAAAATTCCTTTTTTGTCTTTCTTTTTGCATTTTGTTTTTTTTTCTTATTTTGTATTTAGTTTTAAATAAATAAATACTAAAAAAGATTTGGAGTCTTCTCTCATAACAACTCGCTAAAAGAATTTTCCCATCTAGCCCTTCTTTTCATTGTTTTATGTTTACTTCCTGTTCAGCACAATGTGGGATGGTTTCTATTTGTCAAAAAAAAAAAGGGTTCCTGGGTCCTAGGCAACAAGAACTTATTCTATCCACGAGAAATATAATGCAGGTGAGTAATGAGAAGTTCAAGTTCTCATGATAGATTTGAGATTTCAGTCCTTCAGATTCATTAATAGGGGATCCAAGAATCTCTCAATCGCTGAGAAGTTCCATGGATTGGGGAGGAGAAAAGGCACCCAAATATTACTTCTATATTCGATCTTTGCGTTCTCAAGTCAATCATCAAACACTTATTAAATGCTTGCTGTGTTCAGGTACTTTATTAGGCAATGGACATAATGTGAATATATAAGGCAATATAAATCATATATTAGGTTATTTTGTTTAGGGTAGAGAAGTTAAGGAGATTGGGGGAATCAGTGAATCCCTTATGGAAGAGGTAGTGTTTGAATTGAGCTTTGAAGGAAACTTAGATTTCTAAGAGGAAGATGAAAGGAGGGGGAGTGCATTCTAGATAGGTAGGGCAGTCTGCAAAAGCAGCATGCTAGAGATACAATGCTGTGTATAAAAAGGACAGTTTGGCTGAAACAAAAGTGCATGAAAAGAAATAATAGGGAATACACTTGAAAAAGTATTCTGGACTCAGACTGTAGAGATCCTTAATCGCCAAGCAGAGGAGCTTAGATATCATCTTAGACACAACAGGCAGTCACTACGATTTCCTGAGCAAATCAGTGCCATATTTAGAGCTGAGGGCTTGAGAAATACCAGTTTGGCAATTGAGTGGAGAATGAATTGAAGAGGAGAGAAGCTCTAGAAAAGGAAACTTATTAGAGGGCTCAAGAAATAGTCAGGTGAGGGGCCCCTAGGTGGTGCAGTGGATAGAGCACCAGCCCTGAAGTCAGGAGGACTTGAGTTCAAATCTGGTCTCAGACACTTAACAATTCTTAGCTGTGTGACCTGGGTAAGTCACTTAACCCCCAATTGCCTCAGCAAAAAAATAAATGAATGAAAATAAAATAAAAAAGAAATAGTCAGGTGAGAGTCTGAACCAGAGGGGTGACCATATGAGAGAGGAGAAAAGAGAACAGATATGGGGAATTCAAACCAGGAGAAATTGGAATAAAAGAAAAAAATATTTAAGGGGGTTGAAAATGGGATCGATAGAAAAAAAGATTTGTAGAAATGATGATCTGTTCCACTGAGTCAGATTATTTTTTTTTAATAATCCATCACCAGCACAGTAGGAGACAGAATTCTCTCTGTGTACTACTTTTTCATTCAAATCTGTGAATGTACTTTAGATGATTTTGCCTGGTTCAGAGAAGGCAGAGAAGCAAATTACTGACAGATAGCTTAATTTGTCTACACAAAAAGTTAATAAGGGATTACCGATTTTCATGTTTTAGATAAAATAAACTAGGCAGAGTGAATCCGGCTTGATTTATAGCTCATCAAATATCTGTGGCTCTGGCCAGTTGTTATTTAATAAGGAAACCCGAGCACAAAATGTGAAAACCCTTGCATCATTTTCCCCAAGGCATCTGCAGACCCCTGTACATTTTAAAGGGATATATAATCCATATAATTTAAATTCATTTGCATTTTAATCATTACAGCTGTTGCTTAGTCAAAATCTACTCCATGTCCAAGAAACTTCTAGATTCCCTTATGAAAATCATTAGACCTGTTTTGCCAAGAAGTTAATGAATTTTGAAAATAGGAAAAGTTTTCCTTAGGGAAGTCAAGCATTCTGGACTTGGCAAATAAAATGAGCCTCACATTTTCTAAAGGCTGGGTGAACCTTTGGCAGCAGACCAGGGCTAGACTTAAGGTTTTTAAAAGCAATATTTCATGAAATCACTACTCACTAGCCTAAACTCTCAGACATCTGAAATTCACAACCATTTTTATTCCTTGAGAAAAGAGCATCATAAGTCCTTGGTTTGGAGATTTCCCCATCCTATGTAGTAGTAGTGGTTTTGGGTGAGTTATTGTCAAGTTAATCGAGCTAGTAAAATGCCCTCTATGGGGGACCTCTTAATATATCATAATATCAGTTGTAAGAATAAACCCTCCAGCAGAGCCATAACTAGTGATTTTGGCACCTAGACAAGCACTACAAAATATGCTTTAAGACAAAGAGTATGAAAAATGCTCTGAAACCATCTTTTTAAGAGATAGTATTTTAGGGGATAGCTAAAGGCCTCGGGGACAGATGTTAGACGTAAGAGTCTATAGAAGGAAGAGATCCTGGAATACTATGAAACTAATGCTGGGCAGGCTATCACCAGGGGAAAGAAATTGGTTTGGCCAGATCAGAGGAGACCAGAGCCAGGTACCGTGCTAAGTGCTTTTCAAATATCCCATTTGATTCCCAACCAAGTAGGGTAGTGGATGCCCATTTTATATTTGATATGAAAGCCAAGCAATTACCCAGGATTACACCTGTATTAAGTGAAGCCATCTAAGTCTTTCTATTTCTAGTCTCAGTACCACCTACCTGTTATTAGTGATGGCTAATTGAGATGGAATTTGTGATCTTACATCATGTGTGGGTACTCGAGGAAGATTTTAGAAGATTTACCCAAATGCCATGTTATAGACTGCAACTTTACATTCACAGATTTGCAGGGAAAGTACACAGAGGAATTCTGTCTCCTACTGTGCTGGTGATGGATTAGTTTTAAAAAAATCTGACTCAGTGGAACAGATCAGCAATTTATAGATTTCCTTCTAATCAGCTTTCTTCTGGGCATGTGACAAAATCAGACAAGATTTCTTGAAGACTATGGCAACCGAGATAACTTGGTTCAGTGATTTCCTGATTATTAATATGAGGAGAAATATAGAGCTGGAAAAAGTAATGTTTGTCAAAGGTAATTAGCCAGTGTTGTGGTGAATGTCCAGTATTATGAAATCACTGAACTTGAGAAGGGACCTCGGTATTCATGTAGTCCAACTTAAACCCCAGGGGAATCCCCTCTCCAACATAGCTAATAAGTGCCCTTCTAGCTTCTGCTTGAAGGTCTACAGGGAACCAATTCTTGATGCAGATATTTCTCTCGATTGGCCACACAGTGTTGATTGCATGATATTCTGAAACAGCACACCAGTCTTTAAATGGCATATGTGATTGTTCTGCAAGTTTGCCTTAACTAAGCACACAATGAAAAATAGATGAATGAAGAATGTGAGGATTTATGGGTGAACATGGATAAAGGTGGAACAAGTTGGGTTTACATAAGACGGATTGCATCTGAATATGTAGCAGGAGATTCTATTCGTGAAATGACATGGAAGCATCAGTTCATGGAATTCTCAAAGTGTCTATAGCCTGAGCCTTGTCTTATCTCAATTGGGTTTATTTTGGGTCCTTCAAATAGAATCCCTTTCTTTTCTCGTGTATGAAAAGTGGTTGATGATCAGAATACCCCCTGAATATATAGAAGAGGGGGAATCAGGGAGAGTCCATCTACCACTTTTTATACCTGCCTCCCCCAAATATTGCTGTTTAATGTAGGTTGCAAAGTGTTTGGACCGGTGTAGGTGACTACATTCATGGTTAGAAGGTTATCCGTAGATGAACCGGCCCCTTTCCTACAGTACAGAGGGCCAAGCAAGCTCTGGGTCTCACTGGTTTTAACTTTCACCAAATTCAACTCCAGGCTGACTCTGGGTAGGTTGTCCATGGGATACAATATGAAGAGTATTGTCAGGAGGCTCTTCTAGGGCACATTCCTACTTGGAACCCCCATCCTCCATCTCTCTTGCCTAAGTCGTGATGTCTGCCTTATCCAGGAAGCATTTTGTCTGCCAACCATGAACTGAATTATTTTGATACGATTGCTTTCCAGACACCTGGACCTTAGAGGTTCCTGAGGAAAGGGAGCACAGGATAGGGCGAGTCTGTTTCCTTTGAAGAGAAGGGAGAGGATGGTCTGGTTGGGGAGGGAAATGGGGCAGACTTGAATGAAACTTTGATGTGAAGGAGCCAAGCCAGATAAAATAGAATATGAATGTGGGTCAGTGGCAGGACAGGAGTGAGCACACAAAAAGTGTGTTTTGTTGAGATTCTAATTTTATCTGGGATGACCCTAGCTGTGTTCTGCACCCTTTCTCTCACCACCCTGCTGCATGCCTTCATCATTTAAACACCCAGATTTGAGGCAGGTGTTTGCAGAAATGGGGGAGAGGAGAATTGAGGAAAACCATTCTCTACTTCCTTTATTCCTCTGCCATCTCCCTATCTTCCAATAAAGCTATTGAGAAAACTCTCCTTCCTTCTCCTCACCTCAGCCACTAGATCCCAGTGGTAAATCAAACCCCTTTTTCTTATCTTTTCATTATTTGTTTGGGACTGTCAGAATGTCTTAATATTTGGTGGAAAAATACATATCTTTAATGTATAATAAATAAAAAGGTCATTGAACTGTTTGGTTAGCTGGTGAAGTCTAAGATCCCCTCCTACCATCATGTTTTCTGAACAACATAAAATACCTGGAATTATAAAGACAATGAGACATTAAATACATCATATCATATATATAATACTCATATACATGTGTATACCCATACATACATGTATACATATATAAATAATCAAAGGAACTTGGGCTTAGAAACCTGATTTAAATTAATGGGTAAAATTGTAACCTCTTATTTGCCATTGTAACCTGTGACATCTGACCTTCACTCTGTTTCCATTGGTTCACCCATAGGAAAAATACCTCTTCTCATTCCATATCTTTATTATTATTATTATTATAGCTTTTTATTGACAAAGCATATGCATGGGTAATTTTTCAACAATGACCCTTGCAAAACCTTCTGTTCCAGCTTTCCCTCTCCTTTCCCCACCCCCTCCCTTAGATGGCAGGTAGTCCAATACATATTAAATCTGTGAAAGTGTATCATTCCATATCTTAAAATGGGTACCTATAAATACACCCATTTTATCATTTGCCTCAACCACTGATTCTTTTGTTCTTAGTCTATTTGATGAACAAGAATGAGACATATGGGATTTCTGTATAAAAACTCAAACCAAATAAAACCCAAACAAACAAACAAAAAATTCAACTGTGGACGCCAACAGCAGGAAGTCACTAGTGCCACGGGAAGGTGGGGAGGTGGCGTCCAGATTAGCAGAAATAGACCCCTGCTGCCATCTGTCCTCACCCAATATTTAAGAGCTTAGAAAGGATTATTGCTAATGCTTTTTCAATGCAAATACAGCTTCCTGCTAGACACATTAGAAAGGGATGATTGAAAGAGGGATGGGGGCGGGGCGGGGGAATGGGACCATGGTTCTCTATCTGATTCTGGTTTGGGAAAGAACATCTATGCTTATGTTTGCAGATTCAGATCTATCTAAAATCTATTTATGAATGCAAACAGGCGGGAATGTGCTTATGCCCATGTTTGTGCTGGGTGTGACCATGTGTTTTATACAGGTGCCCATGGCTCTATACATCCTGTATAAAATAAATATATACACCTAAAATAAATAAAATAATACACACCTGTATAAAACACATGTTCTTTTCATGTACCAGATATGGTCAAAGATGTTGACCACAATGTGGTCAAATATGTCTATTCCATGGACAATATACCCACAGTTCTGGGGTATATAAGGCTATTTTACAATGCATTTATATTGCAAGTACATGTGTGTACTTGAATGAATATTCATGTATACATATATGTATGTATCTCAGTTGTTTAAAAACGGATCAGAAATAGTGAGAAGCACTTCCTTTCCTATAGAAGTGCTCTTATAAATTGTGCTCAAAGGCTTCCAAAAAAGGTGGAGCAAGGCAAGAATCCTGCCTCCTCCTGATGATGACAGAGCATTCCCAGATATCCTAGCGCAGAATTGTGTCCCCCTCTTTCCTTTGTCTTCTCATGTATTCCTCCCATTTTTTTTCTCAGTGACTTGAGCTGAAACATGAAAAATCAGCAGTAAGAAGAAAGAAATTCAAATTCAGAACTTAGCAAGCCCAGCCTCTAGCCCTCAGTGCCCAACCCCCATTCTCCATCTCCTTGCCCCCATCCCCTATACTATATCTTCCATCCTCTAACTCTAGCCTCACGCTCCATTTCCTCCAGAATCCATCTTCTATTCTCTACCTCACCCAAACATTATCCTCTATCCCCTAGTCTCTATTCTACATCTCCATCATCTGGCCCCCATCCTCCATCATCTAGCCCCCATTCTCCATCATCTGGCTCCCATTCCGTAGCCTTTATCCATATTCTTCATCTTCAAGCTCCCAGCCTCTAGCAGCCAGCCTCTGGTCTCCTGACTTGACTGCCTTTGCTGCCTGCCTGTCTCCCACCCCCCTGCTGTCTGTGCTCCATCGCCCCAGCCTGCTGCCTGGCAACCAAGCCGTGGGCGATGTCACCGGGCTGCAGACTGGCTGTTAAAGGGGAATAAACAACAGCTCCTGGATTTGTCTCCAGCCGCAGCTGGGGGCGGCTCCTGGGTCTGGCAGCATCTGTCAGAGATATTTTCAGAACCCAGCTTCATACCAAAGGCCTGGGCTGGGATATTAATGTCATTCTCCCCCCCCCCCACGCCTTGCCTCCGATGATTTCTAATGGTCTTTGGTGCCAGGATGTTTCTTCCTGGCACCTACCCACTGAAAAACCAACCCAGGATGGATGCAAGGCTGCATCCTGAGCCCTTCCAAGGAGAATGTGGTAACAGGAAGCCAAGGGCTGAGAACTGATGATGAGTTTCCCCATCAGCTTCTATGCCAGTTGTCAAAACCAATATTTACTGGATTTTTTCCCAAACAAAAACCCAGATAAGAGGCTTAAAGGCCATCCAGTGATGATTAGAGGCCCTTAGGTCCATAGGAAAAACCACTTAAAAGTGAACAAGCCTGCTAAGAATGAGTCAGCCGACATTTGCTTTTTTGCTCCTTTCTACCCTTTCTGGAGGGTAGCCACGGGTATTTGTGAATAGACAAAGGGGGGTCTTTTCCCATAGCTTATAAACATTGAGTGCAAGTGGGCCACAGACAGATTGATATGAAATCACCAACAAATCACATGAAACAAAATATGCAAAAGAATCTGTGCTGGAGGAAGGTACCTACTGATTCTAAGTGACCATGAGATCTGACAATAGCCAGGTGAAAGGAGATCTGATAATATTCTTCTTGTTTGCACTGTGTGATCTCAGGCACAGTGAAAATTAAAACACCTGAATTTAAATCTGACCTCCGCTATTAATTTTCCTTGTGACCTTAGAAGGCAATTGACCTTTCTCTGGGGCCTCTGAGTTTTCTCATCTGTACAATTATGAGCTTCTAATCTGCACTGATATAGTTCTGTACCTTCTCCCTCCCCTTCAAAATGGACAGTTGGCTTAGAGTTAATAATTTCTTTTCTTTGACTTTCCATAGGTCTTTCATCACATTCATCAGAAGACACGTCCAGAGAATAGCCTTTCCTCATTTCATCCCAATCCTTTTCCATCTCAGTGAGTTGAGTCTTATGAGCCTTTATTTTCCAGTTCACAGGAACCTCTCAGTTGGGGATTGAGGCAGGACTGAAGAGGAAAGCCAAATATGCCCACAGTATCATTGGATATACTCTGATTCATATTGTAAACATATATTGCAGTTGTTCAAAGGGTCAGGGAGACCTAACAACTGGGATGATATTCCTCCAGAAGGATTTCAACCAATGGGGAAAGGGAAAGGGAAGGAAATGGGAAACTGAAAAAAAGAAAAAGAAGCTTTTAAAAATCATGAACCAGCCCTCGGGAGAACCATTCTCTCATTTATATTTTCTGCATGGCCAAGAGTCAGAATGGAAAATGATGAGCCACCTCAACTCTGCCTGATACTTGTTATTATTAAAGGAAGAAGAGGACCTTTTAAAGTAACTAAATTGCCCAGTACCATCTCTTCAGCAAGGATAATGCATAGAGCAACATAACGACAACACAATGATATAACAACAGCAGTAACAACAATACTAGCTAACTTCTGTATAACAGGTTCACATGGTAAAGGATGAGCTAAGGGAAAAGAGTCCTGGTCCTGGAGTCAGAGAGGTTCATCTCCTAAATTTGAATCCAGTATTCTGTCTCCTATATTCTATTGCCTTTTCCCCCTATCTTTTGTTTGTGAGACTCTGAGACATAGGACAATTACCTGATTCATAATAAGTACTGAACAAATGTTTGTTCCTGAGGCAGCCTGGTGTGGGTAATTCAGAACTGGGTGAATGTAGACGCTTTCTCTCACCTTTCTGGGATTCACTTTCTTTTCTATAAAATAAAAGAGTTAGATTAGATAGTCTTAAGGTGCTGCTTTTCTAGCCCTAATTGTATTGTCTTAAATGATATGTCTCTCCAGCAAAATTCTACAATAGATTATGAAATACATGAAGTGTGAGCACACATACACATAGACAGGGACAGATAAGAGAGACAGAGAGAATCATAGAAAGATGAGAGAGAGAGAGAGAGAGAGAGAGAGAGAGAGAGAGAGAGAGAGAGAGAGAGAGAAAGAGAGAGAGAGAGAGAGACACCGAGAGACAGAGAGAGAGAGAGAGAGAGAGAGAGAGAGAGAGAGAGAGAGAGACAGAGAGACAGAGACAGAGACAGAGACAGAGAGAGAGAGAGAGAGAGAGACAGAGACAGAGACAGAGACAGAGACAGAGACAGAGAAACTGAGAGATAGAGAGACTGAGAGATAGAGACAGAGACAGAGACAGAAGCACACAGAGACAAAGGCACATACACAGAGAAAAGAGAGACAGAGATAGAGACAGAGAGAAAGATAAGAAGCACAGAAAGACAGAGAGAAGGAGACAGACACACACACAGAGACAGAGACAGAAAGACAGAGACAGAAAGAGATGGCTTCACTTCAAGCCTTAGAGATTTGTGAAATTAAGGGAAGTGGAAGTAGTAATCATCCAGGAATTAAAAAGTTTTCACCAAAAACAAATCGTGGCGAAGAAAATTCACTTACAATTTTATTCTATTACTATATGCTTGAATCAAAATATTCTTGCAGACATAATCAGCAAGAAAATTTGAGAAAGTTTTTCAAGATATCTTTGTCATCTTTTCTTGATTTCTTAGATCTTTCCTTCCATTGAATTTTTCTGACTTTTATGTTGACAATGGTTAGAGCACTTGCCCTAGCAACAGAAGGATCTGAATTCAAATCTGGACTTAAACCAGTTACTAGCTACATGACCTTGAACAGTCACTTAACGCCTTGTCTGTCCCAGTGCTTTCATCTATAAAATGAGAATGGGTTTTTGGGAGGATGAAATGAGATGACATATATAAAGTGCTTGCAAACCTTAAAGCCTCATGTAATGTGTTTTATTGTTGTTGCTGTTGTTGTTGTTGTTATTGTTGTTGTTACTGTTGTCTGGATCATCCATCTGACACTGATCACATTGTTCCTTATATTCTTATTTTTTTATGTGTATTGTATTGCCTGATTAGACTCTAAGCTATTTGAGTGAAGTGACTAGCACACAGATAAAGTGAGTTCCTTTTTGTTTTCTGATTTCTACACACAGCCATATTATTGGAATTGAACTGATAATATAATAATGACAAAAACTTAGATTTGTATGGAGTTTAAAGTTTATAAAATGCCTTCTTCATGATGACATAATGGAGGCTGCTGGTGGCACAGGAGTTAGAATGAACAACCTAGAATCAAGAGGCAGAATTCACATCTTGCCTCAGACATTTAAGAGCTATGTGATTAGGGGCAAATCACTTAACTTTTAGCCTCAGTTTCCCCATCTGTAAAATGACAATTATTTAATACCTAGTTTATAGGGTTGTAAGGATCAAATGAGTTTAAACATGTTTCAAACTTTAATGTGCTATATGAATGTTAACTACTACAATAATATTGAGCTTTATAGTGAAAATAATATTAGACCTGCTTTTCAGAGCAGAAACAATAGCTCTTGGAAGCCTGGGAACTTGATATGCAAGGTGTTTTTTCTATAGCTTCCATACTGCCATTGACTGTAGATCAATTTTTTTCCCTTCCCTGGAGAGTTAGGAGTGATGGAGTGAAAATCTATAACATCTTGCTGCTTCTTTTTTCCCACACTTTGGCAAGCAATGCTGCTTTGAATCATCTTGGGCAGAAGTATTCTTTGAACCCCATAGTACTGACTATGTGGGTTCTTTCCCTAAAGTCTTCTTTTTTCTCTTTCAACTAAGAAAGAGAGAATGAACAGCTCTCATCTGCTGGCAACTCTCACAATGAAAAATGACTTTCCAGCCAGCCTTTCCCCCCCAATAACAAATTCAAATTTACCAGCTAGCTGAAACATCATCTTCATTTTGATTACATAAGCAAAACCATTTTGTAATCTACCCTTTTCCCTTGTATAGGCCAATAGCATTGATGAAGCTAATCTTTTTTCTCCCCTTTCTGTTTATATTTAGGTTGTGTGGGAAAACATGTTGCTTCTCAAGAGTACTGGACCTTGAAATATTCAGCTGAAACAACATTCTAAGGAGTTGAAAGCCCTTGGGTGTTTGGGCAAATCCATCATAGCTTTTATAAATTAAAAAATTCAGGAAACTATCATTAAAAAGCATTTATCTGTAATAAAGTTCAGATTTGACTATGCATCTATCCATTCATCCATCCATCCATCCATCCATTCAAAAAGAATGGATGAAGTTTGATTGCTATGTACAAGGCTCTCTGCTACATACAAGGACAGAAGGACAGGAATTAAACAGAACAATAGGAGCTATCCACCAGTGGAATGGGCTGCCTTAAAAAGGGGTGACCTCCCCTTTGATACTTGCCCATAATGTTATAGTGGGGATTCCTTTAATATATGGCTTGGTCTAGAATGGCCACTGAGGACCCTTCCAACAAATTCTGTGACTTTATCTTCTCTTACATATATATATATATATATATATATATATATATATATATATATATATACATATATAATTATTTTTAAAGACACAAAGTTATTATGTAGAGGGGACTCTCATCTTGTTGAAAGAGAGGTCTTGAAACTAGATTTCTCTTTGCTAAGCCAAATGCCTTTTAAAAGAATCAAAACCAGCAAAAATGGGTTTCATATTCTTTGAATCTTTTGGTAAATGTGTATCTATAAGATGTGGTCTTGTGTAGAAAAAAATT
Organism: Sminthopsis crassicaudata; assembly: GCF_048593235.1. NCBI lineage: Eukaryota > Metazoa > Chordata > Mammalia > Dasyuromorphia > Dasyuridae > Sminthopsis > Sminthopsis crassicaudata. The sequence goes on from NC_133619.1 coordinate 34,992,202, forward strand.
TCATCTAGATAGAGAAATGCAGCATATATGCTTACCATATGCCAGGTGTTATACTGAATGCTAATAATATAAATCTAATCAAATGAGACAGTCCATGACCTCAAGAAGTTTATGTTTTAACAGGTGAATACATCATATAAAGTGATACTGGACAACTGGAAAATGGTGAGGCATGGAGAGTGATGAAGCTTCTGAACAGACGATATAGGATGGCACATGAGGAGGTGGGAGAGTCAGAGAGAGTCAAGGAGAAAATCAGGAAAACATGATTATAGTCTTCCCCCCTCCTAAAGGGTGATTCTGGTTTGGAAAAGTGTTTTTCTTATGGAAATTCTGCAAGGAATTTTATTCTTTTTCTATGAGAAAATGGAGAGTAAGAGTTCAAGTGACTTGTTCATGACTATACAGCTACTGAGTTATAGAAGCAGAATTTAAATCCAGATCTTTCCTAATAGTAAACTTGGTTTTCTATTAGTCTGCAAATATCTTTGAAAAGCTTCTATTCATTTATCACTTTTTAAAAATCAAGATTGCCTTCTTTATATGTGCAGATCCTTCTCATAAAGATTTTATAGAGTTGAAAAAGTTGGAAGTTACTGTCTTCTCCATCACCTTTTATGAAGTAATAATATCAATGAATTTTACGAACCATTTAGTGTTTTTTCTCATGGTTATATCTTTAAAAAATATAAATCTAGAATATCTTGTTGATTTGTTGATGTAGTAACTGTCAAAAGGAAATAAAGGTGATCTGGCATGATCTGTTCTCATACAACAAAACAAAACAAAAAGACCTCATGATGTTTTCCAAACATCATTTATCAATTGATCCTGTCTATGATACACCCTAGTTGTATAAATCTGGGCAAGGTACTTTCCTTCTCATTGCCCCAAATACATCTCTAAGACTATAATTTACAGATTAGTCCCTGAACTCCATTAGAAGAAGTGTTTCCTCACTAGCAATTCACAACATTTATTAAGTCACAAATATGTACCCCAGAAAATCCCAATCTAAGTAGTAAGCTAGACTTTGGATACTGTGGAAAATCTAATATAAATATATTATGTATATAGATGGACTTAAGTTTTAAATTTGTCATTCATTTCTGCTACTTTACGTATCCCAACATACTAAGGACACGGGAATAGAAAAGTCAAGATGCCATTGTCATAAATGATAAAACATTCACTCTAGGAACATGAGATCGGCTCTATTTTGGTCTATTTTTTATCTTTCTTGTGTTTCATCTATAAATGTTCTTGGTTGATAGGGCTTAGTTGGGTTTCATGTCAAGTTTTCTAGAGACTCTACCAAGAAAAGTCCCTTTCTCCTGAACAGTACCCATTGCTCTCCCAAATCCTGTCACAAGCAAAGGATGCCAGGCAACTTAAAGAGATCAACCACAGGCATTTTTTCAATTAATATTAAAAAGTAGGCAAAATGTCTTCTAACAACATTTTCAACACACATACAACCAAGTAAACATAAGGCAGTATGGAGACCCCTCTTGTCTTGGTACCTTTTCCCTTAGCACTTTTGCATCTTAAACAAACACACCCAAATCCCCTTTCATCATACATTTCTGTATTTGTTCATCCAAGGATCGCCTCTCAGAGTACTAAAAAAGGAAACTGGAGATGTCACAATCATTAATGTCCATATTGGTACTGCTGACATTATGCTTCTTTCCCTCTTCTCACATTATTATCATATATCAAAATTCCACCTTATATCCAATCCCCTCGAAAGATTTAATTTCCCTAGCTGTGAACTATAAATCCCAGAGGGCTTTGCAGGAAACTCACCTCTTGCCCCAAATGAGAATAGATACCTTAGAATGTCTTGTAATGTTCTTTCTACTTCTAAATTGACAAACCTGTGACCTAGGTTCAGGACAAATCACCACTACTTGCTTCCTGTAGACCAGCCCCATTCATTTCTCTGTGCCTCAGTTTCCTTGTCCATAAAATGAGAGGATTGAATTAGTTGATCTCTAAGATCATGTCCACGTCTTGATTAAGACAGATTATTGTAGAATAGATATGGAATGAGGTAATGATTGCCTTAGAGGGTCTTCAAGATTCCTTCTTCTGAAATACTGATTCAATGACTCCAAGACTCTTTTCAGGAAGTCTAGTTAAATTCAATGACCTTCCTTCAAACTCAAACCAAATTTAAAATCCCACAAAGGAGAACTCTCTCTCTTTCCCATTCTTCTCTTTTCTCTTGCTTCCCCAGTTTTCATAGCTATCTTCACACAGGCAAAATGCAGCAAGGAGTGAAGCTTATAAAAGAAAAATGGGAAAACATCTACAGAGGATTAATGAGGTCTCGTTTCAAGATAGGTTAATGAAAGAGAAAAGTCTCTGGCATTTCTGTCACTGATTTAATTTAGGAAGCTCAAGGCAATGCTTTCCTTCACATCTGTGTCTCAATTTCCTCATCTGTAAAGTGACGAGACTGAACTAAAGTCTTATCTAGTTCTAAATCTAGTATATATGTTGCCATTAGATGATACTATTGGGAAGGAAGATTGTAATGTGAACATCTTGGAAACCGATCTATCACTGGCCACAAGTGAGGAAGCAGTAGTGCCTGGACCAAGCTGAGACAAGGGAATTGTTCATGCATTATAGATTTTGTAAATCTGTGTAGAGACTTGTAAAATTCAAAATTTGGAAAAAAACCCAAATTTTCCTGAATCTTAATTAAAATGAAATATCTATAATGCAACTATATTCACAATCTGGAATACTTTCTAGCTCCTTTAAAGAAAACTATATGAAAAATGAGCTCCTAGGAACAATACAGACACATCTGTGCAACTGTCTTGAGTTGCCATCGAGCTTTGACTCCTGCAACCTTTGTTCTCACTTGGGGATTCTCTCAGGGCTTTTTGGATCTGTGTGATCTGTACTCTATCTTACTCTTGCCTATCTCTTGGCCAAGAGACCGCAATATTTCTACTATTTCTAACCGTTACTCCTATCCTCCTGATCACTAATTGCTCACATGTGATCTTCTCATGTAAAGAAGCTGCTTTAAAGTACTTTAGATCAAAGTTCTCTTAGGCTGCTTTTAACCATTCATCTTGATCTCATGACCATTAACAATCTTTGCCAAGAGAAGGGGGGTTCTTAATCTTTTTTTGAGTTATGGAACTCTTTGCCAGTCTAGTGAAGCCTATGGATCCCTCTCTGAATCATGCTTTTAAATGCATAAAACAAAATATGTAAGATAACCAAAGAAAGCAATTAAATTAAAATATAATTATCTAAATTGGTCAACCTGCCATCTGGGGGAAAGGATGGGGGGAAGGAGGGGAAAAGTTGAAACAAAAGGTTTTGCAATTGTCAGTGCTGGAAAATTACCTATGCATAAAATTTTTGTAATATTAATTAAATAAATAAATTAATTGAAAAATAAAAAATAGTCATCAATATTTTAAAAGAGTTTATGGACCCTTATTAAGGAATTAACTAAAGAGACTTTGCTTCTCCTCATTAACTCCCACAAATAATTTCTGCTGATATCAAATGCTGTTTTCTTAAAAGGGAGAACAGGCTGGCCTGTTAAATATCTTTTATTCCCAGCTCAGTATTGTAAACATTTAAAATCAAAACAGAGTATGATTTAAAGGAACATTTATAGAGATGTCTCCATGACCTTTCATAGTACCTTCCTGTTCTGTTCCATGATGGTGTATAGAAAGAGCCCTGATTTATAGTCCAAAGATCCAGTTTTCAATCTTGCCTCCAATGCTTATGACTTCGATGACATTGAACAAGTTAATAAATCTTTCTGTGACTCAATTTCTCCACTTGCTAAGTGATAGAACTAGACTATATGACCTCTAAGTTCTCTTCTAGTTTTAAATCTATGATCTTTGACAGTTATACAAATTAGGTTTTTTTTTTAAATCTTGCTGTCAGATAAAGAAAGCTTTCTTTTCCTTAAGTGATACAAATATCTGCTAGGTGCCCCCTTGTTCATTGCAGAAATGAGCCCTCTCCTTCCATTTGGCAGTTTAGCCAGAGACTCCGTCTGTCATGTGTTCTGGGCAGCCTCTAGAGCACCCTGACACTCAATAAATATTAGATGATGATGAATATGATGATAAAAAGCCTTGTGTATTCCCAGTGGAGAGAAGACTGAATAGATATATACACAAAGGAAGCTCCATCAAGATATAATGAAATTATCCATTGCTGCACAGCTGGTTACTCCAATTTAAACTTTCTAGTTAAGATACAGAAGACAGAACATTATATTGTCCAAAAAGCATAGTGAAAATCTATTTCCAGTGAGACTTGGAGGGCAAATGCAGCTCAGCATTTCTAGCTCATAAATCTGGGGCTAGTTGTTGATTTTTTTTTCATTGTAGTTTTCATGTTCACCCTGATCCAGGAAGGTTTGTATATTGGTCATGGAAGTGAGACTTAGAATCTCTGACTAACTGACATGACTAATATGATGTGCCATATTATTTGGATTATTAAAATCAATCCAAATCTAGTCAACAATAATTATTAAGCACCTACTATGTGTTAGGCATTGGACTAAGCAGTAGGGATATAAAGAAATGGGGGGGGGGAAGTCCTTGCTTTTAAGGTATTGACAATCTAGTGGGAGAGACTACTGTGCAAATAATGAGGTATGATCAAGATATAAACAGGATCTATTAAAGGAAGAGAGTAGACTAGAGCTTATGTGGGGAATTATATAGCACTTTCAAAAATTCTAAGCTGTTGCCTAGCATAGAACCCCATATTTTGATGTAAAGGAACAGGATACAGTCTCACTTCTTTGGCTTGTTATCCAGATCCAGATGATCTGGGAACTGAAATAAATGACATCCCCTTCCTCCTCCCACCAGCCTTCACCAAGAATAGTCACAAGCTCCCTTATATGTACACTGTCTCACAAGGCTCAACATGCGAACTGTTTTACTAACTTGAAAATTGAAACAGATAGTGCATGCAAATCCTATAGAAAGTCGTCATTTCTCCAGAGGTCAATCAGTCTCGGATACCTGTCTAGTCTCTAGACCACAGTCTAGTACTATTAAGTACTGATCTCAGGAAGTCTATACAGTCAATATTTTTTCTTCCACATCAGTACTGTCCTCCATATAACCTATCTGTTTGAACTGGGGTGGGGGGGTGCTACAATCACAAAGAATCAGCTTCAGAACCCATTGTTGATTGTTAATTCTCAGGGAGGGAGTATTCACACCTTAAAAATCTGCAAATGCTATAAAGTAAGGTTTGATTGTCTAAGAAGTGTTGGAGAAAATGTTAATAACTTAGACAAAAATTAAAATTGTGTCCCAAATGCCTTTTTTGAAAGCCAGTTGTTAAATGTTTACTAGAATACCACTTTACTGGATTTTGAACAGAATGTCTTCTCTTAGCAAGAATTAGAGGTTTGATATACTGTTCCCCAGTAATGGATTCTCTTATTTCTTCCCAAAGCTATTAGGTGGTAGTCATTTCATCAAAGGAACTAGCAGAATACTTTCTTTTTGTGTAGTCTAATATGAATAATGACTAATATGTACATATTTGTATACATATATATATACATTTATGTGTATATGTGTTTATGTATACACACATATATAAAAGTTAGTATAAAACAGCTATAGAATATGCTATACTCCATGTCACTATGTATCTCTAGATACTATGAATGCTTTCTGCTGATCTAGAGGGATTTTTTAAGAGGTACAGAGAGTACCCTCTTGTGTTCCAAATTCACTTCAATTCTTCCTCATTTTTTTTTGTTGATAGCTGAATTGGATTATTCACATTATTAGGGATTGTTTCCTGAAACACAGTAAGAAAGGAGAAGAAGGGAGCTGTCACTTCTTGACATTGCTCATGTGAAAGAGAAAGAATTGTAATACACACACACACACACATATATATATCATATTTTAAACACGAATATAGTATCCTTGTGATACAACATGGCTAGGGATTATGGAACCCCATAATCTCTGGAAAATTAAAGTTGTGGATGATCCAAAGAGCAATGGAATGATGAATGGTGGATTGGCACATATTTCCAAAAATGATTCTAAAGTAGAGATGTGGACACTTTCCACAAAACAAACTATAGTGGCTTTCTATTATCTTAGGTTAAAAATATAAACTCTGACATTTGCAAACCGATCCCATTCCTTCTTCACCAGTTTTCTTATACATCACTCACCCTGCTATTTGCTTAGATTCAGCAATGCTGGATACTTCCTGTTCTGCCCTCCATGTATACATGTATACAAATAAGAACACAATGCAATTTGCATAACTTCACATGGACTGTTTGCCATACATGGAATATTTCTATCATTTGGAGTTCTGAACTTCCAACAAAATTCAGCTCAGATGCTATCTTTTGCTTTAGAGCAATTTTATAGAGCAATTTATATCCCATTTTTTTTGATCCCCAAGACAATTCTAGATAAGGAAATCAAGTCACAAAAGCTTAAGTGACTTTCTCAGTCACACAGGTAGCAAATATTTGAGACAAAATTGAGCTCTCATCTTCCTGACTGCAAAGCCAACACAATCCACACAGCTTCTCCCTGCTCGAAATCTCCAATTTCTTCAGCTGCAACTGGTCCCCTGCCTCCTAGAATCATCTTATAGTCATTTTGTATATCATACTATACGCATACATATATGTATGTGTATATAATTTATTTCATATTCATATATATGGGCAACTAGATAGCTCTGTGGATAGAGTATCAGGCTTCAAGTCAGGAAGAATCATCTTCATGAGTTTAAATCTATCTTCAGACAGATTTATTACTAGCTATGTGACCTGGACAAGTCGCTTAACCCTCTTTGCCTCAGTTTCCTCAACTGTAAAATGAATTGGAGAAGGAAATGATGAACTGCTTCAGTATCTGCTAAGGAAAGCCCAAATGAGGTCATAAAGCTGCACAAAACTGAAATGATTGAATGATAAATTCATATATATATATATATAGTATGCAATATTCATTTTGTATACTATATATAATATACAAAATGAATACAAGATTATTATATACACATATATATAATCTTTGCTCATTAATCAGTTATATATATATGTATAATTTATACTGTTATTATGTATAGTATATACTGCAAAGGCAGTAGAAGCATATATATGTAAGTAGATATATATAAGCATATATATTGTTAGACATATATGGAAATAAGAACATAGTGCACATTTAAATATACAATACATATACATATATATATATATATATACTGTTATGCATGCAAAGTCAGTATACATATAGAAGCAGACATGTATATACACAATATACACACTATGTATTTGTGTACATACACATGTACATATAAGTACAAATGTGCCTATGTCTGTATGTATACACACTTGTTAACACATGTGTATGTATACATGAATACATATACTTATACTTGTGTATGTAAGCATGTAGGTTTGTGCATATACTTCTCTGTGCATGTGCTCTCTTCCTCATTAGAATGTGATCTCCTGTGGAGAGAGAGTCTCAGCTTTGTCTTATGTCCCCAGCACTTAGTAATCATCTCGTATGCAGTAGGAGTTTAATACATGCTGGCTGCTTTGGTCAAACAGCCAGCTAGTGGTGGCAGTCACATATGGTGGGATCCGAAACAGATGTGGAGCTAAAAAGCTTGGGCCAGGTCTGGACTTCACCACTGCCCTGAGTGGCTTTGGAGGAGTTAGGTACACATCCTGAATGATCTCAAATCCGCTGGGCTATCCTGCTGATTAAGTCTTAGCCACAAAACAAATCGGGTCTAATTCCCTCATATGCCAAAATTTTATTAAAGGACTCTGATCAAGGAGTTGGGGAAGGGGGAGGTTTAGGGAGCCTTTTGAATATTGTAGTTAAACTATGACTTTCTTCGATGTGCTGACCATGTCAGCTTATGAATTAGTCCATGCTCTGCTTCCCTGCATCAGAGGAGGCAGCCACCAGGAGAGAATGGCTCTCTGGGAAAGGTTGTCTTACAAAACCAGGCCATGGAGACAAAATCTATTTATTCACTTTTTAAAATTGCACCATTTGTGAGAGCTGCCCGAGGGTTTGGGTGACAAGGCAGTCTATTTTTGTCAGATTGTCCTGGTTTCTTTCTTTCTTTCTTTTTCTTTTTCTTTTTTTTTTTTTTTTTTGAATTTGTTTTTTTTTTTAACTGTTTTGTTCCCCCAGTGTCCTGAGATATCCTTGTGTGCCCAAGTATCCCCTTTTATGAAATCATCCTGTCCATACTAGATGACATTAGGAATAAACTTGGGAGAATTTATAGATGTTGGGAAGTTGTGGGGGTTAGTAAAACTATACAGTCTTGTCCCTTCAAAGCTGATATCCTGGCCTGATGAATGCAGAGAGAGGTGGTGGGGAGATCCCCTGAGTAAGGTTTATGGAATACTGAAAAATGGAGCTGGGAAACTGAGGAGACAAGTGGCAACTTCTCTACTTCCGAATACTTCAAGGCAGGCAGAGCCAAATGATCCCAATCTAGTATTTAATGGTGCCTTCTGACTATTTCCTCTCTCTACCTCCCACGCTGTAGATGCCACCAGAAACCTAGGAGGATTTACAATTTACAGAATGACTATCAATATTTGTCCAGGTTTTACTAAATTCAAATTTGACCTCAGACAGAAGCTGTATGACTCTGGGCAAGTCACTTAATCCTGTTTGCCTCAGTTTACTCATATGTAAAATGAATTGGAGAAGGAAATGGCAAACCATTTCAGTATCTTAGCCAAGAAAATTCCAAATGGAGTGACAGAGAGTCAGATGTGACTGACAAATGACTAAACTAATCTGTTGTTTGGATTCTAAAGTCTTCTTTCTCTCTCATTTTCTAGTCAGGAGATGCCTCTTAATAAAGCTTAATATTGCATGAATATTGCTGTTACATTTTTAACTGTCACATTAATCAAATATCTTTCAATTCATTTTGAACTTCAGCCCATTAGGACTCTCAGATGTATTTCTTCTTTAAAAATAATTTTATTGATATATTTTATTCTTACATGTTCTAAATTTCTCCTAGTAAACATTCAGTATCCCTCCCACAAAGCCATCATGTAGAACAAAAAAAAATCAGGAAAATTGATCTCTTTGAATAGGAAAAGTATGATAACGATTGCCAAGACCCACACCCATGCATCTTCCACCTTTGCAAAGGAAATAAAATGAAGTTTCTTCTTATATTTCTTCTTTGGGATCATGATTGATTCATGTAATTCTGCAATATTCAGGTAGTCAGTCAATAAACATTTATTAAGCACTTATTATGTGTCATGCACTATGCTAAGCTCTGGGGATACAAAAAGAAACAAAAGGAGATCATAACCTAGCAGTCAAATATATATAAACAAGATATGTATAAGATAAATATATATATTATAAGTAGGAAATAATTAAGATAGGAAAGGTGGTAGAATTAAGAGCTGTTGGAAAAGGCTTCATATAGAACATGAAATCTTAATTAGAGCGCAAAAGAAGAGAAACGAATATGATGGATATCAAGAAATATGGGAAGAATTATATGAACTGATACAGAGTAAAGTTAAGTAAAACCAAGAAAAGAACATATATAATGATATCAAGACTGACAAAGAAAGTACAACTCCTAGACCTTTTTCAAAAGAAAATTTTGTCTTTTTTGTTCTTAAATCTAGACGCAGCCTGATGTAGTGGATGGAGAGTGGGCCCTGAAGACTTAGGATCAAGTCCTTACTTTCACACATATTGACTGAGTTACCTTGAATAGCTTACATAACTCTTTAGGGCCCCAGATAACTTGGTAAGACAAAAAAAATTGCTAGTGTAAGATAAAGGGAGCCAGGTAGCAAAGTGGATAGAATGGAGAGGACCTGAGTCCAAATCATCTCTGAGTTGTATTAGGAAACTGGGTCCCTCCTTAAGCCTTAGTTCTTCATCTGTAAAGTAACGATAGTAATAGCATGTATCTCCCAGAACTGCTGTGAAAATCTAGTGATACAACATATACAAAGCTGATAATATTATCAAAATGGTAACAACAAATGAAATCATAGGTCTAATAATCACACACACACACACACACACACACACACACACACACACACACACACACACACACGGTGATTATTGAAGTGTGCCATTGAATGTAAATGTAAAATGTAAAAACTTTCTTGTTAATGGAAGTGCAATGGCTAGCCAGCTAGGGAATTTGTCCCAATGGTTCATTTCTTCTTCTTCTTTTTTTTTTTCAAATATTATCTCAGGTCATCAATTAAAAAGGCTTCTGACATTCTTCCCATGGGCAGTGGGGATTTTGAAAGTTGATGAACAAATCAAACTTGATTGGGTTTCCACAGCTGGCTTCTTGTGATCTGACATGACTGCAAGTAGCCTATAAACAGAAAAGTTCTGCTCTTAATTTATATGAGCTTAAGGCCACAGGTGAAGAAAGAAAAGTAATCAAATGGAGATGGTGACATTTTGAAAGTGGAACAAATGTTATATTCTTTTGAAATTTCTCTCTCCTCACACCATGAGTAAGGCAAGCCCAGCTGACACGAATTCAGGGTTGTGTTGACAATAGATAGGTTTTGATTTTTGTGATAATTACAACTTTATTTTGGGGAAAGAGAAACAAGCATTTCTCTAGGTCAAGTCTTGAGAGTTTCACATGGAATGTGAACATGGTACAGCCTTCTGGGAGGAGGGAACCAAGAGACATTGAAGGCGGTCTTTATTAGCATTTGTTGACATCCACTTTACAGATGGAACTCCACATCTGGTTGACATTTGGGAAGATTAGATGTCTTACTTCCTTCAAAGCATGGGTCAGGTGCTGCCCCCACTATAAAGCCTTTCCTCATTCCCACAGTGAAGAGTGGAATTCTCCAAGTGGAGGATTCCTGACTTGGAGGAGCTCTGATTCTTGAGCTTGCCTCTGCGGACTTGGGTCCATCCTTCTGCTGGGAGATGTTGGGTGACTTTCTCATTCTTTCTGGTCTTTTGTAAAAGGAAGAGGTTCTAGGCTTGTAGTTAGAAAGGCCTAAGTTCAAATCCTACCCCAGATGCTTCCTAGCTGTGTAGCTCTTAAATAGCAACTCTCCTAGTCTGTTTCCTTACATGTAAAGTGAATACCTACACCATCAGACTGATAAGATGATCAAATATGAAATGGTTTTCAAACATTAAAAATTGTAGTTATCATTATTAAAACTACTATTAACAAAATCTATTATTCATGTAAATATCTCTTTATATTATTTATCCTTTTGCAGAATACAAGGTTTAGAGCCAAAGCTATTGTTCTTAAAGTTAGAGGAAGAATAACTGATGGTACAATGGATATATATATATATATATATATATATATATATATACATATATATATATATATATATATATATATATATATATATATATATATATATATATACACCTCTGGATTTGTAATTTGGAAGATCTGAATTCAAATCTTGCCTCAGATATTTACTAGCTATGTGATCACTTAGTCTGTATCTACCTCAAAACCTCATCTTAAACTGAGGATAATATTAACCCCTACTTCCCAGGATTATTGTGAAGATAAAAAGAAATAATATTAGTAAAGTGTTGTACAACTATTATTACTATCATATAGATACATATGTATATCCATGTATATATATTTATGTGTACTATACACATATCTCTATATGTCTTCATAAGAATATACAAATATAAATATATGTATGAAATATTGGTATATATCTCACAATATACATCAATGTATTATACATATATGAAAATTAAAAAAATATATGAATATACATAGATATACAGGTATATATATAATCTATATATATATATACACATAGAGGTATATACTTATATGAATAGGTTGGTATATGTGTGCATATATATCCATTCAAATTTCCACATATATGTAGAATTTACCCACACATGTGTGTATGTATATGTTCCCATAGTATTATGATTTTAAGCTATAATGAGACTTTTGTTCTATTCTACATATATCTAAGTGTATGTATAGTATGTATATGTAAGGCAAAACTTAATGCAGATCTTTAGGCAAATTGTATACATACACAGATAATTTAATGTGTATTTATATCACACACACACAGACACATACACACACATATATACACATATCTACCTATGTGTAGATATATACAGAAGGGGGAGAGAGTCTCATCTATATATTAAAATAAATTGCAAAATTCATGGATCCATGTGAGCTATTTTATTGGTGAAAATTTAGAATAATTGGCTTACAACATTCACTTTTTCATAAGAAATACTGTGATTTGAAACGCTGAATTGTAAAAAGTTGAAATAAATTCCTAATTGGGGTTATTATTTTGGTCCATATAATCATTCACATTTCAGTACTGGGCCTAACTATAGATGGGTAAAGAGCGGATACTCTTCCTCATCCTGTTCTTCCAACTCATTCCAAGATAAATTATATTTGAAGAACCTTATAAGTCACAGTTATCCATACCTTTATTTGCAGAAAGTGTTTTCTTCACTGTTTGATAGTTGATACACAGTAGTTACAATCCATCAAACAGCCTGCTGTCATTCTCTAATAATATACATTCTAAGAAATACTGAAAATGTTGCCCATTTTGCTTGAATGTCTATCAAAGAACAAAACAGCAAATAAAATTTTTATCATAGAAATTAACTCTTTCAGCGTATTTTATGTGAAAAAAGACTTTTCATAGGTCTTGATAGTGACATTTATTTTAATAAAATAAATACTTTTGTTCCATTGCACACTAAATTAATATTTTTAATATTATTTTTGGTGTTGGCAATAGAAATAAGAGAATAGAATGTTGATACCATCTTTATATTTCACTAGTGCTCTGTTTTTTTGAAACCAAAGATACAATAACTATATTTCTCAAAATTAAAATAAAAATCACTTTGTATCAAATAATATCAAAGTTATAACTGAACTAGAACTTATATTTCAATTATTGATGCAAACTTGTAATGATGTTTTCTGTTAAGAATGTAATATGATGGAGGGTTTTGCACTATTTTATGATAGTTTAAAAACACAACACAAAAAATACAAAATTAAAATCTGATCTTTACACAAAGTATTCAGCCTTAATCGTAATGCATTTCATAACAGAAGACACCATATTCCACAATGTGATGAACTACCACATTTGTGCATAATAGAATGTTTAAGGGGTCGTTTGACAAATTCAGAATTTTAAGAAACAAATGAAAGACATCAAAAGCAGTTAATTGCTCAAATCAGAGAGATTATGCTACTCATATTAACAATTAAGCATTAATATTAACTAATTAATCATATTATAATTATTAATTAAAACATTAAATGCTTCCAAACTACAAATAACATATAACATCACATCTTTTTTCTCTGGGTCTTTGTTCTCTCCTCACCTTCCTACCACCCCTTTGAATGCTTCAGGTCTCAGTTTAAGTCCCCTCCTACTAAAGACCTTTCCTCATTCCCTTATTGGCTAGCCCCTCTTCCAAAATTACTGTTTATTTGTTTTGTTTATAACTTACATTTACTCATTAGTGAGTATGTTGCCTTCCCTTAGTGAAATATGAGCTACTTGAAGACAGGACTTGTGTATTAGAATCTGGAGGACCTGGAATAGTACTTGATACATGGCAAATTCTTAATACATACTTATTGATTAGGCAATGACATTGCAAAAATAAAGATATTGTCACTGCCTTCATGGAGTTTGTAAGTTATAATATGTACAGTGCCCGGGGTAGACTATGAGGAGAGCTCAAAAGCAATTTAGATTAGAGACAACTCATAGTTTGGAGAAACAAGAAAGAGTTGATATTTAAGTTGAATCTTTGGGATAAAGTATGCTTCCCCCCAGTAGACATTTTAAAAACATCATTTAAAAAACATTGAAAAATATGTTGAATTTCAAATTCTTTGCTTCCCTTCAGCCTGTCTTTCAAGTAATATGATACCCATTAATATATGTGAAATCATGCAGAACATGTTTCCATATTAGCCATGTTGCAAAGAAAATAAGTCAAGAAACAGTGAAAAAATCATACTTCATTCTGCACTTAAAATTCATCATTTCTCTATCTGGAGGTGGATAGCAACTTGTCCTGGATCATTATATTGACACAGGAGCTAAGTCTTTCACAGTTGATCATCGTTACAATCTTTCTATTATGATTACAATGTTCTTCTGTTCTGCTCACTTCACTCTGCATCAGTTGATATATGTTATCCCAGTTTTTTCTGAAACCATCCTGTTTGTCACTTCTTATAGCAGAATAGTAATACATCACAAGTACATGCTGCAAATTGCTCAGTCATTCCCCAATTGATGAGCATCCCCTCAATTTCCATTTTTTTGCTAATACAAAAAGAGTTTATATCTATATTCATATCTAAAAATATAAATTATGTATGTATATCTATGCATCTATTTGTATTACATATAGATCCTTTAAATTTTTCCATGAGCTCTTTGGGATACAAAGCTAGTGGAAGTATTATTGGGTCAAATGGTATGAAAAGAAGGTTTCTGACAGGTTTGAGATGAAGAGAGAGAGCATTCCAGTTTTGGGTGGACAGACTATACAAAGAGTCTGAGGCAGGATATGTCAGACAGCATTTGAAGAATCGCCCCTAGTCCTGTCTGGGAAAATAATTGTATAAAACTGACTATGTAAACAATGTAATAGTAGCAATACCCAATTTCAAATAAAGAATGGAATGAACTAATTCTACTGAAGAAACCATATAAAAAGCAATGAAATTTATGAGAGGCAGTGTGGTATAATAAAAAAGGAAGAGTAAATAGAGAGCAGACCTAGGAGCCAGGAAAACCTGGATTTCAACTGACAAAAAACAGGCTGTGTGACCCTAGCAAGTCAAAACATCCCAGGGTACCACGTACTTCTCTACATCTCTAAATTGTAAAGAACAATGAGATCTGCCTTGAAAGAGGGAATTTCCAATAAACTGACAAGTTGAGTTTCTATCATAAAAATGATTACTGTTTAATATAAAAATGTTCCCTGACTTATGACCTGTTTATTGATTGTTGTCTTGTGTACCTTTCAATAAAAATAGCTAAGAAAAACTCCCATGTTTGCCTAACTACATAAATCAAATTAACTGAATAATTAATTACTAAAACAATTGTTATTTATAAATCTGCTCTATTTGCCAAGTTTAAAAATCATAATAAAACACATTTAATCACTCTATGCTTACTAAAAATTTAATATTTCAGTGAGAGCAAAAAGGATTTTATGTTAATATATCAAACATTTTAAATTTATTTCACCTTTGTCTCTTTTTAAAATTTCTAATTTTGAATAATATAATATATATATTATAGTAGTACATGACTATAATTTATATGTAAACATCAATTTAAATTTTTTAATTGTCAAAATAGTGTAAAGTGCAGTTCATAAGGCATGGAGAATAAAGTAACATGCTTACGGTCACTCAGGTAGCATATGCTAGGGGCCAGCCCAATCTAAACCCAGTTGCCCCTCAATTGAGCTATACATTGAGCTAAACTCTATGAGGACAAGTAAAAGAAAACATTCCTGTCTTTAAGGAGTTTACATGCTATTACTCAAATAATTTCAGGAGGGATAGAGCACTAGTAATTAGGGGAATGGAGAAAAGCTAACCTCAGGAGAATACATTGCAAGTGATCTGGCTATGCAGAAGGCCAGAAATGGACAATGGGATATTGAATTTAGGGTCGGCAAAAGGGTCATTTTGACTAGAATATATAAACTATGAAGTGGCTGATATAAAATCCATATGGAAAGGTCTGCTGAGATGAGAATAAGAAGGACTTTAAAAGTGAAGCAGAAGAGCTAACAGTTTTATTTTATTATTATTATTTAGAAGCAATTAAAAAAAACACTGAAGATCTTATTTCAGGGTAGACATGATTCTGAAAAATACTTTCAATATTTCATTCAGGAAACTTCCATGAAAAGAAAGGAAACAAATGTTTCAGGTGGCTCCATTAATTGTTGTTATTTTCTAATAACAATAGTTATCATTTATATGTTACTTTAAGGTTTACACTTTATACATATTATCTCATTTGATCCTCACAGCAAGGTATTATCCATCCCATTTTATAGATTGGGGAAATTGGGACTGAGAGACTTTTTCAGGTTCACACAGCTAATAAATATTTGAGGAAGGATCTGAACACAGTTTTTTTTCTGACCCTAAGTCTGATTGTCCATATAATTGCCTAGTTTCTGCAGAATTTTACCATTACTTTTCCTTTGAAAATTTGCTTCTCAGAACTTGATCTTTTGCTGGCTAGAGCCAAACTGTTTCCAAGCTAGTGCACTGCAGTCAATGAACTTGTCTTTGGGGTCAAGGGCATTTTTATATGTTCAAAGAAGAAAAAGGAAGAGAATGGGAGCATAATGACCATTGGTCCAATCCCCTCATTTGTAAATGGGGAAACTGAAGACCAGTGATTAAACAACTGGGCCAATGTCACAAAGATAGTATAATTTCAACTGGAGATTCAAATGCAGGTTTTCTGACTCCAAATGCCATGTATCTTCTATTGTACTATACTGCATTCAGATCTTTGGACCAGTGCTCATTAACTCTGACCACAAACAAGTGCTTTTTGCCCTGCTGAGCCTCTGTTTACTCATCTGGTAAATGGAAATAATAATCTTTGCAATAATATAGAATATACCTCCTTCAGATTGGAAAGAACTTTCTCCTGCAGCATGATCTATACACGATAACATTTTTTGTCTCTGAAGTATAATATTGTGGAAGTGTAGACATACCATTCTGGGATCTTTAGTGGTGTCAAGCTGGGAGTCCTTCAAATGGAGTCTTCATTTATCAAGCTATAAGACAAATAGATTCTTGGCAAATTCCCAGCTCAGCAGGAGAAAACCATAGAGAGCGTCTGGGAAAAAGAGAATGTATTATTGCCCTAGAGACCACCATCAACAATTCAGCAGCACAGTCAATTGTCACATGGCTGATCTGTTTCTCAAGTGCACTCAGAAGACTCTACACTGAAGATCTGGGAAATAGGGAACTAGAGATTTTCCTTTCACTGTCTCAGGCACCAATTTCTTGTTTCAGTTTTTCAGGGCCAATGCTACTAAATGCCATTCCGTAATCCTGGGGCTTACAGTCAGGTTCAAGTCCATGGGTTAGTGAACGTCTCCACCTTATGCTAAACCTTGGCAGGATCTTCAATAAATGTGGTTCAAATTTCGGGATCCTTAAGAAACTTAGATTCAAACCTCCTTTTGGGGTCTGCTGCTAACATTTTGCAGGATTCCGATTCACAGAATTTCCAGATGGAATTCAACATCCATGGAAGACTGTTGGCAAAGAAGGAGAAGGCTGAAGCACATGTGGGGGTGGGGAGGGAGAGGGAGATATTGTATGGGAGAGGATTTAATTCCCTTAAAAGGAAAAATGAAGACTTAGAGGTTTATGGCAAGAAAGTGTTATTCCTATAGTATTTATTTATTTTTTTTAACATGTTAAGAAACTTCTAAATGGGTTGTACACGTGACAAATCCTTTCTGGGCCCTCCAAAGTCATATGCTTGGGTAGGTTATTTTTTATCAGAATATTAGCAGAAATGGAAGTTTCAATAAGATCCCTTGGCTCTCTATAGAATAAAGCTCAAAATGAATAATTCATAATTATTATGTATAAATATGCAAAGAATCTATTAACATGTTAATTTCATTAACATGGCAACTCATTCCACCAAAACAATTTCAGTCCACCTATGATTTGGTAGATAGGTTCTATGAAGGGGCTTGATGCATTGAGAGGTGAAGGGACTTTATTAGGGCAACAACTGATAAGTGATAAAAATGGGATTGAAACCCAGGGCTTTCAAACTCTAAGGTCACACATGCTACCTCTGATTAGTTCAAGAATAAGAGATTTCATCTTCAAGGGTACTCTTTTCACCAACTCAAACTGATAGGAATCATTTTGAAATTGTTGAGGACCTACTATGTGCCAATTATTGGGGTTTATAAAACCCAAAATTAAATAGTTTCAAATTCAACAAGGAAAGATGACATACATACATTATGTGGATATATATATATACACACACACATAATTTATATATTTAAATATACTTATATACTATATATACACACTAATCTGAATATATATATATATATATATATATATACAAAATATATACATAATTCATATACAAATTATGTGCTTAATATATTTACAAAATTTATACTTAATATATACACAAGATAAACACAATAGGTTTTTTTTAAAGACAAGGTCCTACTAGTCTTCCTATGTCTTCATAAATGGTTGTCAAGAGCTGCTCTGCCAAAAATACATAACCTCAATGGCTAACATAATGATGATCCTTTCTTAAATTAATTAGTTTGGTACTTAGACAGCACACATTGGATCTGTAGTTCAAATCTTTCCAGCTTTGTAGGGACAGCAAAGCTGGGCACAGACTCAAAGAAATCAGTGTCATCCCCATAGCATGAGACATCAGAGGAAAACTTGAAAGGAGGGAGCTTTTCTTGCTTGCCATATGCAAGAAGAAAAATTAAGTCCCAAGAGACAGCAAAAGACAATGAGTCTACATTTGAGTAAATGGACAAATTCTTTAGATTAACACCTAGTCTAAAAGTGGTCCTAAGGTATCTTAGAGATCTAGGAAGATAGCTTCTTTCTCCCACACATCCCCCATCTCTTACTTGATAAGCTCTGGGAGAATATGAGTAGGAAGGAAAATGTTGAAATTGAAACTAAATTCTCATTTCTTGCTTCCTGAACAAATATGTAGCTCAGATGAAGATTTAAAAAATATTTTCAGTTAAGATGAAAGTACAAAAGGGAGCACACAAATTATAGCAGAAGGATTTAAGTTCAATATTAACGAGCCCTTTCTGACTGTAGTGGGTTAATTAGCAACCATTTACCCAGGCATTGCTAAGTCAAGAGCACTGCATTAAGTGCTAGTAAGGAAGACAGAAGAAATAAAAGACATATTTTCCCTTTAAGAGTGTCTAGCCCAATTTGAGAATGTAATTCTTGTAGTGAGATGAAAACATGAGCACCATGAGATCAAGTGATCAATTAACAGACATTGTGCCAACAAACCTACTATGTGTCAATCATTGTAGTTATCAACATTTACATCTGTGAATTCAGAATACTAGGCTACAAGGCACCCTGGTGTAATGGAAAGCATGTTTGATTTAAAATCAGAGCGCCCATGTATGATTCTTGATTCTGCTTCTTTTATTGTCAGCCTTTTGTCTTTCTGGGCCTCAGTTTCCTCATCTGTAAAATGAAGGGCTTGGACACAATGGCCTCTTCCAGTTAGTTCTAAATCTCTGATTTTAAGAATTACAAAATTTTTCACTGGACTCAAAAAATGGGCATTTTATTTCTAGCCCTTCTATTAACTTGATCTAATTAGTACCTTGGATAAGTCCCTTAACAGTTATGGTTGTGTCCTTATTTATGACAGATTATCATGACACCTGCCCCATCTGCTGCCCTATGAGGTAGAGCTGTTTTGAGGAATGAGTGAGACAATGGATATGAACATTGTTTGAAAAATAAAAGGCAACCACAAACACATGTTGTTATTCAATCTCAGAAGATTAAGGAATCATCCTTAAAGATTTTTAAAGAAGCAGCTGGCCAGTCATTTTCCCCCAACTCATATGTCCCAGAATTAGAAGGGGGTTTCAAGTCCCACTACCTCATCTTACCACTGAATAAACTGAGGATGATAAAGGTGAAGTGACTAACTTCCTAGAAGTGTGATTTCACCAGAGGTCTGACCCTTTTTAATCAAGTTGCTGTTCTCTCAATAAGGAGTTGACTCTAGATCGACACCAAAAACATTTTTGCTGTTGTTGTTGTACAGTCATTTCAGTCCTCTCCAAATCTCTGTGACCCCATTTGGGGTTTTCTTGGCAAAGATGGGGAAGTGGTTTGTCATTTCCTTCTCCAGCTCATTTTACAGATGAAAAACTACTGAGACAAACAGAGTTAAGTGGCTTGCTTTCTTCTTCAGAGGAAATACATCCTGCCTGTCATTGAGATTATAGTTGCATTTCTTCTACTTGGGTAAGAGTTCAAGCTTGCACTCTACTGACATACCTTCAAGGATCGAGGGACACTTCC
The DNA here is from genome assembly GCF_048593235.1 of Sminthopsis crassicaudata. Taxonomy (NCBI): domain Eukaryota; kingdom Metazoa; phylum Chordata; class Mammalia; order Dasyuromorphia; family Dasyuridae; genus Sminthopsis; species Sminthopsis crassicaudata. The sequence continues at coordinate 35,012,443 of NC_133619.1, forward strand.
ATATGAAGATAAGGCATCTGGGCAGAGGTTTTTGGGTAGCTTGAATTAATTTTTAAAAATATCTCAGTGAAATCTGCTTAAAGCTTTCATACAGTAAACTCCTCAGTAAAGTGAAGAATCATTGAATAAAGCCAATGGCCACTCAAATATTTTTCTCTTTGGTAAATTTGAATTTTTGTCACATCCTTACCCCACCTTAATATGGGCAAATTAACTTCCAAACCACATATCAGGGGCAGGGAAGGACCTCTGGATTGGGAATCAGAATCAGGCCACTATTCAGCTTAAATTGTACAAAACCTCTCTTGTTCTCAGTTTCTTCATATGAAAAATGAGGTTCCCTAGAGAAAACCCTAATGTTTTACCCTGGTGAATCTGAGTTCAAATCTCACTCTGGTACTTAACACCTGAGTACCTTTGGGTCCTCTAAAGCCAGTCTAGATGCTAGACAGTGTGCATTATTTTACTCACCTGTAAAATGAAGGGGTCATTCTAGAGGCACTCTGAGGTCCTAATGATCTTGGGGTCTCTAAGGTTACCCCTGTTCTAAAACTCCAATCTTATCTTTGCTAAAATCTCCAATTTCCAAAGGATGCTGCTATATCACCAGTATCTTCTATCAGTCGTTCTGGTTTCATATTGAAAGATCCAAATAATATTGTGTAATTCTTTTGAGTTTTAGCTTTGAGTTAGCTTCATCAGCATATACATTGGTAGATAAACTGCCAGACAGGGACACTTCTTCTCTCACTAATGAGATTTAAAATGGCAGAAACAGCAGCTTTTGTTCTCCCTGAACAAACCATCTTGCTTCTGTTTCCATCTAAAGGAAGAATGAAGCAGAGTACCTGCTGTTACAAATAGGCTGATGCCATATGCACTTTCAGGGTTTCTCTCCGACCCCACCCCCAGTGCTTGCTGTTCTGTGTATGTGTCAGATTATTAACAAGAGAGAGGAAAAAAAAGTTTCTGGAAAATTTAGAGGGTGAGAAAATATTAGGAAGACGCTGAATCCCTCTGAGCTATTAATGGGGGATTACATAACAACAGCCATGGGGTTGCTAGGTTTTTACTGCCTATGTGTCTGGGCAAAGCTGTGTTAAATATTAACAGGACTGGGGCTTGCCAAGGTATTGCTGAAGTGCCTGGATACTGCTCAGCCAATCACCAAGAAACATGTTTCCATGGAAGCAATATCCCTGATTCATTTCATTCACAATGAAATCCTCACAAGAAAATTGATCTATAAAAAGAGCTATGTAAAATGGAAGCAAAAACATTTCTGGATGTTTGTTCTATGCCTGTGTGTGTGTGTGTGTGTGCACGTGCATGTGCACGTGTATGCAGTTTCATGCTTTAAACATAATCTAAACACATTTTGGCTTTCAGAGCATCTTGCAGAATCAAATGGTACAGTTAACCCTGAATTAACCAGTTCTTTCTGGCACAGGATTTGCAGAGATGGAATTACTAGATCTTGCAAAATGGCATTATCAGGGGCTCCTTTGTTTGTGAACTTCACCACAAGTATTTTTGACCCAATTTTCTGATGGAAAAAGGAATGATCTTGATAGCTGATGGATGGTCATTATTTTTATGAATAATAATAAAGTCACATAATACTGTTTTTCCAATGTCAGAAAAAGTGAGGAGGGCTTCTGCAGGATCTTGAGTGGGCTGTCTGTGAGGAGCTTGAGGAAAGGCAGGAACAAGAGTTGGATAAGATGGTCAGGGAGAATCACAGGTTCATTCACATATTTGCATAATTAATTAATCAGTAAGCTATTCTGTGTTGGGCTTGGTGCTAAGGTCTAGGGATATGTAAAAAAAGGAAGACAATTCCTGTTGTTATAGCGCTTACAGTCTATTGGAGGATATAACACATATGTAGAAAAGTATATATGGGATAAATTCTAAATAGATGTAAAATAATTTGTGGTGCCTTCAAATTCTGATTAGGCAAGGAAGGCCTCATATAGGAGAAAGGCTTTGAACTGAACTTTTCATTAACTGGGACTTTAAGAGGTAGGGCAGAAGGCTGAGTTTAGAATTAGGAAAATCTGAATTCAAATCTGACCTGAGAAATTTCCTAGCTGTGTGCCTGAAGCTCTGTTTGCCATTAGAAAAAGAAATGACAAATGATTTCATTATCTTAGCCAAGAAAACCTCTTGACTCAGAGGTTTACCAGATCACAGAGTTGGACATGACTAAAATGACTAAACAACAAAAACTAAGAGGTGAAGGTGAGAAGGGAAAACATTCTCGGACTCAGAGACAGATTAAGTAAAGAAACTTCCTAGTCAGGGTGCAAATTTAGGTCTTGTCACTCAAAATCTAATCTTTGCCTCACTACACCACACTGGTTCTTTGTATATAACCTGCTTATGACCTTCTTTGAATCATCTCCCTAATTAACATGTATGTGCACTACATCATATTTGGCTCATCTCCTAAAACAATTACAAAATGGACACACTAAAAAAAGCTTAATTTACATTCATTTGAAATTTCATTCTCTCAGTAAATTAGGGCTTAAGTAAATCTATTAGGTTGAAGATAAAAAGAGGAAAGGTTTTCTCAGAATCTTCTAAAAAATGTGCAAAGAAAAACAATAGATGTGTTAAGATAACTCCTGCTCCTTTCCCTCCAAGTTCTAGAGCTATTTCTCTAATTCCTATTCTCTTTGGTGGATTCATGTCCCCTAAAGGTCATTGATTAGTCTTTCCTTCTGGGTCATATGGGATTCTGAAAAGCAGAATGAGAAAAAAAAGGTCTCTTGACCTCCTATCCAGTATGCTCCCCATTGATTATCACTGGATCAACCAAAGTTCATTAAATTTTAGAAAGCAGAGAGATTTATTAGAATCATATAGTAAAACCAGTTAGAGTAGAAGCATGTCCCCCAAATCTGTAAGTGCAAGTAGGATCTAGGAGAAAGGGAGTTTAAGCTTTGGGAGCAAAGATATTGCTCCTAACTTGATGAAAGTTCTTCTTGTCTTTTTTATGGTCTTTATGAAGTCCATTTTAAGTGTCACTCTTTGTGGCTCTTAGGATCAATGCCTTTATAGAGTCCTAAGGTTGCCTATCGTATTATTTCATCTAATGGCTCAAAATTCTTTACTCTTTCCAAATTGATTAAGCATTTGTTCCCCTCTGTTTATATATTGATTGAGTGATCTAGGAATTGTAGTCAATCAGTTAGTCAACAAAACACTTTCTATATCCTGAACTATGTCTACTGCAGATGCCAAAAGCAAAATTCTAGAATGCAAAAACTTGGTCCTGATTTCAAGGAGATGGAATGGAAGAGACAATGTACAAGTAAAAATGGACACAATAGATACAAACAATCTAAGTGGATGGAAATCTCAGATAAAAGATTAGAGGGGGAAGCTGGAAGGGATTAGTACACTTCTTTGATTGGGCTGATTGAGTTTTTGATTCTGTAATTCAATCAATAGACACTCTCACCCATGAAGACATCATGGCAGAGATCATCTTGTTCATAACTTTAATTGGAGATGATTGTTATGGGACACCCCTTTCACACTAATTATAAATCATGCTTACTGAATCATTAAAGCAGTTCCTCTATGGTTTTCTGTTGGCAAAACATGGTCATCTCCTGCAAATTGCCACAAGAGCTTGAATGAATTGGGTTTTCATTTCTTTTAAAAATAAGATGCTTTGGAATAAATTCTTTTCAGGAGAGCTGATGTAGGAATGTCGCCTTTATCTGGCACAGGCAGGAAATGGCTCATCTTGGATGAATTCATTTTTCAGATAACTGAAGTTTACCTCTTTGAGCCATATGCTTTTCTTCCCCTTTACTTTACATTTCATCACATCAGATGGAAAAATGTCTACTTCCTGGCTTCACAATACATTCATATATAAATATGTACATACATAATATATACATACATAAGCATATACATCACAGTGGAGCTCTGGTAAATGTTGAACAATGAATTCTCTGAAAAATATATACATGATATACTTTTAAATTTAACTTGCATCGTTAGCATTTTCTTCATTGTTTTTTTTAAGTCTTTGCAATTAAATGCATAACACACATCAGGCCTTAATATATAGTTTGCTGATTTCAGAGATATACATGCTTATACTAAAAATTCAACAATGGGCTCTCCAGTTTGAGCATACCCCTGTCGTGTATCATAGATTTAGACACAAATATACATATTATATATGTGTACATATAAATGTATTTAGGGTATGTATATATGTATATATCATGTCATAAATGTATAAATCAGATATAGGAATTCTATTTTGTCAGGACTTTAATAGTACATGAGTATATATGCATATATAGATTCATAACACATGTATAATATATATGTACATATATATATATATATATATATATATATATACATAGATTTATCTATATGTCTATATGTGTGTTGTCTAGACCTATGATTTCATCAATGTAAGTAAGTCTTACTATGGGAACTCTCCATGTAAAATTTGGAACATAATTTTTAAAAAGTCCATACTGCATATTGGCAATCCAGCTCAGAAAATAGATACTTCAAAAGGATGATCAATCCAGCCCTATAATTTTATAGGATAGATGGTCACCTATTAGATGGAATTTTAGGGGTACCAAAATTTTATAGTGTTATAAACATATGCCCTACGGTCCCGAGATAGCACATAAAATTTCTTGCTAATAGAGACATTCTTTGGATTAAAACATTTGTCTTCAAAAAGCCTTGTTAAAACATACGTAGATAACCTAGGAAAGATGATATGGGAACTCATGAATAGCAATTTAATATAACAACAGGCTTTATAGTTCATCCAGTTGGCTAGTTATCTATAAAAAGACAAAGGAATATAACATAAGCCAGCTAAATTTCAAAGCAGAAGGAAGCCTGAGACTTTCCAAGAGTTTATGAGTTTCCATAAGTCCCCTGTTCCATACCTCTTCTTGGATAGCTAGAATTTAGAATGTGGATAAAAGCCATTTGGACAGTGGCTGGGAGTATATTGTAAGGACGAAGAGCATGATGAGTTTTTCAGTCTCACCTTTTCTTGGTGCATTTAGTCAACCTTAAAAAATGGCTCATTGCCAATGATAAGCTCGAGAACATCCAGAAAAGCAGGATTAGGATGGTAAAGAGCCTCAAGACTTTACTATCTAAAGACAGGGTGAAGGAAGTGGGAAGGTTTACTTTTGAGAAGACTTAATGGGCAAAATTATAATTTATTTCAAGTATTTAGTGAGGGAGAAAAAGAGAAAAAGGGGGGAGAGAGAGAAACAGAGAAAAAGAGATAGCAACAGAAAGATAGAGACAGAGAAACAGTCACAGAGAGAAAAAGGGAGAGAGAGATAGAAAGAGACACACACACATTGAGAACATATATTAAGTTGCCAGCTGCTATAATAAGTGGTAGGGACAAAAATATAAACAATCCAGACAGTACTTGACTTTGAGGATCTTTTTTTTTTTTTTTTTTTTTTTAAAGAATAAGACTGAAATTGAAAAGGGAATTGCAAGAAGAAGGAGGAATGAAGGAGGAAGTGATCAAGACACACACAATGTAAACTGAGGACAGATTTATTGTGCTTGGTCCCAGAAGGCCAGAACTTTAGGTGGAATTTACAGATCCATATTTCAGTTTGATATGAGGGGGGAAAAAACTTATAATAATGAACTCTGTCTTTAAAGGGGAGGGGCTGTTTCAGGAGTCAATGGGATTTTTCTGATTAGTCAAGTAAAGACTGGATAGTCAATAATTATAGAACAAACTCAGATAAAAATGAGGACCACTAAATAAGTACATAAGGATCCCCCTCAGACACATATTGACTTAGAAAAGCACTTATTAATATTACCTATGATTTATTGCATTTTGATATTGTCAAATATTTCCAAATTACATTTAATCTGATTCAGCTTGCATTTGGGAATCTTGTTAGTTATGTATTTGACATCTGGGAACATCTTGTAGAATCACCTAAGTGAAAGCTAGGTGGCTCAGTGGATAGAGTACTAGATTTGGAGTCAGTTAAGAACTGAATTTAAATTCAGATACTCAGGACAACTAAAGTATAGAATAGGGATAATTATAACTCCTCTTGCACTAGTTGTTGCTAGGATCAAAGGGGATAACACCTAAAGTATTGTCCTGGCCTTAAGTCTATGCCTGATCTATAATAAGAATTTAAGTCCTTGATGATTTGTAAACTTTAAAGTACTATTTGATATTATTGGTATTATTTGGTATTATTGGTAATTATTGGTAATATTTGGTATTATTATTATCATTATTATTATTATTATTAATTCATGTTTAGTGATAAGTTGGATTAGGGTCCTTTCAAATCCAAGATTTGGTGATAATAGCATAAGAAAAGGGAAAATGGAGTCATGATATATTCCAACTACTTTGTCATCTTTTCCTAATTTGAAAATTTGGGTTTTAGTATGACATAGGCCAACTCACAGATGAGGTAGCTGGAGATAGCCCTGTATTATTGGATGCTTTTTATTCTTCTCCATCTGGCAGGGCCTTATGGTGGTCTGGCTGTAGAAACAATGCTATGGGAATGGAGAATTTATGCTCTTTCAAACATTTTATATAGACCTAACTCTTCTGCTACCCATAAGGATATGGGAGCCAACTAAAAAGAGGCTCTAAAACATAATTTGTTTCCAAGGATGTGGGATTACTTGGTCCCCAAATTTCTAAAGGGAAGGAGATGAAAAGGGATTTCAAGCCATTTAAAAATATCCTCCTGTTGTGAAGACATGAACGATCATTGTGGAAACTTGATTGGGATGCAGTTCCCAATATTTTGACACTGTTTTATGCAACATTTTCTCTAATTATCATTCCTGTCAATGGACATTTCTCCTTCCTCTGTACAATCTAATAACAATTCCTCATATATCACCTCATGCTAGAGATGGTATTATATTATTTCTGTCTTCTATTATTATTTATCTTTCAACATATTAATTTCAATCAAAGGGATTGTGAGCTGCTTGAAGGTAGGGATCATATCTTATGTTTCTTGGTATCCCCTTAAAAATGAGTATATAGAAGGCACTCAGGTAATAGTTATTGATTGAAGGGACAGGTACAGTCATAATAATACGGTGGCTCTGGGTCTCTTTAAATTGCCTAGGTATAAAAATTCTCTTCTTTGGGAAATTCCTTTGAGGATTGCTTCCATTCTCATAATTCCAACTCATATCTCTATGTGTACAACTTATAAGTCGCTCCACTAGCTCTCTGTACAGCTCTAGTTACATATCTCCACCTTCTTGATGCTTGGAATGTCACCTCCCACATAACAATTCTGAGTCTCACTTTGCCATTTTTCTCCAAAGCTATCACTGCCTGACGTCCCCCATGTTGGCTGTCCCCTATACTTAGAATGTACTCCTCCCACTTCATAAATCACTTATCTCTTTCAATACCCAGCTCACTGTTCAGGTAAATTAGAGTGTGGATTGCTTTTGTGTATGGGCTAGACTAAATGACTGCTAAGATCCTTTCTAGCTCTCTTACTACTCATCAAGATATGAGAACCAATCAAAAGGAGGCTCTAAAATGCAATTAGTTTGCATTTAGGTGACTACTTTTGCATGATGCCTTTATGACCCCTGTAGTTGTTGTTGCCTTTCATTCTAATAGTTTCTATATATTTATTATATTATATACATAATATATTAAATATGTTATATTTTATGTGTATTTTCTGTACCTTTACATGTACATTTGATCTCCCCAAGTAGGATGTAATTTTTTTGAGGGGCAATGACTTTTCAGTTTTGTATTGGTAGCCTCAGTGCTTTGTGCACAGGAGGTATTAAATATATGTAATCATCAATAACATATTATATATATATGTATAAATATACATATAGATGTTGATTGGTTATCTTTTTTTTTTTTCTTTCATGACACATGCTCACAGGTGGATATTTCTAACTGAAATCAAATTTTGGTCATGCTCTTGCTAAAATTCAATGGATTTCCTTGCCTGTGACAGGGATTGACAACTTCTTCCCATTCAGTGGTCCTCAAACTTTTTAAATAGGGGGGGCCGGTTCATTGTCTCTTAGACTGTTGGAGGGCCAGACTATAGTAAAAATAAAAACTCACACTGTCTCTGCCCGTCAGCCCATTTGCCACAACTTGGCAGTTGCATAAACGTTCTCAGTGGGCTGCATCTGGCCCGCGGCGGGCCGTAGTTTGAGAACCCCTCCCATAGATAATATATACTATAGATGTTGTTGTTTGGCTGTGAGTCATGGAATACTGTAGCCTCCAAAGAATCAAATATGAATATCATTCAGAGGGCAGTGGAGAAGAACATGGTGGGTGGGTGTGAGCAAGCTGTAACACATAACAAAAAAGGAATTACAAAGCAGAACTGAAGAAAAGGATGTCAAAACCAAAATGCATTATTTAAAGATGAGATGGGCTGATCATGTGGAAGAAAATAGAAATACTTGATGGACATTTCAAAGACTCCCTCCCCTCTTGATTTTCTCTTTTCCTCCTCTCTTCCTCTCCTCTTCTCTTGCTTTTTTCTCCTCTCTTCCCCTGATGACATGTGCACAAAATTTAATATCAAATATATATGAAGTATATATGACCTCCAAAAGGGAGGTCACCAGCAACTTATGGTGGTGCTGGTGAGCCTCCAGATAGGCTTCCTTTAGGAGGTAACCTTTAAAGACAGCTTATGGTTCTATTAGGTTGAAGTAATGGGCAAGAAGGACATTCTAGGTAAGTGAAAACAAGAAGGGCCCCCAGAATTTTGGATGGCCCCCTAAGTAAATTTTAACTCCCTTCAACTTCCAACACTCTCTGTGTCCCATGCACTTGGCAAATGCTATGATGTTGTGAAATCTCTGATCTTTCATTACGATGATTACAGTATAACTACTATTTAACTGTTCAGGCGTTTATGTCTTTTCTATCTCGTTAGAATGTAAATTCCTGGGATTTAGGGACTATGTCTTGTACATCTTTATATTCTCTCTGGTACAGATGTTTGGGTAATACAAAAGTCTTTTTTGGAGGAAGTTCTAGCCTTTATTTCAACAGACTGTCGCTGCTCTACACATCTACCCTCACTCTGCTTGGTATGGCCATACTTTTCCTTTTACTGGAATCAATCAATTGACAAGAATTTAGTAAGATCTTACTCTGACCCAGACCCTGGGAGGCACTAGGTTTACTAAGTCAAACCATTTCCTCTCCTAATATTTAGAAACACAGCCTAAGGGATTTTCATGGATCTACATGTGACTCCATTAGGCTTGGGGAACCAATCTGCTAGCGCTGAAAAAAGCCCACCAGATCTTCCTAAATATCCTATTGTGGAGCAGCCCTGTTGGAGATCATGACCCCTGAAGCCTGAAAAATTGGTATCTTATCTCCTCCAGAGATATTTCCCTTGTCTTTCTGATGATTATGCTATGGTCAATCCCTAACCCCCACTCACTGGCTTCTTTCCTTTTACCTTAGTCATCTCAGGCTGTAAAACTTAGCTTATGTGGGCTTAAACATACTAAATAAAAGCCTATTAGCATTTACCAGTCTGTCATTGTCACAGTCTGATGACCTGTAAGTCTCCAGGATCAACTGCAATAGTGTGAGGGCAATTTGTTGACTGAAGGGATTTATTCTTGTTCTTTGCAAGATTAAACCTGAGATGGCTATTTGACATACCCAAATATAAATCAAGCACTACAAGAAAAATCAGGTGCTTCTTAAACATCTCCCCTCTCCTTAATTATGGAGTCCTGAAGAAATATAAGATTGTAGAATTCAAGCTGAAAGGGATCTTAGACATCACTAATTATAACCACCTAATTTTGTGTATGAGATCATGAGGTCCGTCAAAAGGAAATGATTTGTCCTAAGTTCTGCAGGTAGAAAGTAGCGGAGGCTGGGTTTGAATCCAATCTTTCTAGACTTCAAATCTGGGGCTCTTTCCAATGTACCATCCTGTCTGAAAGCCAGATCCAAATGTGGAGTCAGTCAAACCCATGCACGGTTAGAAAGGTGAGTCTGGGTACCTATGTACTAAGTGGAATAAAAAAGCATTTGCTAAATGCTTACTATGTGCCAAATACTGTGCAAGACATGAGAGATACAAACAGAAATACAAATATACACAGAAAAATGCATGCAAATTCTCTTAAGGAGCACACATTCTGATGGGAGTGGGGAGAGACAATACCTAGACAAGGATGGAGCTTCAGGGCAGTTGGAAAGACCAAATAATCATCAGAGAGATGATTCCATGACATGGAAATGAATTGGATTTAAGTAAGGGAGGGCTGTGCAAAGTCACCAGCTCACTTTTTCTTCCGGAGCTATCTGGATTCAGTTGCAAGATATAGATCAGGATGCCAGGAGATGGCCTTGGATGTCATGGGAGACCTCCTTTTTAAGCTAAGGTCTTTAACAGGTCTCAGAATAGGGAGGCAACACCCATTCAGTGACTGAGACTAGTTAAGAATTGAATCCAATGGTAGGCAAAAAAGACAAGCAGCTTCTATCTCCTTAGAAGTGTGCAATCTCCAATTAGACTGATGAGATGAATTGTGCTCTCCATGGTAATTTGAAAGTGAGATATGTATATTTTAAAAAAACAACAGGATGTGTGAAAGGAGGCGAGAAAAGGAGAGGTTGGTAAGGATGAGAAGAGACCAGTATTTTCAACAGGATGCCTTGTGTGTGAAGATTAGGAGGTACCTAGACCAGAACATGGGAGGCTTTAAATATTTGAAAACAAATTCACCTCTTTGCTTCCTTACCCTGAGATGCGTTGCTGTACCATCTGGCTCATGCATCCTGCCCCCGAGGAGGGTGCCTTCTGGAATCCCCCCTCCCTACTGCATTTGTTTCCTTTTTAATCATAAGTTCCCCCTTCTTCCAAATGACGTGAGCTTAGCTCGTCTTTCATAACTCAGTGAAGTGCGAACACTTAAGGCGCTCCATGCCTGAAATTGGAATGGAGTCATTTTTTAAAATCATTATTGGTTTTTTTGTTGTTGAAAAAATGACAGCCAAAAATGTTTCCATGAATTGCTTTCATATATCACTGATATGTGATTCCATCGGAATGAATTGGATCTCCCCAGATGCAAACAACAACCCTTTTTATAGTACTTATTGGGTGTTTTTTATGAGTTCACATGCTTTTCCCTCGATTACCCCTTTCCGACCCCCACACAAAAAAAATTGCCACCTGGTAATCCAACCCCTGTAGATGAATTTTTGAAAAAACACATGAAATTAAATTTGGATGTTGGGAAAGTTGATGAAATAAAGGAATGAACTACAGTAAATAGCAGCAGCAGCAGCAATAGTAAAAACAGCAGGAAATTGAATTTATGTAGTGCTTTAAGGCCACAAAAACCAGAATATAGAGTATAATGCAAATGATTATAATTTCACACCTAAAACATTTGGCTTCAGTTTATAAATTTGTCTCCAAACGATCAAGTTCAACATGCCCATTTGTAATGCTCATCTTGAACATATATCCATTTTGAATTTCATTAAAATTTAGCTGGAATATTTGCTAAAAATGTAATCTCTGTTGTCCATCATCTTTTCTTGGTTGTGTGCTTAATATGAACCAATGGCATAAAATGTTTGCGCCCCTTCCCTCCAAAAGCTAAAGCAGTTTTAGTTTTCTTAATTTTAGCATTAAATTCAGACTTATTCCTGCTGTATTATGTACTGATTTTATCACATTTAGAAACCAACTTTCTGGAGTGCTATATTCTAAGAAAGACAATGAGAAACTCGAGTGTTCAAAGCATACTGATGGGTCATGAGCCATGCTTTAAAGGAACAATTGCAAGAACTGGGGATCTGTAAGTTAAAGAAAATAAGACTTAGGACTCTTCAGATATTAGGAGGGCTTTCACACATGTAAGAGGAAGTATTATTCTGAGATTCTGAGCTTTGTAAAAAGAGCTTTCTAAACAATTGAGATTTTTCATAATAGAAAGAGATGCTTGTCAATATCTTGCAACCTCTGTCAGGGTCCTATGTCTGAGAGTCAGATAAGGCTCAGAAGGTGTTGCCAAGGATATAACTGTCTCAGACCTTGGAAAATGAGCAAAATATCCCAAAACTTTCAGTGTTTTGTGTGTCCAAGATATCAGGCAACTTTGAGCCTAATCTGAAACACAAAACATCCCAGCAGTAGATGAAATACAGAGGGACACAAACACAAACATTCAGGAAAAATCACCGAGAAAAAATAGAACCTTCAAGGCCAAATTCTTTTACCATAAAAAAAGTTCCTTTTTTTTCCTTTTCTATTTGTCCACATTGGTAGGCCTGTAGTCAGAGTTTAGGGATTTCTTTAGGAAAACCAGTCTAGAAGCTCAAGTTAACCTTTTATCCTTCCTTCAAATCAACACAAGCTAATATTTACTATATGTCTCTACTTTTGGAAGGTACAATTTAATTCAATGAACATGTCTTAAGCTCTTTATTATGCATAATTCTATGGGAAGTAGTAGGGCTACAAATATATATGATATAGACCTCTAGGAAATTCCAGTGTAATCAGAGATAAAGATATGTACACAAGTATCTATGATGTAAGGAAAAGTGTGGTAAGAGGGTATACTGAAGACATTGAACTGACTAGAGTCAGAGGACTTCTAATGTTGTGAAGCTAAAGAGATAGGAGAAAACCTAAACTGCTAAGAGAATTTTAAGAACAGAGAGAACATTTTCAGTTAATGATGGCTGAACTTGTCAGAAAAGAAGGCATGGAGGAAATGATCCCTGAAATGGAGTATGAAAGGTATTCAACATCCAGAGATGGAGGGTAATGTTACGGAAAAATATAAACTGTAAGCCCTTAGTTCAAATCTTGATTCTGTTGCTTGGACTACTGTAATCTTAAACAAATCACTTTATGATTTTCAGTTATGTTTTGGGCTGACATTTCTCCAGATTTGCCCATTTGAAGATACTTTCTGATAGCTTCGGTGTCAATGTAGTCTAGATTGTTGGGACGCTGCCATGTTCATCTCTCTTTATTTTCTCTATTATGAATATAGTTCCCTTCTTAAGGGGCCACATGGTATAGTGAATAAAGCATTGGAGCTGGAGGGAGGAAAAGCTGTCCTAGATACTCACTATGTGATGCTGATCAAGATCTTTAAACTCTGTCTCTGTTTCCTCATCTATAAGATGGGGCTAATAATAGTGTTAACCTTTGAGGAATATATATATATATATATATATGTTTTTTTTCTTGCTATTCTTGTGTTTCCTCCTCTTTTAAGTTTGGCATTCTGGATGTCCTCCATCATTCTTCATGGACAACTAACAAGTTATATTGGTCCTAAACTCAATCTCAAATTCCTCAGTATTTGGAATCTATGGGTGAAGTCCATACTGGAGCCACACTGCAAGAGACCCATCTTCTATATGTTAAATAACTGCTCAAAAGTCCCTTGTAGATCTCAATCTTAGGATTCTAAGAATCATTCTCAGATTTGACTTGATGGTATGAGCAAATGCTCAGAGACTGATAAGGGCTCTTTACTTTCCTGAATGAATGAGATAATTTACTTTTTCAAGTATTCTAGAGATAGCCTGAAATCTCAAGGGTGAGTGCTAAGAGCAAAGATTTCATTTGGGTATAAGATCTAGAGTTCTCCTGGCCTCCTTCTCTCTCCCTCCCACTGAGTTCTATAAAAACTAGGATGGTGTTGACTTCTTGTCACAAACACTCCATGCATGGCCCTTGCTATGTTTCCCTCTCCATATAGGCAACAGGAACCAAAAATAAAATACAGAATTACATTCTCTACCAGCTTCATCTTTTCCCTTATGTTGTTAATAATAATTAAGATGCAGAGCTCAGATCAAGTACAGAGCTCCCAGAACTTAGCTCCCTTATTTAGTAAATAGGCCAGGTTCTCTCTTAGCCAGAGCTTTCTTTTATAGGCTCCCTTAATTAGGTTATTTAAGGGTAATGAGGCCATCTGCACCTCTTAGCTGAATCAGCTGGGCAGAGCTGTTTCCCCTCAGCCCAGACAAACAAAATGAGGTGGGGGTTGGGAGGGAAGAGAAGGGGAGGTGATTGAGAAGAAGACCAGGAATAGGTAATGCTGGGAGCACTGGTTCTGACAGGTATCCACAGGAGCTCAAGCCTGAGCTTGATGAAAGCTTCAATATGTTGGATTCTTCCTTTCCCTGCCCTAAAAAAGGGGAAAAACATGTGTGGAGATAAAGAGAGGGTTGATTGATGAAAAACTAAGCTGGAATAACACAGGCACCAGCTCAGGAAGAAAGGAGAAGAGATATAGAGATTTAAAGCTGAAAGATACCTTAGAAGCCACTAAATGTATCTGCTTTATTTACAGATGAGGAAACTGAGACCCAGAGAGTTTATGGATTAATCCTAATAGTTCATATTTAATATAGCACTTAAAATTTGCAAAGCATGTTAATGCATTTTTTCATGTGATTACATAATACCTGTGAAGTTAACACCATTATTAGCCCTACTTTATAGATGAGGAAACTGAGGCAGAGAGAAGTTATAGGTCTTGCTCAGGGTCACACAGATAGATGGTGAGTATTTGGGACAGGTTTTCTTCACTCCAGTTCCAGTGCTTTATTCATCGTGCCATGTTGTCCCTTAAGAAGGGAACAAGCAGTTGCTTATCCTAATGCTTTGGTCTGGGCAACTAATTGACTATATTCTAAAGTGGTTGATGTAGCATGTCCTGGGCCATGGAACTCTCTTAGCATTATTGACTGGAGCAACAGAGTGAAGAGCTAAGTTGGTTACCTTTAAGGCAAGAAAATGTGTTTCTGGATTCTCAACTGAGAATTTCTCAGTGCAAAGTGCTCTTATATCCAGAATTAGAGGAACTTGATTCTTTTTTCTTTTTAAAATATAGATAAGGAAGACTCGGTCATGGAATTCAATAGTCTTCCAAGAGACACTATTACAGGTGACCCAAAGGGCATTGGTCACATGGGGGTATAATTAAGATGTACCTTTTTAACAAGGAGGACTTATGTCAAGAACCAATGGAGAGGACATCACCTTAGAAATGAAGAATGAGAAAACAAGCCAGGATGGTTATGGAACTAGGAGAAGGAGTAACAGATAAGTAGTCTTCCAACAGCCATGGTACCCTGAAATGGAAAGAAACCTTTAGGAAGGTTTTCACTGTTTGGGGTTCACATTCACTAGAGGAATTATGGGAGACAGACAAAATCAGATAGAATTGGAGCTACAATCTGTACTAGTAAAGTCTGGAGTACAGAGCATCCATAATGATGAGACAGAATCCATCAGAGCATTGAATATTAAGACAGTTAATGTGATATAATTTCTTATGTATCTCACAGCAACTCTGGAGGATGGATGCTATTATTTCCCTGATTAGACTGAGAGATCCTTAAGAGAAAGGACTGGCTTCTGCCTTTATTTATATCCCCAGGACCCATCACAATCCTGGCACTAAATAAATGCTTATTGTCTTGACTACTATTAACCTTTTATATACATTTTTTATAGACAGAGTTTGAGACTCAGAAGAGATTAAAGCACCTATCCAGGAATTTACATTTAGTAAGTATTGAGTTTGGCATGGTATGAGACACTATTGCCTTTATAGTTGGTAATTATTAGCAGTAATAATAGTAATATTAAGTGATATTTTAATATAGTATAATAATAGTAATAATTGCTAATCAGTAGTAGTGAATCTGTTACTTAAAAATGATCCGTGATTTCTGGGGCAATGAAGGGGAGATTTGTTCCTTTACCAATGCGGGTTGACACCTTCTTTG
Source organism: Sminthopsis crassicaudata (assembly GCF_048593235.1). Taxonomy (NCBI): domain Eukaryota; kingdom Metazoa; phylum Chordata; class Mammalia; order Dasyuromorphia; family Dasyuridae; genus Sminthopsis; species Sminthopsis crassicaudata. The sequence goes on from NC_133619.1 coordinate 35,028,293, forward strand.
AGCTTTTTATAGTCTTAGAGAACTGCCCAGGGAGGGAGGCTGAGAACTAAGGGGGTCATACAGCCATATGTGTCAGGGATCAGATCTTGCTGGTTCAGAAGCCAGCTTTCTGTCCATCTGCTACTTACTGTCAATTAAAACAGGAGTAGGACATGGGCAGGAGCATGCTAGGGCCAGCTCATATTAACTCACAGGCTGATTCTTAAATTTTTAGTGTGAACATTTATTCCTTAGAAACTGGCAAATAGTATAATTCAAATCTTGATTCATAATTTGGGTCCATTTTCTAGTCTTATGAAACTACAAAGAAAATGCTAATCACATAGTTTAAATTTAGAATTGCTTCATGGGATACAGGGGTGGTATAATGAATCTGAAGTCAGGAAGTGTTGAGTTCAAATTTGTGTTTAGACATTTAACCTGGGCAAGTAATTTCAGCCTATTTGCCTCAGTTTCCTCATCTGTAAAATGAACTGGAGGAGGAAATGCCAAACTACTGGAATATCTTTGTCAAGAAAACACCAAATGGGGTCATGAAGTGAAATGACTGAACATGCTGTGCAGTGTTGTATGTGTGTGTGTGTGTGTGTGTGTGTGTGTGTGTGTGTGTGTATTTTGAGAGCTGATTGTTAAACATTTATTAGCATATATGGGTCCTAGTAAGGGAAGCTTCTGAAAAAAGGCTTTCTGATTTTCTGATGGGAAATCCTTATGTCAGACCTCACTGGGTCTATTGCTGCTCAGCTGCTTCTGTATCATCAAAAGGTGGCAAGCACCAGGATGTCCTAAATCCAAGCCCCTTGCTTCTCTCTCTCCCCAGAATCCTTCCTCACTCACATCCACCAGGGCCATTTCATTGCTATCTTTTACAGCCTCCCTGAAAATAGCCACCGCCTTCTGCACCATGTAGCAGCTAGAATTTTAACTAGCACAAAGCCCACTCAGACAGTTACTCTGATCTGAGAGGGGTGACGTCATCCCTTCCCAGCAAATATTGAACTGATTTGGAAATGACTTTGAGGATTACTCAAGCTGGAACCTATGTGTCTGGGTGAGGGCCCCCACTGTTTGTCTGTCTCAGGACTTGGACTTGAGAGAACAGAAGCATGTCTGTTTACTCTTCCAAAATATATGGGAAGGGTTGAGGGATTTAGACAGTGTGCTTGGAAAAAAACACCTACAAACTTTAACTTTTATTATCTTTGATTCAATATTATTTAACCCACAGCCATGGCTATTTTCCTTTGTCTTAGGTTAGAAACTTGTTATTATTATTATTATTATTATTATTATTATTTACTACCAATCATAATAATTAGGATGATAATAATAAATGTCAGCATTTAAGTAAGGAAAATTTCTAGGGTGTTATAGTTTCTTCCCCCATTGAATAAGAACACACACTCACACATATTATATACATATACCGTACATATCACATATTACAAAGACTTTATATATCACATACATAGACATAACATACACAATATCACAGATAATACACATATACATACATTCACACATACCCACATACATGCACACATTTACTTTGTAATCACCTGTGTTACTTCTGCCAAGAAGGGAATTATACTATTTTCTGTGTACCCATGATTCAGTCTGAAATGAAAACTCTGATCCCAGGTGGGATCCAGCTGGAGCTGGCCCACTGGGAGCTGTACCCCATACTCTTTCATCTCAGGCCCTGCCAGCTAGGACAACCACCTAAAACTTCCCCCTACAAAAACAAACTCTGCGCCCAAACCAAACCAGGCAAAACTCCAACAAGAGAGAATGCTTCCCCCACGCCCTTGAAAGTCAGTCCCATTTTGGTTTCCAGGTTTGATTTTGCTTCTAGGTTTCATAAACTCTTACTTTCCTGCTTACAATCTCCCTCCCAGCTTGCCAGTTTAGTGGGTGATTAATGAGTTAATTAGTAAGTTAAGATTTCTAAAGCCCTTTGAAGAACAAACACACTTTCTGGCTGCATTATTATTAGCAGCAACATCAGGAAGAATGTTTCATCCATGGAGCTTCTTCCCAGAAAGCTTTCTAATGCCAACTTGGATGGCTTTATTAATTAAAGCAAAACCCTTTTAGTAACTCCAACAAAGATCTCGCCTTCTAGTTTTTTTAGCTTGTTCAAATATTAAGCAAACATTTATTAAGGACCTACTATGTGCCAGGAAGCACGATGTACCCTGGGATATAAAGATAGAAATGCAAAATAGTTCCTTAGGAAACTTCCATTGTACTGAGGGTGAGGTGGGAAAGAACAATGTGTGTACGAGTAAATCAATTATGTAGGGATATATAATTATGTACTTATATAGTCTTTTTGAATTCTTCATTGCTTTTTTTTATATCCCACTGTAAAAATGCCCAAAGTAAAATGGTCTGACTCTTGAGGTAGTGGGTTTCCCCTTTAATGGAGGTCACTGGGCAGAGGCTGGTTGTTAGGAATGAAGAAAGGAGATACTATGATTCTGTGAAGTTTCTATATTGTTTCTGTATTGTGCCTTGTCACAAATGCCTTGAAGGACATGGAGATTTCCTGTCCTCAAGGAGCTTAAAATCCAGTTGAGGAAATTATATGAGTCCCATAAAAAGATGCTAAAATTATAGGGGCTGAGAACTAAACCTGTATTTTTTTCAGTGCAAGGGAAGTCTCAGGGGAGGAAAGTCTTTCTACAAATGTGGGACAGCAGCTTTTCTGTGTCTTACAGTTTTAAGAGTGTGGCTGGAAGCACTGAGATGTGACGTGATTTGTCCAGCGTGACACAAGCAGAATGTGTCAGAGGTGACATTTGGACCAGGTCTTCTCAGCTTCCAGGCCAGCTGTCTGTCCACTATTCTTAATAACATAAGGCAGGAAAAATGTTAAACAAGTTAGCAAAATTGTTAAATGTCATCAGAAGTAGGTCTGGGCTCATTTAGGACGGAAGCAGTACAGGGGAAGGAGAAGGAAGGGGATTAGCATTTTTATAGCACTTAGCTATGTGCCAGGGTTGAGTGACCTTGTCAAGGTTACACAGCAATATGTAGCAGAGGCAGAATTTAAATCCAGGTCTGCTAGGGTCCCCAAACAAGAGCCCATTTTCTACTTTACCATTTTGCCTCCTAAAGATTAGAAAAAAAGGGAATTGGAGAAGTCTAGTTACTTATTTGGGGAGCATCATAAAGGGAGGAAGAGAAACCTGGCCAGTCATCTCAAAATGGTCCTATTCTTGATCATTTAGGATTAATAAATTTTCTCTATTTATTGCCATAATTCTGGGACTCTCTTTTCTGTGTCTGAAAGAGAAAAAGAATTCAGAATCATAGAGAGGAGACCTGTCACAATTCACACATTTACAAGCTCCATGGATGTGCAAGTGATTGGTTTTCCCCAGTGAAGAAAAAAAAATCCAAACCCCTCTTTGATGAAGGGCACTTAAATGTTTTCCAGGTTTTTTTTATTCTGTCAGCTTCCATTATATTGAATGGGGATCCAGATGTGCAGGATTCTAATACCCAGTGGATAAAAAAAAAAACAAAAAACACTGAGGAATAATCTCAAAGGATGGGATAGAGGGAGGTTAAAAAATCATTCTCATATGAGGAGAGAGCCTCATTTGATTAGTTTTGGGGAAGCTGCACCAGTAACTCCTTAGAGTTTGAATTTAGGACATCTGAGAAAGAGCCTTTAACTAAACTGTCACAAATTCCAGCTTCCTTGGTTTTGACATCCATGGAAACACACTAGGCTCCAGTAACATAGTAAAAATCAACAATGGCTTGGTTTTTCTTTTTAACTGTCAGTGATAATGCCTTTTGATTCAGTTCTTCAAGGACCAAACTAGATCAATCCTGAGCTAATTCTCCTTTGGCCCCAGCTTGCAAATGGAGTACTCTGCTCGATGAGAATTTCATTACCTGTCACAGTGGACCATGACAGATTTCCCTGAGACATGTAGAGTGGAGTGGTGCTATAAGGCTGGGCCTTAAGATAATGCGTGCATGCATTCGATTGGCCTGTGATTGACACAGAAAACCCCAGGCGATATACATTTCCCATGTTTGTAAACCCTCACTCATGTTTTTTATTATTATTGTTATTATTAATATCATCATTTCTAGGAGTTGTGAATTTAAATTTAGAGCTACAAGAAGTCTTAGAGGTCATTTAATTTGATCCCTTTATTATATAGAAGAGGAATCTAATAGAGGAATAAAGTGATTTGTTCATGACCACCCAGTTAAGGAATTCATCAACAAGCATTAAGTACCTACTATGTGCCAGGCTCTGTACTAGATGATGAGGATATAAAGACAAGAGTGAAATAGTCCCTGCCCTTCAGGAATTTCTGTTCCATGGGGAGGAGATGTCAAACATATAATCATCAATTATTTACAAAAGTGTACAAAATACAAGATAATTTAAGGAGGAATCACTGATAGGTGAGGGAAATGACAAGAAAATCCTTATGGCTACTTTGTGGAAGTCTGAAAAACTTTACATATTCTAAGTGGCAGGAGTGAGGAGAGCACAGAAATAATAATGTCACATGGAAATTTGAATCAAAGCCATAGGATCATTGATTTAGAACTGGGATGAATTTATAGTTGGATGAATGCCTTCATTTTTTCACTTAGTTTTAGGATAAAAAAATCGACACTCATCAAGGTGAAATGATTTGGCCAAGATTATATAGGTAGTAAGTAGCGGAGGAAAGATCTGAACTCAGATCTTCAGTGTCCAAATCCAATCTTCTTTCCAATATATCACAGCACCTGGGAAAGATGTGCCCCCAGAGGTCATCTGGGCTAGCTAGCTGTGGGACACTAGAGAAGCTATTTAATTATTTCATCTTGGTAGTTCCAGTGCCTAGCACCCAGTAGGTCCTTAGTAAATCAGTTTCAATGGATTAATTGACCTTTGGGTCTCAGTTTCCTTCTCTCTAAAGTCAGAACTGTGGATCCAATGTTTGTTCAGTTCTCATTATCTCTGATGGTTTGTTTTTTTTTTTTTTTTGTCAGCCAAAGGGTATAATATATAAGAGTGGTAGACTTGGAGGCAGGATATTTCTTTTTTTTTTTTTTTTTTTTTTTTTTTTTTTTAATTTTTTATTTTATTTTATAATTATAACATTTTTTGACAGTACATATGCATGGGTAATTTTTTACAACATTATCCCTTGCACTTACTTCTATTCAGATTTTTTCCCTTCCTCCCCCAACCCCCTCCCCCTGATGGCAAGCAGTCTTATATATGTTAAATATATTACAGTATAATTTAGATACAATATATGTGTGTAGAACCGAATTTTTTGTTGCACAGGAAGAATTGGATTCAGAAGGTAAAAATAACAGTTTACATTCATTTCCCAGTCCTTTTCTGGATGTAGCTGGTTCTGTCCATCATTAATCAATTGGAATTGGATTAGCTCTTCTCTATGTTGAAGAAATCCACTTCCATCAGCATACATCCTCGTACAGTATCATTGTTGAAGTGTATAATGATCTTCTGGTTCTGCTCGTTTCACTCAGCATCAGTTGATGTAAGTCTCTCCAAGCCTCTCTGTATTTCTCCTGTTGGTCATTTCTTATAGAACAATAATATTCCATAACAGTCATATACCATAGTTTACCCAACCATTCTCCAATTGATGGACATCCATTCATCTTCCAGCTTCTAGCCACTATGAAAAGGGCTGCCACAAACATTTTGGCACATACAGGACCCTTTCCCTTCTCTAGTAGTTCCTTGGGGTATAAGCCCAGTAGTAGTATGGCTGGGTCAAAGGGTATGCACATTTTGATAACTTTTTGGGCATAATTCCAGATTGCTCTCCAGAATGGTTGGATTCTTTCACAACTCCACCAACAATGCATCAGTGTCCCAGTTTTCCCACAGCCCCTCCAACATTCATCGTTATTTGTTCCTGTCATTTTAGCCAATCTGACAGGTGTGTAATGATACCTCAGAGTTGTCTTAATTTGCATTTCTCTGATCAATAGTGATTTGGAACACTCTTTCATATGAGTGGAAATAGTTTTAATTTCATCCTCTGAAAATTGTCTGTTCATATCCTTTGACCATTTATCAATTGGAGAATGGCTTGATTTCTTATAAATTAAAGTCAATTCTCTGTATATTTTGGAGATGAGGAGGCAGGATATTTCAAGTTGAAATCCTGCTTGAGACACAGTAGCTGTTACTTAACCTCTTTCAGCTCTGTTTCCTAATCTATAAAATGGGGATGATTATAGCACCTGCCTCATAGAGTTCGTGTGAGGATGAAATAAGATAACACATGTAAAGCACTTCATGAACTATAAAGTGTTAACAATTATTATTATTATTATTATTATTATTATTGTTATTATTATTAAGGTTGCTAAATTTCTATAAGTTTCTATGGTTTGGCTGCTGTCAGGATAGATGGTGTTTTTCAAAAAAAGTTCCAACCTGAGGACTGACAGGGGCTTCATGCTGGTTAATTTGGCTCTACATCTGGGACTGTTTGACTCCAGCAATGAGTATTTACAGAGGCATTATTTGACTTCTAAGCACAGAGTGTTTCTTATTAGGTTAATGCATGGTGCTAATGAACCTAAAAATCACAGGTCCATTTCCTGAAGGTCCCAATTAGCAGAGTCCCATTCTATAGCCACAGGCTCTTTCCTTGATCTCTGACCTGTGATTTTTACCAATGAGTACTTCTGGGTGCAAAGGGAAATAGGCAAGAGACCATTAGTAGATCAAGACTTCTGGGGATTACTGAAATTTAGGGTCCTGACCAATTTAAGCTATGGCTCAGTATAATTAATAACCTTCCATCAACCACTCTCTATACTTATTATCATAGGTCTACAGAGATCATGAGCTGGTATTCAATCATACTGGGCTCATGCTCTGCATATGCTTGTCATTATTGTATACTTGATAGCATTTCTCTATCCTAAAATGGTCTCATTATATTCTAAGATATCTCAGATGCATCATTTCCCTGAAGATGCACCCTCACCAAACTTTTGATCCCTTTAAAGATTTCCCACAAGAAGAACCATTATCTCATTTTAATCCTCTTGACACTTAGTTGAACTCCCATCATTATATAGGTTTTCTCATTTTATAAATGAAAATGCAGTACACGTACCTAGTAAGTATCCTATTTCTAGTGCGGATACCCCTTTCTTGCAAGTATGTAAAACCAATCTGCCTTCACACTATATATGTTTTTCCGTTGAGGAGTCTTCCATCGGAACTAGTTACTCAAGTTCGCAATCTTGGATTTGCCTTCTTAGTTACACCTTATGTCCAATCATTGGCTATGTCTTATCAATTCTACCACCATGATATCTCTCAGATTTGTTTCCTCTTCATCCACTTGATCGCTTTCTTTTTTTCATTTAAAGTATTTCAATAGCCCCTAAATTAGCCTGTCCAATTATTCTTCCTCTGACTCGTTTCCCCAAATTTCCACAAATTTAAGAATTCATTTTATTCAGCTATTCAAAAATTTCCAGTGTTTCCTATAGGATAAAATAGAAAATAAAATACAATAAAATAAAATCCTCTTAAGGCCAAATGTAATCTTCTTGTTGCATCTTCCTTTATGAAATTATTTCACACATAATGCCTACATTCTATACAAATCAGAATGCAGGCTCCTTACTGAGCTTGATATTCAAGCTTCTCTCTCTCCATTTTGAGCTGAATTTCTACCATGCTTGTATTCCTTTCTCTCTCCCCCCTCTTGTAATCCAGAGTTTCCTTTAAATCTCAACTCAGGAACCAACTCCTATATGAAATCTTCCCTTTCCCCATCAATTGCTATTACCCTTCCCTCCTCAAATATATTTTCATATCTGTATCTTTCTGGCATCACCAAATATAATAGAAGCTTATCAAAGACAGGAATGGTTTTGTTGATATCTGTGAACTTTGTGTATAGTAAGTACTTAAATAAATATTTGATGAATTGAATTGAATGCAGGGAGTGAGCTTACATTAATGAACACAAAGGGCAATACATTTGATGTCTCATTTCAAGCCTGAAAAATGCATGATTTGGGAATTATAGGGTTTAGTTGCCATGAACTGTAAGATTTTAGAGCTGATCTAGTTTAATCCCTTTATTTGACAGATAAAGAAATGGAGACCCAGAGCAAAAAGTGACATCCCTAAGGTCACAAGGGTACTAAGTGAACTCAGTTACTTTATCCTCAGAGGTCTGAGACTTATGACAATGATTGAGGACACCACAATAGAAATTTCATATTTTGAGTGGACTACCTTGCTACAGAAGTGCTTCAAATTCTCTAATTCTTTGGTCTCCATTTTCTGAGAAATAGCTTTCATTCACATCTCCAGAAAGGTGGAAAAGTTGTCCCTAACTTGAAATTTCATACTAATCCCCAGCTTTTTCAAGGACTCTAGAACTGTATTGTGTGGGCTTTCAGGTCACTGTAATGGTTCCAAGACTTAAATGGGGTTTTGCAGAAAAAACAAAAACAAAACACCAAATGAGCCAGTTGTACAAAGCAGTAAATAAATCTTTTGGGTCATTTTAATTCATACTACATAGAGAGATATAAGGGTAGGGGGAAATAGACTTTGGGAGTGAGCAGGGGCAAAAGAGAAGTACCCTGGGATAATAGATTCTTATATCTACTTTTAGAAAGCATCTTCAAGGCCAACCTCCCTATTTTACAGATGAAGACATTGAGCCTAAAATCAGTTGACAAGCTTCCTGTTGAGCTTATATTGGAAGGATGCTTAAGGCCATTTAGTATCAATCTCTCATTCTATTGATGAAGTCACTGAAGCTCAGGGAAATTTCCTAGAACTTCAGGGAAGTTCAGAGAGGAGACTTGCTCATAGTCACATAAGTGACCTTGCAGAGTCAAGATTCGAACTCAGATCCCTGACATCAAATCTCTTCCCACCATATTGCAATGTCTACTAAGCATACTAGGGTAGCATTCACCCTGTTCCTACAAAGTAGCACAATAGATGATAAGCTAGAATAGTATCCTCTTTCTACCCCATCCTCAATGGCTGACATCTTCCAAAATGGAACTGGGGGAAGCAGGGAAAGGCTAACCAGCAGGAATGCCACTCTCCAATATGATGATCCATGACCTTGGGATGGAGTATATGATGATCCTGTGAGGGAATGCTCATTGCTTTGGATATATCCTTACATTAACTTTTAGCATTACTGCTTTAGGGGCAGCTAGATGGCACAGTGGATAGAGCACCAATCCTGAAGTCAGGAGGACCTGAGTTTTTAAATCCATCCTCAGACATTTAACACTTCCTAACTGTGTGACCCTGGGCAAGTCACTTAACTCCAATTGCCTCAGCAAAAAAACCTCAAAAAACCAAAAAACAAAACAAAAAAACAAACACCCCCCCAAAAAAACCAAAAAACCATTACAGCATTTGATGTCTGCCATTTCTGGGACCCAACATCAGGGCAACTGAGGCATGGGGATAAGGGTCTGGGAATTAATTAGGGGAGCAGGGTCCCTCCTAATTGCCTATAAAATCACAAATTTCTATCATGGAAGCTTGTAGCATAGAATATACTCAAAAGGAGAAAAAATGCCAAGTAGAAAAAGTGGGCAAGGGAATAATCTAGACCAGAGGTACCCCGTGTCCAAAAAAAGTACCTAAACTCCAAAAGACCTAGAGGCTGTTTAGTCAGCCCAAAGAATGGAAGCATATGAGAGTACTTCAAGCTGTTAAGAGGAAGCACGTGTTTTCCTTTGCTGAGAAAAGATCCACTGAGTTTTCAGTGAAATAGAAACTTCTTGTAGTTCCAATGGGACCACTCTTTAAAGTGCCTTGCTTTGTCTATACGCACTCTATGTAAAGCAGAATTGAAGGGTAAGGCTCTGCAAAAGACTAAGGAAAGTCAATGAGTCGGAAACAATGGGGAACATGTGATACTCCTTTTTGAAGAGCTGGAATTAATGTTATCCTGTTTAAAGGTCAGGCAGGATTAGAAGAACAATTTCCTCAATTCCATTCTTTAGAAAACCCAGCCACAAGTATGTCAGCTTCTTTTTGAGTGACAGCAGGTTGGCCCATTTCATGTAAATTGAGTCTGATATATTATCAGTACAATGACCTTTCATGATTCCGGGGGATCAGTGATGTAACATGTTATCTATTACTGAGGGATTCGGAGGGAAGAATGAAAAATACAGATGTTTTTGTGTGTACAGCCACAGAAGGAATTTATTTTGCTTTCATATTATTTACCAAAAAAAAAAAAAAAAAGATTTTCTTTACTTCCTTTTTTTAATGGGGGTGAGGAATAGGAAAGAGAAAAAATAGATTTTTGTTGTTTAAAAAATATAGAAAGGTGAGGGGATTGTGAGGGGTACCATGATGTGAAATGTTTATGCCTTTTCAGATCAGGTCACAGTTTTATTAATTTTTCTTAACTGTTCTATCTTTATTAAAAAAAAGATCTCAAATAAACTAAGTAATAAAAAGAAACCTTTAAAAACTGTAAATATATAGAATTAAAAACAAAACCAAAATACATAAATAAAACTAAAAGTGGGGGAGGAAAACAAGTCTGACCTTGGGTTGGGAGATTAGTTTCCATCCACATTTTCTGTCTTGCAGTGTTTGTCCAAGTGGAAGAATTGCCTTAGCTCATTCTGTCTGTCAAAGGCAGAGAAGTGAGGATGTCTCAGGCTAAAGAGTTAGCCTTTTGTTTTGTAGAAGCTATAAAACAAAGAATGATGCCTTTCAACTTGAACTTGAATGAGTGTGTAAAAGGAATGTTTTTAGAAGTTCAGTCTTTAAGAACCCTGTTTCAGGATAAATAGCCTAAGAAAGGCTCAAAGGTTTGTGTTTCTCGGGGATAATGGTGACATCAATGAACAGGAACATGACCTGAGGAGAAAGGCCCCTGAAATGCAGCAATATTTTGTTTTCTTCTGATTAGAAAAAGGCCCCAATGACATCTCACCAACCTTTCGAATGGAGGCAGATAGAGGGAAAAACAGAGGCCAGAAAGATCTAGTGTTTGCCCAACATAAAGTAACCAGTTGTACTAATAACATTGGGCTCTGATTCACAAGTGAATCATTGATAGTGGAGGCCAGAGCTGTAACCTTCTGTTTCTGTTCTGTTTATTTGTGCAAGTCAGTGAGAGGTTTAATTGGCCAAATGATGAAGGCAGTTGGGATTACTATGGGAAATTGAACCCATAATCAATAGATTTGGTTTTCACATATGTTGTTGAAACATTTAATAATTACAATAAAAATTAATAGCTAGCATTTATAGAGTGCATTAAGGTTAGCAAAGTACTGTACATCTCGGTTGGTCTGCATAAGAATTCTGTGAGATAGAGGCTATTGTTATCCCCATTTTGTAGGTGAGTAAATAAATGTCACAAATTTAAATTAGCTACTCAGGCTTACCTAGCTAAGGAAGTATCTGAGGGAAGATTCTAACCAAGGTTTTCCTGATTCCAGTTCTAGCCCCTAAATAAAATGCCTAGATGCATCCTATTTGGATAGAGTGTGGTCCTTGGCAAACCTTAATAAACAGAGGCAGGGTGAATCATTATGAAGTGGTAGAAGGGAAGGCAATGGGCTACAACAGAATCTGGGCTTCGGTGTCGATAGACTGGGGTTTTAAAGCCAGCTGTCACTTTCTGTATGACTTTGGTCAAGTTTTCTGACCTACTCCTCAGCTTTCTAATATTGGAGATGAGGTGATCAACTTAGATAGCCACTAAGGTCCCTTCCATATGTATAATTGGGCTGTACCATCAATCATAGGTTATCATCAAGGTGACTTGTGAAGTTAGATGCTATATTATACAAATTTTCCAAGACCGATTCTTCCTTAGACCACTGTATTCAAACTATAGAGACAACCTGGGCTTACTGGGGCAGAGTAAACAGACCTCGGCTTTCCAAAGGATGACATATCCATCTCAGACCTCAGGTTCTAGATGCACCTAGGGCAGCACTTCATGTCCTCCCAGCTCTCAGACTTTAGGAATCAGGGGTAGCAGCTGGCTGACTCAAAAATGAACTCCAAGTTCTTCCAGGCTTCATTTTCCAAGTATAAGAGAAAGAAGAGGGTCTAAGCAGAAGGGGAAGTATCTGTATCTAGTAGGAACTTAATGAGTATTTGTTAAATTGAAATCAATTGGTGTGACCTCTTTTATCCTAAGTTGCTTTTGAGTTGCCTATTAGTGGTGCTGAATGGAAGCTTGGTACTGAGGTACAACAAGAGCCAGCTCTCTCGAATGTTCATTGTAATCTTAACTTCAACAACTTTGACCATGAAATTTGTGGGGGAAAATAAAAGGATTAATCACTGCTACCCTATCATCAGATTTCAATTACATCTGGCTACTTTACAGTCACTTATGTGTATGGCAGAAAATTCTGCAGAATTCCAAAGAGTCCTTTCACTGACTCTGAATAATATAAAACCCTGGGGCTTTACTGTCACATGAATAATAAAGACCCTCTAATGCCAGGTGATATGAATAGCTAGGAGAGTTCCCTGTATTTTTCTGCGGGATTTTGAATAACCCGTTCCGTGTCTTTAAATCCACCATCAGGGAATTGGCCTTGGGATTCCTTCAATGAGTTGTAAATCTGACAGATCCAATATGTCTGTGCTCTGATATGGCCCTAATGGTAAGAGTAATCTGTCTTCTTGTTATAGACATCAGTGATATTAGGAAAGTATGCCTTTTTATGTCCCTATGTGGATAGATGACTTTGTGTTGACTTGACCCTGATTTGGGCTGTTAATCAGCATCAAATCTGGTTCAGTCGAAAGACATCCTCAAGAACTCAACATGAATACATCAATGTGACAAGCATCTTAGATCTCAAAGGACCAAAGGGCCATAAATTTAGAGCTGAAAGAGAACTTAGATGTAATGAAGCCCAATAGTGCACCTGGAATCAGGAAGACTCATTTTCCTGGTTCAAAAATGGCCTTGGACACTTACTAGCTGTAACTCTGGGCAAGTCATTTAACCCTGTTTACTTTAGTTTCTTCATGTGTAAGATGAGCTGGAGAAGGACATGGCAAACTACTCCATTTCCTTTGCCAAGAAAACACAATGAGATCATAAAGAATTAGACATGACTAAACATGACTAAACAACAACAAAAAAATTCCTATCTAAATTATTAGATGTGTGACTTTATGCAATTAATTTAATGCCTATTTGTCTCTGTTTTTTATATCATAAAATAGGAATAATAATAGAACCCCTTTCTCAGGCTTATTGTGAGGATAAAATGAGATAATATTTGTATAGTGTTTTGTAAGTCTTAACGTGTTATATATGGTGGTAGTGATGATGATGATGACCAATGTTCTCATTTTACAGATTAAGAGATTGCCCAGGGTTACCTAGTAACTCTGTAGCTTGTAATGGATTTGAATCCATGGAAACTCTTTTTGCAGATGCTGATACATCTAGTCTATAATTTAGCAAGATTTCTCAGAGAGTTGCTTCATGGCCAGAGAGACTAAACAATTTGTCCAGGATAACACAGCTAGTAAGCGTTGAGGACTTTCTGATTCAAAATTCGATATTCTATCTCTTGTGCAATATTATTTTTTATTTTAAAAATTATTTATTTTTTAATACATATTGCTTTATGAATTATATTGGGAGAGAAAAATCAGCAAAAGGGAAAACCATGAAAGAGATAAAAAAACAGAAAAACAAACATAGCATGTGTTGATTTACATCCAGTTTCCATAATTCTTTTTCTGCATGCAGATGGCATTTTCTGCCTAAAATCTATTGGAATTGCTTTGGATCACTGAGCCACTAAGAAGCACATCTTTTATGGTGAATCATCACACATTCTTGCTATTATTGTATACACCGTATTCCTGGTTCTGCTCATTTTGCTCAGCAATTTTTCCAGGCCTTTCTATAATCAGCTTGTTCATCATTTTTATAGAACAATAATATTCCATTGCCTTCATATACTACAACTTGTTCAGCCATTCCTCAATTGATGGGCATCCATTCCATTTCCAATTCTTTGTTACTACAAAAAGAGCTGCAACAAACACTTTTGCACATGTGGGTCCTTTTCCTTCTATGATTTCCTTGGGATACAGACCCAGTGATGATACAGCTGGGTCAAAGGCTATGCACAGTTTTATAGCTCTTTGGGCATTGTTTCAAATTGCTTTCCAGAATGGTTAGATCATTTCACAACTCCATCAAAAATGTATCAGTGTCCCAGACTGTGTTATTTTTATTACATGAAGTAATCCCAAATCTTGTCATCAATGAAAGAATTCCACAAATTTAAGATTAGGGACAGGTCTGCAATACAACCAGCTTCAGAAATGTAGTGTTCTAATGTATTGCTTTGTGTGCAATCTAAATTCCTAAATAACCATGATGATGTTGGTAAAAAGGGTGCTTTCAAGAAGACTTGAAAGGTCATCAAAAGTCTTAGCAGATAGCAGAGGATCTCATTGTGGCCTGAGAGAGGGCTCCAGAGATGGATGAGGGCACGGCATGCATTTGTTTAGATTCCTCTATTTTGTTGTTCCTTCCAGAACAAGCCCCTTCATATTGCTGGGCCCAATTGGAAAAGGAAGTGGGTGAATGCATGGTTAAGAGTGAGAATCATTAAAATGTTTCTCTTGTGCCTTCTTCCTTCCTTTTCACAGACTCATTTCTCCTCCAAACCTCCATGTTTCTGTTGAGAATTCCACCACTCTTCTAGTTCTCTGGATTCACAAGTTCACTGTCAGTTTCTACTTTTTTCTTTGCCATCCCACATATCCAAAGAATAGTCAAGACTTAATGATTCTAACTTTCCTACATCTCTCCAACAGTCCCCTTATGTCTTCTCTCATAACTACCCCCCATGCTTCCTGGTTCAAGTTCTCACCACTTCGCACCTGGACTCCTACAATAAATTTCTAATTGGTCTCTCTGCTCCCAGTCTCTCACCTCTCCAATCTATTCTCTACCAAATAGATATTTCTAAAACTTAAATCTGGTCTTGTCACTTCCCTATTCAAGAAGCTCTGTTTCTTCTAGGATAAAATACAATTTTCTTAGCCTGACATTTAAAATCTTCCATAAACAGGTGCTCACCTAGATTTCCAGAATTGTTTCATCTTACCCCTCTTTACATTGCATTTCATTCAAGCTGGTCTTCTAGCTGTTCCCTGTACAATTATCAAACAGGAGAGAGTAGACTCACTTAGCACTCCCCCTGGGCTCACTCTTCCAATCCTCATTTCCCTTGCAAGTAGGTCCCCCAGAGGATTTTTGATTACTGCTTCTCTTTGGAGTTTTATAGAAAATCCTAAGTGACTCCATATCCTTACTTCATACCTCCATCTTCCTCCATACTTTTCCCATGTGTGAAATGTGCTTTCTTGCATCATCAATTCTTGGAATTTCTCACTTCCTTCATTATCAGTAGATTCCTCCTCCAACACATCTTTTCTAATTCCTATCTTAGTCATTTCTTCTTGAAATTACTTGATCCCATTTTTATGGACTTTTTGTTTACTTGTATGCACATTTTATCTCTTCAAGAGCAGGGATCATTTATTTCATTTTTACCTTTGCACCATCAATGTGTAATACTATATGTTGGACATAGCAGAAACTTAATAAATATTACACAAGGTTCAGTACCGAAGTGGTGAAGGGAGGACCAGTAAAGGGTATTAGCAAAAGAGAGGGCCCTTCCTAATCCTGTACACTCCCTAGTCCTCCTTTAAGTCAACATTTGCTTCCATGCATTATTTATTCCTGATGGAATAAAGTCCTAATTTTTGAAGCAAGCACATTTTCTCACTGCTGCCAATTCATTATGTGGGACTTCAGGAGCCGATTTCAGCTATGATGACTTATGGATTTGTCCTGTGTGGTGGCGACAAGCCTTCTAGCTCATATCAGAAAGAGAAGGGCTGGTGGCTCACAACGCATTGAGTTAGATCACAGGAGAATTCACATGGTCCTTCATCATCCTTTTGTGCTTTTCATTCTAGGGGCTAACTGAAGGAAGAACTGCTACAAATTGCTAAGTTGGAGAGGAACAACTGGTCATTTTCTTCCCATACTACTGAAATGCTGGTCCTGAGCACACAGTAGGACGGAGGGTCTCACTAGCTGGGCTCAGGAAAAATAATATTAGCATCCATAGTCCCTCAAGGTTTCTCTTAGAACTCCAAATGGGAATTCCTCCCAGGATCAAAACTGCAATGGAAGTAGGGATTGGGAGAGTGAACAGAAAGAGAGAGAGAGAGAGAGAGAGAGAGAGAGAGAGAGAGAGAGAGAGAGAGAGAGAGAGAGAGAGAGAGAGCTACATTAGTCTCCAATTTACGATTCAACATTTGATAAAGAACATGTCATCCATGACAAAACCATGGATTATAATGGTGCCATTGGTTCACGCCCAATAGTTCCTTTTCATTTCATTCCAATACAAGGCAACGATACTGTTGGCTTTATCATTTCTGCTCACAAATGGCAGTGAGCTCTGGGTTGTATTATATGTTAAAGATCCTGGGAACAATAATAAAAATGGAAACTTTCATTTAAGAGTGTTCTTTCTGACCTTTTCCAATGCCCTTCAATCATTTTCAGCTTTTGAAATTTGGTGTTTCCATTGCTCTGTAGACAATAAGAATATTCCCTAAATAAGCTGTTTTTTGAGGATATTTAATGAAAAAACTAGGAATTTATTGAGTTAAATATGAATTGTAAAATATGCATGAATAAACCCTAAAGAGGTCTTTTACAGAATTTGGCAGGCAATACTTTCTTTCTCCTGTAGCTTTTGCTTGTCACATTTAGGTCTATAGCAATTTAGGTATGTCTGCTATTATGTTACAGAGGATGATTCCTTTTCATCCATCATCAGACGTATTAAAAGAAGGCATTTTGAACAACTTTTTCATTATCTACCTACCCAGTCATCTCACCATATCTGTGACCTCTGACAATGATTAGTAAGCTCTTTGCTGGAATGCACTAGTCTCTTTTTTCTTTTAAGAAGAAGGATTTATCAATTATTTTCTTGTTCTTAAATGCTTTTGCAAATGAAGGGAAATGGAAACTAATATGTTCATTCACATCTATTTATTAGGATCCCAAAGAGACCTTGAGTTGACTTTCTAACATGCGATTACCCAATTTTTGATTGAACACTTTAAGTGACTTAGAAAGCACCATCACCAAGGCAATCTTTTTGGCTCTTAAGCCAATAAGCAAACAAATAAAAAACCCAACAAAACAAACCCATTCTCATGGAATGATTTGTTGTAGACTGTCCTACTTCCTTTAAGACTCAATTTAATTTCCTTCCACATGAAGAATCTCTACATGAATTCCCAATTCCTATAGCAGGGCTTAATAAATGCTTGTTGACTGACTGGCTGACTGTAAAATCAAGGGAAAACAAAAATCAAACAAATATTTTATGATCTCAAAGAGCCCCATACTTCTTGGAGGGAAGGGAAGGAGAAGCTTAGCATTATTATAGATAGATTAGATGCTGAAAGGAAACTCAGGGGTTATGTGCTCTGATCCCCTCATTTTACCAATAAGAAAACTTTGACGTAGGTAGCTGTGACTCTTCCAAGGTCATACATGTAAGAGGCAGTAGAGGCAAGAATTGCATATAGACCCTCTGAGTCCTGAGTCAGCTTTTTGCACTGTATCACCCAAACGAAGAGAGGATTGATGATAATGGGAGTTAGGAAGATTGCATAATGATGAAGGTTATTTAGCCTGGTCAGTTTGTGACGTGGGCACCTATTTTACCTTTTTATCTTTGTCCATCATGGTCTTTTAAAGTCTCAGAACCCCATTCTGCCTACCCCCAGTAGAACATAGCATGAGGGGGCAGTATAGTTCTTATTTTTTTGCATTTGTATTCCAAGTACTTAAAACAATACCTATAGGTGCTTAATAAATGCATGCTTAATAAATATTTGATAAATGCTCATCAAACTGAACTAAATGATGATGGTAGCTGGGAGAAACACATGGTTAAGGACATTTCTAAGAACAGAGACTGCTTTATCCCACTTTCTCTCCATTCTAGTGCCATGGCTTTGCCTGAGGTTAGATAGTGGAGTCAGGGGTGCAGAGAGGGGGATTTTCTCTATTTTTAGCCTTCACCCTGTCTACTGACTTGAGCCTTGGTGGTGACAGAAGTTTAATTTTACAGATGGCAATATTAGGCAACTGGAAGGTGGGGAAACTAAGGGTATTCTCAATCGATGGCAGGGTTCCAGGGACACAAAGCCTGCAGTCACCATTCCAGGGACAGCCTGAGCTTGAGATCCCTGGTTTCCTGGGATGAAACCTGGCCTGTAGTTTCAGGTGCTTTTCTATCCAAACATGAGAAGGTTTTATTACTAAAGGTCCACTGGTTCAGAGTGGACTGAATTCATATACATTCTCCTTAGTAGATGCTTCCCACTGGGTCTGGAAGGCATTCCAGGAGTCGGGGTGATCAGGTCAGAAAGGGATGAGGGAACTCCAGGACCTGAATACTCTGTTCATGAACATTTCTGTCCCTCTCAATCGCTACCCATGAGAAGGGCTAATGGCAAAACTCAGTGAAAGCTCCTTGAGGCCAGGAATTGCTCTCATACCCACCCCACACCTAGAATAAAAACTTGCTTTCAGGCATTTTAACATCTTATGGTCTGTTCTTTCATCTGAATTCAAGACAAATTCAAAAAGGACAGAAGCTGTGAAGATATAAAATTCTTTGTGAAACAGAAGCAGATTAATTTGTTAAACTCAAAGGCACTGGGAGCAATTTTTCTTATGTCACCATCATTTTTTTGTCTGAATATTCTATTCCAGCCACAGTAACAAAATTTATCTCACTCCACTCTTGTCTTGTATTACGTGCATGTTTAAATTACAGTCATCGTTCTTCTGCTTCTATGGTATGTGTGTGTGTGTGCATGCGGATATGTGGGTGTTTTTCCCTTATCTATCTCTTACACTCTCTCTCAGATCTATTGAAAGAGTCCCCATACTTAAAACCTCAGTATTTTTCTGTTATACTTTGAGGCAGGTGTTTTGTGTGTGTGTGTGTGTGTGTGTGTGTGTGTGTGTGTGTGTGTGTGTATGAGAGAGAGAGAGAAAAGAGAGACAGACAGACAGACAGAGAGAAACACAGAGACACACAGAGGCAGAGACAGAGAGACAGAGACAAAGACTGTAAAAGGCTGAAATTGAGTTGATGCACTGAGGTCTGACAAACCAGCACTTAAGGCTAATTACTTATTAGACAATATTCTATTAGAATATGCATGGAAAATGGCCCATCCCACTGTACTGGCCCAATCTTTTGGAGTATACAGAGAATTGTGGGAGGGACTAGGAGGTGGAGTGGGACTAGCCAGAATCATTTCTGGATAGGAGATGAGGAGGAGAGGTTGTGGAGATCCTGAGCTTCCATTCCCTTCACTTCTACCACTAAAGACCAAGAATACAGACCAAGGACTTTTGCTTATCCTGACTCTGGCTGATTCTACGGTATCCAGGGTGCTAACGTGGTCATCACAAAAGACTGCTTTGGTAGTCTTGGTGATGTCTACGGATTCTTCAGAAAAATGCTTTACAAAGTATAAAATAAAATATAAGGGGATAAAACAAAACTAATTATGCTGAAATATAGTTATAAAAACAACAATAATTAAGATCATGGACCCCAGTTAAAAACTCCTGTACCCAGAGGTGATATATTTTAGAAAGATAGAGATGGGGCTTATGATTCTGTTGACATAAAGAATTCCCAGGTGAAAAAAAAACTCCTTCTATTAATGCAGGCCATCACCTTCACTGCAATTTCTAGTCTTAAGAGTTGCCCCAAAAAAGAATGGAAAGGTGAAGTGACTTGTTCATAATGTATATTATGCGTGTATATTAGAAGCATAATTTGTTTAATGCAGAACTACCTGATTTCAAGACCAGTGCGCTCCACTTGTGTCATGTGGCTTTTTAATGGGATTAAAAAAAATAAATTATTTCTTAAGCCTTTTAACTTTATTTATCAATTTCAGTTCTATATTTTCCTTTTTATTTTTTTTAGACTTACTGAAAACCAAAAGAGGAATATTGATATCTCCTGTTAATTTTGTGTTACTATGTTTTCTTGTAGCTCAGATGATTTTAAATGCTAAGGCATTTGGAAAATATAAGTGTATTATTGATATTGGTCTATGATCCCTTTTAACACAATATGGTTTCCTCTCTTATCCCTTATTATGTTTGTCAGAGTGATTGCAACTCCTGCTTTTTAAAAAAATTCATTTGAAGGATAGCATATTTCCTGCCTTAATTCTCAATTTTGTTTTCTATATATTTTCTAATGTTTTTTTTAGATTGTAGGGCTTTTTTCTTCATCCTCCTTCCTTCCTCCCCTCTTTCCTTCCTCCCCTCTTTCCTTCCTCCCCTTCTTCCTTCCTCCCTTCCTTCCTTCTCCTTCTCCTCCTTCTCCTCCTCATCCTCCTATTCTCCTCCTTCTCCTCCTCCTCCTTCTTCTTCCTCTTCCTCTTCTTCCTGAGTAGGCTATAAATTCTGCTCTCAAAATTCTCATGTTTTTGAACATCTTAGAAACAGTAGGTTATTATTTCATGTTCTCCTTATATTCATATAGTTCTTTGTCTCTTCAAAGTGTTACACCATTTCCTTTGTTTTTTTTTATTCCTTAGTTTTATTTTTTTGTTTTTCTTTTTATTTTATTCCTTCACTTTGCTTCTTTTGTTTTTATTCAAAGATGCCTGAATTCCTTTACTTGAATATAGAGGCCATATTTCCTTCTGTTATTAATTCTTTTCCTGTTGATTTATTTGCTTATGGTCAAAATTTTTGAGTTTTCTTCTTCCTTTAATCTTTGATAATTTCAGTCTTCTTTTTCTTGATTTCCCCATTTACTTTCTCATACTATATATCTTCTGATAGTGGTTTCTTTGAGATTTGAATGTTAAAGCATCTCAGCTTTCTCTCATGCTGGGAAATTAATGATCTGGCAAGTTAGGTTTCTGTCCTTTGTGACTTTTGAATGGTCAGAAGTGACATCAGTTCTAATATACTCTTTCTTGTAGCATTAATGAAGTGCTCCCCAGTGCTATCCCCCAATACATTTATGGTGTCCTGTCCTGATGTCATGTTCCATTCCCTCTATCTGTTATTTCTACTGTAATTTAGTTCTCCAGTCCATCACTGACACTTCATAGCTTTGCACTCACTGCCTGTGCTTTGGGAGTTGGGCTCCTTATCAGGTTTTTACTCTTGTAGGACTCCCCTCTATTGCGCTAGCTCTCTCTTGCTCCATGAGCAAAACTTTTCAGCTTGGATTGGAAAGAAGGAGAAGAAATAGGGGAGTGAGTTTGGGTTTTGTTAAAAGACTATCTTGGGAATTTGAGTGTTTTGATGCAGCCTTATTACTGATAGTAGGTGAGGTGAGGTAAAAGGATTAATGAGCTCAGGGTCAATGACTATCAGTCTTTTTTAAAATCTTACTTTGGATTCTGGCTATCCTAGACTGTTGAAACAGCTGAAATAGCTTTATCTTTGGGGTATAATTTCTGTTTTGGAGGTATTTGAAAGGTTGTAAAGATCAGAGAAAATTCCTGGTTTCTATCTTGTTCCTCACATTACCCAGAAGCATTTCTCTTTTAAAGAAGTTCATATTCTGGCCCCAACCCAACTTTCTACCCTCATTGCAGATTACTTACTTTTCCACCCTTTATAATGTAGCCCTGCTAACCTCAACTCTGTTTCTTACACCTGATGATATAATTCCAATCTTCACATGTCTCTGCACTATCTGGCTATCTTCCATGTGCCTGGATACCTCCTCATTTTCATTTCAAATGTTCCTCTTTTCCATTAAGAGGCAACTCAAGCATCATCTTCTGCATGAAGTCTTTACTGATCCACCCAACTACTATTGATTTTCCTTCCAAATTCCCTTGTATTTAATTACTTTATATTTATTTTCTTTACATTTTTTATAAAGAATTATTTATGTATTTCTTGTCTACTTCATTAGAATTTAATTTCCTTGTATGTAGGGATTGTTTCATTCTTTCTATTTGTAAAATGACTGCAAAGTCATTCCCATATGGGAACATACTTATTCCAACAATTTGGCCATTGATCAAAAAGTTTTTTGGATCCTATCTTTTGAAATTTTAATAGTATTACTAGAAAGCTGTAAGGAAGTCAAAGGAAAAAATCCTTTACTTCAGACAATTGAAGGAAATATGCCATTCAAGAATTATAACCATTTGACACAAATTTATAGAACTAAGAACTATCCCCCAGTAGATAAGCACAAGGGATATAAACAGTTTTCAAAAAGAAGAAATTCAAACTGTCAACAACCATATGGGGGAAACACGATCTAATTTATTGATAAGAGAAAATAACTCTACAATTTTATTTCACATTCATGAAATGGACAAAATGACATATAGAAATGTGAAATAATAATGTACTCATGTCCTGTTGGTGGAATAGTAATAAAGTTCAAATCATTAGAAAAACTTGAAATTATGTGACTAAAATCACTAAACCATTAATTGACCCAATGATCTCACTACTTGGCATTTACTTCCAAGGAAGATCAGGACTGATTTTTTTTTTTTTTCTGAGGCTGGGGTTAAGTGACTTGCCCAGGGTCACACAGCTAGGAAGTGTTAAGTGTCTGAGATCAGATTTGAACTCGGGTCCTCCTGAATTCAGGGCTGGTGCTGTATCCACTGCACCTAGCTGCCCCCAGGACTGAATTTTGATCTTGAATGTGGAGCTAATCTACTGGCAAAAAATGACAAACCATTTCAGTATCTTTTCCAAGAAAATCCCATCCAAAGTTATAAAGAATAGAACATGATTGAATGACTGAATAACAATTTTAAATGTGGCCACTGGATATGTAAAGCTTATCACCAGGTAGCAAATTTTAACTAATTATTGCTAACTAAATATTTAATTCAATTTTTCCTTTGATTAAGAAAAGGCATGAAAGTATTACCAGACCCTCTGAAATATCTGTACCTCAGGGCAAAGCTTTCATTAACCTTTCCTAGTTTTGATTTCCAGTGAATGCTCCCCCCCCCTCTTTTTAGAGGGCTTATTTGGAAGGGATATTAGTCACATGCATCCATACAAGTTGTGTTGATTATATGATATGTTAATTGTAATTCAATCATCTTTTTTTGTAGTCATGTCTTTTATTTTCAAACATTGAAATGATGGATAGTTTAGATGAAAAGCCCAGGATTCATGCATAAGAACCAATAAGCTTTGTATATAGTATTGGAGACCACACACAGTTCTTATTTTAAGCAAACAACACATAGAAACCTGGATTTACGTGAGAGGTAAATTAGAGAGCAGTTATTTGCTTTACAAAAGGTTTCCTTTAAATAGTGTACTGCTTTAATACATTTCACATTGGATTTAATTTGCAAAATGTGATTTGCATGCAACTTTTAAAGAGCATGTTTACTATGTAAAGTGTGGCACACCTGGCTCTATTTTGCAATGAGCTGAACTTTAGCTATTCTTAGTGTAAATACTTTCTTCCTTGATAATATTTTTCCTACTTCAAAAAAAATCAATATGTATAATTCCAGTTTCCTATACCTCTATCTGGATATGGCTGTAACTTATTTTATGTCATACTCATGCTCCTGAAAAAATTTTATAAATTGAATCGCCATATTCTATTGGTTTACTCAGTTACTTTAGGGATGATCTTCCCTTAGTAGCTAATTGATCTACAAGCATAAGACTTCTCTGTCAATTCAATTGACAGAATCTCACATTTATAGCTCTCTGTTGAGCCAAGAATGAACTTTAATGAACTCATAAATCGATGAGACTTGTACATATAGAGGTGGAAAAGTCCTTGGAGATCATCTCATATGATTCTTTCTCTTTACAGATAAGGAAACTGAGGTCCACAGAAGGTGAGTGTCTTGCCAGAAGTCAGACAGTAATTTGTATAACTAAGATTTGGACCCAAGTCCCTAGCTTCCAGATCCAACGGTTTTACTGCTGTTCCAATACTAGTTTGATTCAATTCAATTTTCTTCAGTTAGAATTTTTTTTATATTTTAATAATTTTTTTTTTACCAGATATATGCTTGGGTTATTTTACAACATTAACAATTGCCAAACCTTTTGTTCTAATTTTTCCCCTCTTTCCCCCCCCCCATCCAGATGACAGGTTGACTAATACATGTTAAATATGTTAAAGTATAAATTAAATACAATATATGTAAACATATCCAAACAGTTGTTTTGCTGTACAAAAACAATCACATTTTGAAATAGTGTACAATTAGCCTGTGAAGGAAATCCAGAATGCAGGCGGACAAAATTAGAGGGATTGGGAATTCTATGTAGTGGTTCATAGTCATCTCCCAGAGTTCTTCTGCTGGGAGTAGCTGGTTCAGTTCATTACTGCTCTATTGGAACTGTTTGGTTCATCTCATTGTTGAAAATGGCCACATCCATCAGAATTGATCCTCACATAGTATTTTTGTTGAAGTATACAACGATCTCCTGGTCCTGCTTATTTCACTCAGTCTCTGCAGGTCTTTCTGAAATCATCCTGCTGGTCATTTCTTACAGAATAATAATATTCCATAATATCCATATACCACAATTTATTCAGCCATTCTCCAATTGATGGGCATCCACGTAGTTTCCAGTTTCTGGCCACCACAAAGAGGGCTGCCACAAACATTCTTGCATTTCAGTTAGAATTTTTAAAGTTTTTATATGTGTTGGTTAGTCACTGGAGAAGGTATGAGTAACTCAAAGATAAAAGATAAAAATAGTCTGTTTCCTCAATGAGCTTTTATTCTATGAGGGAAGAAGAAAGGGAAGAACAACACGTACTGAGATAAATTGATCCAAATCATATATATGAAATAAATACAAATGTAATTCTTTGGAATAATTGGTAGCAGAATAGTAGCACTTGAACTGAACTTTGAAAGGAGCTAGGATTTACAAGAGATACAGATGATAATGAAAAAAAATTCAAACGTGGAAGAAGCAAACTAAAGCTCAGAGGTGGGAAGTAAGATGTCATTTACACTTACAAGTGTGCAGGTAAATGTTTAATAATTGTATCTTTAGGGAAAAATTATATGAGACATTCTTTTAAATTCAATATGCATTTTTAACATTTTCTGTATCTCTTTCCTAAGTCTAGAATTAAAAAAAAACAATAAATCAAATTCTGATTTGTAACATTTATTGGCTTCCAAAATGTAAATTCTCATGTTGAACATTTAACAATTGACTCAAGCACCAGTTCTACCTTCTTCCAACACACTTCTATAGAAAACTCATGTAGGCCACTTTGATTGGATTAAATATATTTGGCTAGAGTAAATAATGGGAAGTAACATGAAGTAAGCCTGGAAATATATATTGGAGAGGTCATTTGGCTCTAAATGCCAAACAGAAGAATTTGTATTCTATCCTAGAGGCACTGGAAAACTACCAAAGCTTCTTTTTTGGGGAGGGCAGTGGCAGAATGGGAAAAGAAATTAATAATCTATAAATAAATACATAAATGTAGATGCTCTATGAAGAATATATCCTTTTTGTAAATTGAATAATGCTTTAGTAATGAAGCAAAAGCTTCCTCTTCCACGATTTGTTTGGCAAAGTTATATTTTCACATTAGATTTTCTTACAATGGAGTTTATATACCCTTTACAAAGCAGATTTAGATCATAGAGAACAGAACAATAAGTAGAGATCATAATGAAATCCTTAATGGTGAGGATGATCCAATAGTTTTGGCTATAAGACTCAGAATATACCAAGCAGGCCTCTATGTCTAAATCTTCATCTTTAGGAGGCTTTTGAAGTTTAATTCCCAATTCAGTTTCTGGATGCCCTAGCTTCTGCTGTGAGTTTTGAGTAGGCACTATTTTCATTTGCATGTATTGTGATTGAAGTTTCTCCTTTGTTGGGATAGGAATCAAGAGCCTTATGGATTTAAAGCTGGATTAACTCCCATCCTGGAACTTAGAGGAAACTTCATTTGAAGTCAGTATGATAGAATGGATTTCATTCTACTATTTATTGTGTGGTTTTTCAAGGTGAAAAGGAGAAAGGACACATAATGACCCCTCTTTGAAAATGACTAACTAAAATACATGATCACAAATAAGTTGGTTTATGGACTCGGATAGCCTTGATTCTTTACAATGTTATTTTAATTTTTTTCCAAATGCCTTTGGAGTAAGTATATCTTTCTTAAAAATGTGTTTTTAGCCAAAATATTTTTCTCTTTACAGGAAAGATAATAATACATGGAGCCATTCTGCCTCTTCCCAGATAGAAAGCTTGACTTTCACTATTCTTTGTATTCTGAGCACCTTGCATATTGTTTGGACACAGAGTAAATTCTTTAATAAATATTCATTGGGTTGATTGAATAATTTTTTGAGTGTATTTAAAGTGGTACAGAACAGAATTTGGCTAAGAGGTAGTTTCTAGGAAAGGCCAGAAGACCTATTTTCAGACCATGGTTTAAACATGCTTAAAAAATCAATGCAGACTGAAATAGGGATGGAATTTATAAATACATGCCATTGCCTACCCTCCTAGCTTAGCACTGCCCCCTCTGGCAATTGTAAGTAAAATCTCAGAAAGTCACTGGATCATGAACAAGACTATTGATATCAAAAATTATATTTAGGATCTGAGAAGTCAAGATCATCTCCAACACACACTATAGAATATATTTCTATCCCTTTGGTCCTTGCTTCTCCCTCCACCCCAATAAATATTCAGGAAAATACTCCAGAAGTTCCAAATACTATGGAGGATAATCGTTCTCATCCATGTTGGTACTACTTAGCTATATTTACACTTGTGGAGAAAGAGGAAAAGAACACAGACTTATTGATATCAGCTTCCTTCTCCTAGAGTCTGTCACGGTTGTAAATTTAATTTTTCCTGTTCTGAGTGACTGTTCGTTAATAAATTGTTCATGCCTACACGTTTAGACGGTTTAAATGAAGAGAAAATTCTGTTAATGAAGGGTTTATGAAGCCTTGGAGGAATTTGATTACTCTCACTAGATATCATTTGATAAATTAGTAAAACTTTCTGGTATATTGAAGACTACTGGGTTTTCTGCAGCAGTGTCACATTTGGATGTTCCAAAATAACTTTCTTTGGTTTATACTAGCAAGAGAGGTCTATCACCACCTAGGAGGGATGTGTGTGTCCATCTTTGTCTCTCTGTCTTTGTCTGTCTGTCTCTGTTTCTCTTTCTGTCTTCATCTCTCTGTGTATGTCTGTCTGTCTATCTAGACATTTGAAGGAAGGATAAATGTATGCAATTAAAAATGAGATGAAAAGAATAAGATTTGGCAAAAATGGAATCTAGTAAAAAAATTGAGTAACACAAACTGAACTTGGGTCTTCATTGATACCTTTGTGGAAAGTCACTCAAAAGAATATCTTGGAAGTGATAACTATAGTAGATTTGGGAATAAACCATTCTATTGGATTAAATAAACCACTTTCCATCCTCATTTCACCTCCTCTTTAATTTGAAAGAAATTAGGAATATCTGTGTTGTCATGAATTAATTTCACCAGCCATTTATTAGGTACCTACTGTGTGTATCTTTACTGTGTGAGACTGCTGATTCTAAGGTGAAGATGAAATAGACTTTATCCTGCAGGGGCTTATGTTCTATTGGAGGATTTAATATATTGACAGACAAATCAATGCAAAGTCATTTAAAGAGGGAGAGATCATTAGGAATTGGGCATATGGAAGAAGAGCTCAAATAAGGCTATAAGATTTAGAAGCTGAATACTTAAGAAATAATGCAAGAGCAGATATTTGTTCATTACTCGAATAATTCTAGACTAAAATTCTGTCAGTCCTCATCACAATTTGTTGCCTATTTTAGAACCTAGTTATTCCTTTGCCAAGAAGCCTTCTCTAGTTCCTGCAGGTTTCATAAGTATTTTAATATTTTGCTTTTTTCTCAGATATTGCTGATTCACTTTTGCATTGTGTTTAATACATAGTACACACTGACTAAAGACTTCTAGATTAAGTGATTGCTGAGATTTCTCATTTGGTTCCTTTCTTTCAGTTTTGTATTACATTTCTATGTCATATTGCATGAATAGAATACCAGTTCCTTTAGGGCAGAGGCTTTTGAGTGTTTATATTCTCAGTTCCTCACACATAGTAGAATCTCACTAAAAGTTGTTGAATTGAAAAATAGGAAATCTTCCTTCTGTCCTCCCAACATGTCTTGAGTAAAAATTCTGTCTTACATTTATATATTATCTTGCATTGTTTTCAAATTGTTTGATGTGTTAATTTTTTCCTCACAGTCTCCTAGTAGGCAAAGACTATATTTTAGGATTTTAAATTCAGAACTGGAGGGCACCTCCGTATAATTCTCATTTTACAGTTGAAGAAATTGAGGTACAAGGAAGTTAAATAACTCATTCAGTCACAGAGAGAAAATATGTCAGAGATGCAAGTTGGACCTGGGTCTGCTGATTTTGGAGTCAATCCTTCTTCTTTCTACTATGTTGTTTTTCTGCATCTCTCACAAGACTAACTTTTGTGAGGGGCTGATTGATATTGGTTGAATTTCACTGAAATAAATTGAATTCAATTGAGGTTGCATGGAATGAGGTATACATCTTCAATCATGGTCAATGTGGAAACTTTTAAAAAATTATGCAAGGCTTTTATTTTTATTTCCAAAGAAGATGAATGAAAGGAGAGAAAAACAAGTGCTTATTGAAAACAAAATAATTTAATGAAATAAACCAGGAAATAAGAATTTGTTCAATTTTGGTCCTACAGAATTGTAGTAAAGTATTTTCCCTTATGAGAGTCTCATTTTTTCTTTTTTAGGGTAGTCAGATAATGTAGAGAATAGAGCTCTGGACCTGGACCTCAGACACTTATTAGGTGTGTGATCCTGGATAAATCCCTTAATCTCAGCTTCTTCATATGTAAAATGGGGATAATAATAATAATAATAATAATACCTATTTCCCAGGATTGTTGTGAGGATAAAAATGAGATATTTGTAAGTGCTTGATTTGCAAATCTTAAAACACCAATAACTATAATAATAAAGTAGCAGCAGCAGCAGCAGCAGTAGTTTTGCTATTCATAGTAATTATAGTAATAGTAATTGTTATAGTTGTAGTGGTCATAGTGGTCATAATAGAAATAGTAAATTGAAGGATTTGCAATCTGTAAGGAATAATGGAAAGAAAACTAGTTAGAAGTAGAGGATCTGGGTTCAGATCCAGCTCTGACATATGAGCTGTATGATCTTAAGCAGGTCACTTCTCTCTGGCACTCACCTCATCTTCAAAGTGAACCAGTTGTACTAGATTACCTCTAAGGTTCCTTCCAACTGTAGTTCTGTATTCTTATGACCTTTTGGATTCTCTCCATTTCTAATATTTTTAAAGGTCTATAAATTATCAAAGGGAATCGTAGTATACTGAATAGAGAATTAGCTTCCCAATCAAGATGTTTCTTCTAATATCAGTTATGTGACCTTAAGTAAATCATTTATCCTTTCAGTGACTCAGAGAACTCTCAAAGAATATAAGTTGCAGAGAAAGTTTCAACTTTCATTGGTAGAGGATGTTTTCTCACCAGAAGTTCCCTGTAAACAATCAAATTGTATTTGTTTTTGCTGTTGAGTTATTTCAGTCATATCTGATTCTTCATGGCCCCACTTGAAGTTTTCTTGGCAAAGATACTGGAGGGTTTGTCTTTTCCTTCTCCAACTCAGTTTACAGATGAGGAAACTGAGGCAAACAGGGTTAAGTGATTTACCTAGGCTCACATAGCTAAGCTGTCTGAGGCCAGTTGAGCCTTCCTGACTCAAGGCCCTTTACTCTGCCATCAAGTTGTCCCAATGAAATCATAGATATTTTTTTAAATTAATGAAATTGTAAATGTGGCAGAATTTAGCAAATAGAGATGGAAAGGTAGAGTTAAATCAATTGTTCTACCCCTCTTAAAATAATTTGCCTCTATTATGGAAAAACACTATTGCATTAATCCGAACCAGGAGTGACCAAAATTGGGATAAGCTGAGATATGACTTGGTGGGGAAATTGGAAATACATTTATTGCCAAAATGCTGTTTTTTTTTTTTTTTGTTTTTTTTTTTTTGGAGCACCAGCAAAAGTCAAGGAAAGGCAATTATTTTGGATTTTGTTCAATGCTTGAGTATTTTTGGAATTTCCCATAAACACCTAAACACCTAAAACAAGGAACATGAGTCTGCCCAAGTAACTTCAGATGCCTTTAGCAAATACATTTGACAACTTGACAAGATGTCTGAGTTTTTATGAAACTGAAAAAAATCCAGGTGTTTTTTCAAGATATTATTTGTGTTTCCTTTCCCAATTAACTCAAACTACCTTCTCACATCATTTCTTGGGCTCCTATACCTTCTTCCTAAGCTTCAGACTCAAAAACAGCTCTGTCATCATGAGGATGGAGTTATCTCAGTCCTTACACTCCCCTGGGTACCAGCCAATGAGTCACTTGATTGTGTGCTCCAGCCATCCGAGGTCATCTTCATAGGAGCCAGGATGATGAAGCTAACAAGCAACTGCTCTGAATACCAAGAGAGTTGATGAAAACAGGATACTCTATAACTCAATATCACCTTGTAGTGTTACCCTGGTAAATGAGGTTACTAGTTTTGAGATCTTTAAAGCAGTCAGACTTGTGGGGAGGAGGGGGATGGTGCAGAGGGAAGCACCTGGTGGAAGAAATGGATTTTTCCTTTAGAGACAGATTGCTTAAGCAGGCTTCTCTAGTTCAGTGAGGTCTGGTAATGAGAGTTGACAGGATATTAAGGTTATTTCAGGTTCTCCTGTCTCCCAGGGTCAGATAAGCCTTCTGTTATGCATGTTAATCCATCTCTACATTCCTGCCAGTAGCTGACTAAGTAGGGCAATCACTTTAGCATGCACCCTTTCTCTTGACAGGGCTGGGAAGAGGAGAAACCCACTAATTAGCTGAAAATCCACCAAAAAATTTGAGGGAATGTTTTCATTGCTAAAGACACAGCACCAGATTTTGCAATGCATAAATGAAGAAACCTCCTACTCCTTCCCTAGAATCATTTTTAGAGCAAAATAGAAGAGAGACAGCATCTTGTTTCCCCTATTTCTCATGATATGGGGGGGGGCAGAGGTGGAAAGCTGATTTTAGCTCAGGTAGCTATTTCTCTTTTCATTCGGCTCTGCTGCTTGGACCCTCCCACTCTCTATTAATCTCGTGAAAACAATGAAATAGAGAAACAATAACAATAACAACAAACCTCATGAAGAGAATGTTTGATCTGGGAGGAAGCTCATTAAGGCAGGAGATTATGGAACCCTTTATCTTGAGCTACAAATGAAATAATATTTGTAAAGTGCCTGGCATGATAAGCATAATATAAATGATTATTCTCTCCTTTATTTTCCCTACCTGATGGGTAGCATGGTCCCATGGGGGAAAAATGGCTCTTCCTATCAAGATATGGTAGGGGTATCTGGATGACACAGTAGGACTGGGAGTCAAAGAGATTTTTATTCAAATACTGCCTCAGAAACTTACTAGGATTGTGTTCACTTAACTCTTCTCAGCCTCAGTTACATCATCTGTAAAACTGGGTTAATAATGGCATCTAACTCAAAAGTTGTTTTGAGAATGAAAGAGATAAGTAAACCTTAAAATGATATGATAAATAAAGTAAAATAAATTATAGCTAGCCATTTTATAAATGGTTTCAGTGACCAAAACTACTGGATTTCAATGATAAAAATGCACAGAATGTGAGCCGTTCCATCTTAGGACAAATATTACCATAGGCCCATTTCTTTTTCCTTGACCAAAATGGTTAACGTTCTTCTACCATTTTTGATGTCACCCCTGTTTCAGAAGAAAAAAATGTTTATTTCCATGATCTTTTGTCTCATATCAATCCAGATTATGATCTCCAGTTAAATTCATATATATATATATATATTTTTTTTTTGCTGCACATTTTGTGCCCATATAGAGATCCCAAGTCTATCTTCAACTCCACGAAGAAATGTCTGCAGAAAGGTAGGGCTTCAAAAACCTATTCCCCCCAAAAAACTTCCTAGTCTTTCTTTTCATGGAAAAGATTGATTCTCCTTATGGAAAGTATCAGTGGTTATGTTGTGATTATAATAGAGATGTTTGCATTACTCCAAAAGCATAACGAGGAGTTTTTGCACTTGTCTCAGGTACTAGAAAATGTGGTTGGGGTAAACAATAATTGGTAGGGAGGGTGATTATCTCCAGGAAGAGATAGCAGAGAGGAAAGAACAAAGATATAATGGATGGCTGATGGGTAATCTTGTAGGGATAGTGAACAGAGTAGGGGAAAGAGACCAAGGAGAAGAGAGGAACTCATCCCAACCCATCATTTGGAAGCTTCATTTAATTTTTTTTTTGATAAATAAGAACTGATCTCAGTTATTTCTATCTTGCTTAAGGACTAGAATTTCAAATTTCACAATATATCCAAGGATACTTACATTCTATGCTCTGAAACAAAGCTCTATTTGCTCCATTTTAGTTAACATCTAGACTTGTCTGCTTTAAACTGGCTAATTATCATGCCATTAAAGAGCTCAGGAGCAGCTAGATAGCACAATGAACAGTTAAAAGAACCTGAGTTCAAATGTTGTCTCAGACATTTAACACTTCCTAGAAGTATGACTCGAACAAGTTACTTAACCACAATTGCCTCAAAAAAAAAAAAAAAAAAAAGAGTTCACAATACTGAAGTTGGAAGGGACAACAACAATCATCTAGTCTATTTTGTTGATGATCATGACCCAAAAAGGCAGTGAATTGTCCAACATCCAGGTTGGACAATATATAATACAATATAATACAATAATAACCAACAACAGGTTATTAAATCCCCAAATAAAGATGAATAGATCATAGCTTTAAAACTAGAAGGTAACTTAGAGGACATCTGTAAAGTCTCCTCATTTCACAGATGAAGAAACTGGGTTCTTAGTCTGGAGAAACTAGTATCTATTTGGGGAAACAGCAATGCATTTCTACATATAAAAAATAGGTACAAAATTGATGGTTATTTTTGGACCATGCACTAAACTGGGAGATCATGATGGATAGATAGATTCATAGATAGATAGATGATAGATAGTCAGAGTTTAGGTCAATAGCCAGGGCTATTAATTCATGTTTTATGGAGATAAATGACTTTTATCATACCTTTGTGGCTAAATTGCTCTTTTGGTTGGTTGTTAATAGACTAGATCAAGGATATCGTATGTCAGAAGTTAAGTGGCCATTTAAAGAGAGAAATACATCACTTCCTCTCCATATTTGCCTTGATCAGAGCCATAGAGAGAGCCATTTTCTCTTTTGAGAAAACAGAATAAAATTGTTCCCTCTAAGTACATTTAAGCGGGATGTTCCCTGTTTCGACATTCTCCATAAGAGCTACTCAATACCTGTTCACTCTGCAGTGATTTCCTGTCATCTGTACACCAAGTGACTCATAATGTTGCAGGCACCTGCTATAACATCCAGTTAAATCTTCAACCCCCATATTTTGAAGTAATTCTTTTTTTTAATGTTCTACAAACATCCAAAACATCTCATGCCTGAGGCTTCACCTTTGCACTGTACTCATAGACTTGGTCTCTGAGTTATGAGCCTGTCCAATTTCTTCGACGTTTATTGGTGCTCAAAGTAGAGAGCAAGGCTTGGCAATGGAGCAGAGCACTTTCCAAATAAATCAAATCAAGAAAACCCTTTAAGTCATTGCCATGAATTCAGTTGTTGGTGACTAGTGACTATAATTTCCAGTTGGTCCCCCCCAATGTTGTAGAAGCATCTCTTGAGACCAAAGCATCATTCTCCAATCCAAATAATAAACTCACTGATCTATGACTCCACATTGAAATCAGTCAATAAGGTGATTGCTCATAATATTGCAGGAGTTGAAGATTAATTGGGGGTGACCAGTTTTTCTATAGAAATACTTCACTTCTTTAAAAATCAAAGTCATTTATGTTTAACATATATTGGATTACTTTCCATCTAGGGGAGGCGGTGGGGAGAATGGAGGAAAATTTTTGAATACAAGGTTTTATAAGGATCACTGTTGAAAAATTATCCATGCAAATGTTTTGAAAATAAAAAGCTATAATAAAGAAATCAAAGTTATTCATTGTAGTAGGTTTATATCTAAGTGACCTAAAGCTGTTTCTAAAGTAGCACAATTCAATTCAATTCCCAACATGTTTAGATTTGGAGAGAGATCAGCTGACTTTCTTTTTTTAAAACATATTAGGAAACTTAGTTTCATAGAAATTATTTCCTTTGGCCAGGGTCGCAAAATGGTAAGTGGAAGAGGTAGAATTTGAATACAAGTCTTTTGATTCCAATCCAACACTCTTTTCCCTATACTATATTATTATGGACACAAATCAATTTAACAAAATATTATTAAGCTCTTTGTTTTGGTTTTTCTTCAAACCTGACTCTTCGTGACCTTGTGAACCATAGTACAATGATATTGTCCATGAGGTTTTATTAGCAAGGAATGATTCGACACTTTTTCAGTGAATTAAGAAAAGTAGAGGTTAAATACCTTTTCCAGGGTCTCACAGCTAGTTAGTTATCTAAAGTCAGATTTTTACTCAGATTTTCTTGGTTTTAGGCCCAGTAGTCTAGTCACTAAACCCCTTTAAATGCTTTATTATTATTAAGTTCTTAATATGAGCAAGGCACATAGAAAATAACTATTATTAACATAATAAGTGGACCAGAACAAATAAATGAGGCTATAAGATAGTGAGACTTTGGGATTTTGATTGTATTTTCTCATTCAGATAGAGGGTTACTTTTGGTACCTTATGGAAAATGGGTTGCAGTGACTGGAATGATACTTATTGGCTCAGTGTTTGTGAGAAAGTCCATTCCTTAGTGCTGTTTTATAAAATGAAGTCCTCCGTTAGAAACTCAGTTTCTCTTTTCCTTTCCAAAAGTTTCCTCTTTTGCTTACATTTTTTTAACCATTTGGGTTCAGGGATTTGGAGGTTTTCTCTAAGGAAAGGCTAATGTCTACTTTGAGGTAAAGATACATATATCATCTATCCTCAACCATATAGAATGCATAAAAAGATAACCAACAACATGGGCCAAGTGTTTGGCAATCCTGAATCCTAGATTATTGGAGGAGCCTGGGTTGTATAATTCAGGAATCCAGATCTCTCTAGAGAGAAGAGGGAATCAGGGACAATGTCAATCCTGGATGACATCAATCTCTTGAAAGAAAATGGAAATTACATAAATGACTTCCAAGCCTAGAGAAATATCTATAAAGTCAAAGACATGATATGAAGAAGCAAACAACTTGAACTTTGATTTCTGTTTTTATCACAAATTACTAAGGCAGCACAGGTTATATGAGAAGGAGTTTGCCTACCTAGGAGCTCTAAGTGTGTTTCTTTCATGTGGGGAGATCACATCTTCAAGGCACATAAGATTTCTATATGTATCCTTTGGGTGAAAGAATAACTCAGCAGGAGGAGAGAAGAAAGCTTGCCCAACAACTCCACTTTTGTTTCCTTTCCGAAGGAGTCCAAACCATAATTCAAAAGTATGAGTTTGTACAACTATAGAAATTTTAGCAAAGGTGAGGATCATTAGAAAGGGAAGAGTATATATAACATTGGTCATCTCTGGACTATTCTAGGTTCTTTAGGTGCCCTCCATTCTCTTGGGCCCCCCAAAACTAGATATAAGCTATATCAGAACTATCCTCTGATATTTCCTATAGGGAACATACTAGTTGAAGGAACATGAGCCAAAGAGAATTATTTTGGGGGAGACTTAATAAGACTCATGTAAGCATTAGGAACTGGGCCACAGATTGACACCTTGAGTATTTGTCTAGAAAGCTTCTTCTTTGAAGATAGATTATTTTCTTTATTGTTTTTTTTTTTTTTACTTTTAGTCTTTTTTTTTGCCTCTTATTTGAACTTGTTGGGAAAGAGGGGGTTTAAAACAGATCCTTAAAGTGTGAACTTAGAGGAACTTTGTCCAATTTCACAATAATATCAGGGGAATGTGTATGCTCTAGAATCATTTAGTTAGAGAAGATCTGTGACACAACAAAGCATTCCATGAACATCTAAGAGGTGTGCTTCTTAGACATTGTTTTAGATTCCTTTGGATGAATATAAGGCACTGGGAAGACATTTCAGAAAGAGGCCATTCTTTTTTTTTTTTTTTTTTTTACTTTAGTAGAGTCTTCTCAGGTCTCCAAAGAATTACCCAGGATGGATAAAGAGAAGAAAATAAATACCCAAAGGAATCCTAATTTGATTTTCAGAATCTTTATTTAGGAGTTGGGGAGATTTAAGGGTAAATCCATACCATCCATAGAAGATGCATCCAAAATCCCAAACCAAAGTTCACCACTTGAACCAGGAAACTCTTGCCCAGTCTCTTACTAGAAGTTACACTTGGGCTATGTTCAAGAATTTTGTAACAGGCCAACTCCAAGAATAATTAATAGTTATGGGATATACCCAAAGGTAAATTATCAGAAATAGAAGTGTGTTTACACATCAGGTACAATTGTTTCCAAAGGGAGCAAAGCCTCCTCCCTTCGCTTGTCCTTTCCTGTCTTCTCATCAAGACGAACACACATTAAATAGCTAGATAACATGATAAAGGTACATAGAATTTAGTGTTAAATTGTATGGTGTGCCTTTGTTTTCTCAGGCTACATTGAGACCTAGAGCGATCAGGAAAGGCTTCCCAGGGGAACTTGGATTGTGCCAGTCAAGGGTTTTCCTATGAAGATTAATTAATCTTCTCAATATAGAATCATTTCTTAAGATGAGGAGGAATTACTCTCTTTAAGCCTTATAAATGCAGCATCTTAAAAATGTCTGAAGAATCAGTTTGCCAGGACCTTCCATCCTCCATGTCTGACTTATTAATCTGTTCTTAAACTGTCAGAACTATTCACACTCAGAAAAAAGCTGGAACAAAGACTGGTTGCTGATAGAAAGACATTACAAAACCTCTTCATTATTCTGGTTTAAATATTTCTCAGGAAGTTTTGGACCAAAGATGAGAAGACATGACTATCTAATATCTTAAACTATTTTTTCAGATGGTTTAGATTTGATAAGATCCCAGATCAGTTTTGCTGCAAAGCCTTTTATCCTTCAAATTTTAAACATGTGCATTTTAAAGGAAATTTAATCCATATGTTATGGATTCATTTAGCCTGAAATATTGATTAGTGAAAGCTATTCAGTTTTGTAGAGGTTTTAAGCTGTTCAATGAGATATCAAGGCTGATTGAGGGCCTGACTTTTGTTTGGAAAGCAAGGAAGTATTATTGCCAGAAGCAGAGTCCATGCTTCACTAAATGGAACCTAAGAAAAGAAACAACCTAAAAAGTGGTTTTCTTTTTCTGCTATATTTTTCATTCTTACAATGTACTGTGTGATGACTGAACACTTTACTATTTAATCATCCACAATGTTTCACCTGGGATTTTCTATCCTTTCCCCGCCCCCCCCCCCCCACTCCTGCCCTCTCCAAAATCCCTTCATTTTGCTGTTTGTCTACCTTTCACCAAAAGGGTTTAATGGGTTCTCTTGGCAGCCCGTGGCCTTGACTGATGTAACGTGTGACCTCCAAAGACACATCCCCTTTCAGGAAGATTCCTCCCCAGATGGCTGTCTGGATTAAATTTCCTGAGGATCAGCTCTAGTTAGGAGCCAACCACATTGAACCTCCCAGAGGTCTTTGAGGTTCCTTTGAGTAAATGGTTTCTTTCCTAATGACATGACTCCATTCCAAACATGGCAGAGTCTGGCTGGGCGATGAAGACTAGTCTCATCTAGCCCATTTAAAGAGTAGCAAGCACAGGCTGAAAGAGTTGCCGGGACCTTCCACAGAAGGAAGCAGGCTGTTACACAAAGAGCTATGGATTTGAATCACTGACAGAGCTGGGAGGGTATTGGATAAAGTCTGTATCTCCCCTCTCATTTCACAGATGAGATAACAGATGTTAAATCACTTGCCCAAGGTCACATAGATAGTGTCAGATCCAGGATTCAACTCTAGACTCTATGACTTGAAGTTCAGTGGGTAAGCCCACTCTCTACTGTATTATTCTGGGGTCTAGGGATGGGGGGGTAGCTTGGGTTCAAATTCTGCTGTGCATTATTTTATTATATTATATTACCTGTGTAATCTTGGCCAAATCATCCTTCTAGACTTCAATTATTTCATCTATACAAAGGTCAGTTTAATTGATCCCGAAGATCCTCCTCTAACTTAAAAACTAAATTCTAATTTTAACTGCTACTTCCTCTAGAAAGCTTATTTTGATTCTTTTCTCTCACAGTCATTAATTCCTTACTCTTGAAATACTTTCTATTCATTTCATATGTGTATATATATATATATATATATATATATATATATAAATTTATTTACATTTCTCTGTAGAAGTTCCTTCTCTCTATTCTCCCATGTTTCACTCTGTTGAGAATAGGGATAGTATTACTTTAGTTTTTGTATATCAGTATCCCAGTGGCTTGTGTGGTACATAATGTTTAATAAATGCATACTGAATGAATGGAGTGGATATTTTTTGTTTTGATATCAGAGTCATTACTAGATATGCAAAGTGCCAACAGTCTTATTCCCAACTTCCTTCCAGAAGGAGCGATCCTTCATGACAAAGAAAGACAGTTAAGTAAAAACTAGTCAGTACATTCCAAACTCGTAACCCCACCTCTTCAACAAAGGAAGATTGTTTCTTCATCTCTTCTTGTTGCCAAGACTAGTCATTATAATCACACCAAATGCAAATTTATTTTATTTTTAATACCACTTTAGTCATATGTATATATGTGTGCATGTATTTTCCCCCTCCTTTTCTGGCATACTTTATAATGCATCAGAATTCCCTGAATCCTATGGTTCCATTACATTTTCTTTCCATAATGAGTTTAGCCATTTTCCAGTTGATGGGCCTCTAATTTGTTTCCAGTCATTGATGGTACTAAACTTATTACCATGAATATTTTGGTTACTATCTGACTTTCCTTCCTGATCTTTTTGTGGTATATATTCATCAGTGATATATATGGGTCAAAGAGTACAAAGAACTAAGGCATATTTCTCACATAATTCTAAATGGTTTTCTAGAATTTGAACCATTCACAGTGATCTTTCCATAGCCCATCCAATACTGACTAAGAATTTCTCAAAGTTCATTTCCAGATTTCTATTATGTCCTATGGGATGAGTTGTTTTTGTGATGCCATTGTTTGTGTTAACTGCCCCTGGTAACTTGCAATTTAGCATTCTGGCCCCCTTATTCCCTTCTGTTTTATATTTGTTTCCCAACCTATTGACCCTGACTTCTTTCTTCAGACTGAGTCTGTCAGCTTTGGTGAATTGGAACTGATATTTCTTCTCACAGTTTGAGCCCTTCTCATTCCCTAAGAAATGGTTTCAATTTGAGATTCTGCCTAGTCTGAGCACATCAGCGTATGGTCATTAGATTTTTTCCCCCACACCTACTCTATGTGATAACCTGAGATGGAGTCCCTTCTTGACATTTTCTGTTTGTCCTGCTTAAGTCTGAGCTATTAAATCCTTCCACTGTCAAACTGTCTTCTAGTCCACTCTGGAACTCCTCACTATCTTGGAACATGCAATTGAATTTCTTAGCTCTATAAGAATGACATTTTAACTTGCATCTTACATACAATACTATGATTTCAATCTGAAATGGATATCAGAGGTCACCAGGTATAATTCCCACATTTTATATATAAAGAACAGTTAAAATGAGCTTAAATGCCTCACAAAGCTAGTAAGGATCTGAGGCAGAATTTGAATCCAAGTCTTCCTTACTACAAGTCCTGTGCTCTATCCACTAAAGTAGGTCTTCCCAACTCTAAGACCTGTTCTATATTTTCTATTCCACATTACCTATTAACAAAGGAAACAAATAGGTTCAAAAATCTGTCATTATCATCATCATCATACTGAGGATTCAGGATAATATGCAATTTTTTTTCCCCAAGGAAAAGACAGAAGAATTCATTTCAAATATAGTAGGTATATTAGTATAGATGGGATACAAAAGATATAGAATTGAGGGGAAAATAATCGACTGATATGAACCTTTCATCAGGATATTCCATGAGCAAGTTCCTTCTACTTAATTTATAACAATTGGATCTGCCATTGCTAGGGAACACACATCTTAGTTAACACTCTTTAAGTTATATTTTCTCCACATGCATTTGTGTGTGTGTGTGTGTGTGTGTGTGTGTGTGTGTGTGTGTATAAAA
Organism: Sminthopsis crassicaudata; assembly: GCF_048593235.1. Classification (NCBI taxonomy): domain Eukaryota; kingdom Metazoa; phylum Chordata; class Mammalia; order Dasyuromorphia; family Dasyuridae; genus Sminthopsis; species Sminthopsis crassicaudata. The sequence continues at coordinate 35,068,775 of NC_133619.1, forward strand.
AGAAAATATTGACCATATTTTGTAAAGGGCTAGAACTGAGCAATGCCCTTGGATGATGAAGCCCGTGAGACTAATTGCCAATTGGACGGTTCCCTATTAACTTGTTTAAGGTTGACCCTCCCCAGCTGTTCTGTGCTGACTTGATTGGTGAGACAAAGAGAGGGAAGTGACTTGTGTGGGAGGAGCAAGAGAAACTTGGGTGGTGGAACTCACGCTCACTTGCACTCGTGACCTGGCGTTGGAGGCGACGGTAAAGATCTAGAATAAAGACGTTTAGTGATCCTGACTCTTGCTGATTTCTGGAAAGATAGAGTTCCAGCAATATTTAATATCCTTTCTATTTTTTTTTTTGGAGGGGAGAGGAAAGGGGAGCTTTGAATTAGCCATTGTGCTGCTTTACAAAGATTTCTTTGAAGAGAATGTGCTTTGTCCTTGTTAGGGTGAGTAAAAAATTAAATTTGCAGAGCCACAAGGTGCTTGCTACCAGGAGGAGAATATTGGCTACTGAAGCCAATATTCATTTCCTTCATCCTTCTCAATTATCTCTTATCCAAATCCTCTTCCCTTCCTCCTTTCAATCTTCCTTGTTCTTCTTTTAGGACAAGAACTCAGATGTTAAATGCACCTCTGACCCTTTGAAGATATGCCAGTGAAGAGGTGGGGCTGAAATAGTTGCCTTTTTTATTGGAAAAAAAGGTGAATAGTCAGTAAACCTGAAATCTAGAACAAAAAATGCTGCTGCCTCCAAATTGCATCCTTCTTCCTGCCATTCCCTTGGAAACACATTTATAGTCACAAAGTCACAAAGCTTCCCCACAAATCTTTTCTTCTAGGCAGCACTTTTCAGGAACACGAGGAATTGCTGAAGAAAGGGAGAAATTTTAGGAGACCTAGATTTTAATTAACTTTGCCTTTAATTAACTTTGTTAACAAATGTAGGTGAGAATCTCAAAGATTAATGAAGGTTGCTGATAGTGGCATCCAACCAGGACCTGTATTTATATGCGTATAATTCTTCTACTCTTCTACTCCCCCTGATTTTAGAGCAAAAATAAATGGAAAATGTGGTGGTGATAGTGGGGGGAGGTATTTGGGTAGGGGGGATGATATAGTTATTTACATACTCATGCTAGGATCTTTCTCCAGGAAGCTCAAATTACTTTGCATATCTTAGCTAAAGATTCTTTATTCTATCCCTGTGACATCTATCCCTTCCCTTTGGTGGCTTTTAACAATTGCACATGGCCAAAAAGAGATTAGCTAGTTGGACATTCAGAGTCTAGTCTCCCTGATTTTCCTCTGCCCTATTATACAAACCTTTTGATTGGACCATATTCCTTTATTCGTTTTTCTTATCTTCTTGCCTTTCTCCATCATTCTCTGTCTATCTCTCTCTCCCCCTACTTCCCCACTACCTATTAAAAATCCCAGTTCCTCCTTGAAGCCTGGAAGGGATTGTTTGTGGCTTTAGATAGGATCATAGGATCATAGATTATAGCTGGAAGGGACCCCAGAGGCCATCTCATCAGTTTCTGGCATGTAGGAAGAGCATAGTAAATGCTTTATCTATCTGTCTGGCGTAACTGTCTCATTTTATGGATGAAATTTGGGCTAAATAAATTCATAGCTGGCATATGAATGCCTACATTTTCATACGGAATACACAAATACATGAATATATATATACATGTATATGTGTATATATATGTATATATACACATGTGTATATAGATACTGTTTAATGATGTTTTTCCTGTATTTATTCTCAAGGTCACACATGTATTAATTATCAAATGTTGTATACTAACCCAGATCCTTTGCTTCTGGAGTTATGTCCTTTCCAATGTAACAGGTCCATTCCATGATCTGTAGGACAAGTAGTGGACTTCTGTGCTAAACACATTTCTATACACATAGGAGAGTATGGGAAATGACCACTTTACCTTATCTTTAGAGTCAGCTCTCTAGGCAGCTTCTGCTTTCCTCATCGAGACACTCCCTGGGGAACTGAGAAGGGCACTGTCTAGAGCAGGGGTCTCAAACTGCGGCCCACCAGGTTATGGCAAATGGGCTGAGGGGTGGAGACAGAGTGTGAGTTTTTATTTTTACTATAGTCCAGCCTCCAACAGTCTGAGGGATAGTGAACTGGCCCCCTATTTTAAAAGTTTGAGGACCACTGGTCTAGAGCTTTTGCTCAAGTAGGTTTCCTTTCCTCCTGAATTTTATTTCCACTATTACCCATCCCCATTAAATCTACTTCTTATAGGGCTATCAGATGTTTGAGTTCCAAGTTTGATTCTGTCACTACAATCATGGAACCAGTAACCAACTTAATGAAACATTGATGGAACTGGTGATAATTACCATAATGGATGATTGGGTTTTGATTTTGGCAAGACAAGGAATGGGCATTTATAGGAACAGTCAAACTTGGATACTCCCAGTGAAACTTAGGACATAGAACAAGGGATAAACTATCCTCCATAACCTAGAAACTTTTCTAGACCCTGTATAAGCTTTGAAGATACACTCTGGCCTTTGTGAAAACCAGACATGATAAAAAATGGAACCCAAGGGAGCATTAGTTTCTAGTGGACTTCTATATTTTTGTGAGTGCTTACACATTTTTCTTAGCAAGGACAAGAAAAGGAATGAATATTTATATAGTGACTACTGTCTGTCAGACATGTGCTAAGTGCTCTTAAAACAAAACAAAACAAAACAAAACAAGTGTTTCATTTTATTTTCACAGCAGCCTTGGGAGATGAATGCTATTTATTATGTCCATTTTACAGTTTAAGAAACTATGGTAAATGAATATTAAATGACTTGCCCACTTTGATAATGTTAGTAACTATTTGAGGCTAGATTTGAACCCAAAACTTCTAAATTCCATCCCAGTGCTCTAATTTCACAAGGTTTAGTTGGCCACTATCTGATGGAAGCATTTCTTGGCAACTTGGTAGCAGATCATGGATAAAACCCAATTTACATTTGCTCGGGATTATTTTAATCTATAGTGACTGCTGTGTCCAATCTTGCCGACAACAATTCATATGGCCAGCTTATTTATGAAATCCATGTTAATTCTTTTCCTTTCCTTCATGGCAGTGAATGTTGTATGTCTTCACCTCTCTGTCCCTGGTCCTAAAATTCAGTGCCATTTTAGTTTTAGTGAAGACCTTAATCAAAATTACTTGCTTTTTTCACTGGGTTGATCTTCCCACCATTGTTGAGGTCACCCATTTTTCCCCAATGGGCATTTTATGGTACCATATGGTCTTTCCTTATAGATCTGCCTCTAGTAAAACTAGTAAAAAATCATCTTTTGTGTCTTTCTCTGTAAAGGTTGGTGTAATCCATAGTACTATGGGCTGGTGGAAGTCATGAATTGGACAGATCCTGCAACAGTATTTCCATTATTATAGCTTTTTCTATGAAGCAGAATAACTCACCCAAAGCTCTCTCTTTTATGCAAACTCTGACAGCTAACCACAGTTTTTCTTTGCAGTCTTTTCAGTGCCCAAAATTATTTTGAACTGACCACTTGACTGAATTGGAAGTCACTTGGGTTGACTTTAATATGGATTACCAAACTTATGTACACTAGGGAAGACTTTTGGCATATGGAACAGAATCAACTCTCTTTCCATAATCTATATACCATACGATTCTTCCAGTAACTAGTTAGTAATGCCTAGCACTCAAATTCTAACCAGGAAGACCCTCTACATCATGAACCTATTTTCTGTTCTATTAGTCTTTGCCACAATGGACTCATCTTGAACTCCCCCATGTCCATTATTAGCACTAGGGGCAAGAAGAACATCATTGATCTCACTACATAATGGGCTATCAGGAGTATGGTTTGAGAAGGGAACTTTCATACATCTTACCTTTCTAGTCTTCTTGATGCTTACTCAACTAAAATCTCACTTTCTACAGGAAAACTCTTCTATCATCCCTTAATTACAACATCTTTTCTCTGTTTACTTTTCCCTATTTTTTCCTGCATATTTCTTGTTTTGCATGTATTTGTTAGAATGTTGTCTCCTCACTAGGTTGTAAGCTCCTAGAAGATAGGGATTGTCTTTTACCTCTTTTTTGTAACTTGAATTGAATTGAACCAGTGTACAATATCACAGAGTTGACAGGGGCTTATAATAAATACCATTCTATCAAATCAATGGACCAGTGAAGTTTTTTCAGGGAAATGGATGCTACCTATTTTCATAGCACCACAGTCTGGCATATGTGCTGGTGCACTCAAGAGCTGGTATGTCAGAAAAGGGTGGAAGTTAATCTTATACACCATTGTGATTAGAGGGTTGCTTTTTACTCTAAAAGAATGTGCCAGACAATCATTTTGTTCATGCCCCTGGCTATATGCTTATTGTTTCCCTTACTGATAACATCCCTAGTTTAAAATCTCTTTTCTAGCCCCTGGCTTCCTGCTTCTGTCCCAAGCTCTTGGATACTGGTTTTTGTGAGAAATTCTGGTTTCTCACCAGGTCAAACTTCTGGTTTTCATTTGAATTCCATCTTGGATTCTGTTCCTTCCTTTCTCGGAAGGGAGTTTTCATTTAGCTACAGTAATTATTCTCTTTACTTGTGCTTATTGATCCCCTGTAGGCAATACAACACCAGGATTTTGAACCAAAATGGAGATATCTTCTTCCCATTCCTTTATCCCTGCCATAGTACATAGCAGATAGTAGGAGATGGTGACCTGAGAAGGAAAGATATAAGGGAGAGGAGGAAGTTCTTGACACAGCGTGGAGGAAGGGTCTCTTAGATATTCCATCTGCCATAGAAGATAGCTGAAGTGAGAAATAGCTTCCTCCATCCTCATTTCTTTAGGGTATTAAGAGATGCCTACTGGGAGGTGTTTGATGGCATGAGGAAAGTAGCCTATATATTTGGTGTTGAGACAATGTAGGTATGAGCAGAGGGTACCACGAGAGCTAGGAGATCAGAGTTCAGAATCTTTTTAATTCCTCCTCATCGCCCATTCCTCTTTTCCTTTCAGCTGAGAACCTTGCTACATCTTTTTCTAAAAAATTGGAGGCAAAAAAATTGGAGGCCATTCAATAAGAATTCCTTCCCCCCTTCCTTATCTGTCATCATTCATATGCCTTCTGTCACTTATACTTCTTTCTCACAAGAAATGGCTCTCTCTTTGCCAGGATGAACTCCTCTATATGCATAAGTGATTTCATGTCTTCTCTCTTTCCCCCTGTCACCAATCTTCCATTTTCTCTTGTCTCTGGCTGCTTTTTTTACTGCCTCCAAAGGAGTCCATGTCTCCCCCATCTTCATATCTGCTCCCAAGTTTCTGCATCATTTCTGTCTTTTATAGTCAGGCTGATAGTAGGAAAACCAAGAAAGAATATCACAAAAACTTAAGAGACAAGAGAATAGGATAAGAGACTGCCAATGTTAAAAGTCACAGAGAAACCAAAAAGGATGAGAACTGAGAAAAAGTGATTTGATTTGGCAAATCAAATTTGGCAATCACTGGTAACTTTTGAAAACATCTTTTTAGTTGAACAATGAGTTGGAAAGCCATTCTGTAGAGAATTAAGAAGAGAATGAGAACTCTCAAGGAAAAATATTTATTTGGTGCTTGATAAGGGTTCTGTCTCTTTGAGTTTAACCAGGAAAGGAGAACCTCTGAGTCAAATTTACAACTTTTTCCATAGGCTATGGTCCCATGAAAGCCATGAAGTTTGGCCTTAATTCAGAGATAGAACTCTTATCAAGCACCAAAATAAATATTTTTTATTAGGCACTCCTAATTGATCTAGCATTGGATGGAAAATCAGAGATTACATCATTCAATTTTTTTTTATTTTACAGATGTTGAAAATGAGATCTAGTTTGAGATGAGTGAATTGTTGCAAGATAACTCAGGTTGGAAGCATCAGAGGTGTAGGGTTGAAGTCATTTAAACTGGGGAAGCATAGCTTGTCATCATAAAGATAATGCTGGGTGTTGGGCCATTTCTCCCTTTCTAGTATCATTATTTGGCTCTATGTTGGAAGTGGATCTTGGTTGTTGTCAGTTTGTGACTTGTGCTTTTCCAGATCCTGTACACCATGAGCCTTAGAATTAAGAATACATATGATACTGAGAGCTATGGTCAGGTTCAATCTAGCCCTGCTTATCCGAGTTGTGCCAGCTGAGTTCTGGTTCCCTAAGGAAGGTACCTAAGGGCACTAGGAATGGATAACAGCTGTGGATCATTTTATCATGGGACCATCCTTCAAAAATTCTAGAATTTTATGTGATTTAGACTGCTCATCAGACTTTACTCCTTCATATTATCAATGGGGAGACTGAGGCACAAAAATATTTGCCCAAAGTTATGTATATGGTTTTGGAACTGGGATTCAAAAGTAAATCTTCTGCCTCCAAACCCTCTCCTACTATTATAAAAAGCAACACATTTCTCTATATAAATCAATTTTTACCCTCTAGAAGATGTCTTGCCTTCAGCTCTATATGGCTTGACCACACTAACACTTCCCCTTAATAGCATACCATTTAATTTACAAAGCCACATAAAATATTCCATTAGAAAATGTGTTTTCTTTAGCTAGTTGCTTTGGTTTCCTATGATTGCTCTCCTTTTGGCTACTTGTGCACGTGAGGTAACTAATTCACTTTATCTCTGTAGGCCTCATTTTCCTATAAAATTAGAGCGTTGGACCAGATAATCTTCCAAGTCTCCTAACTATAAATCTGTATTGCTTTGCTCAGTGGAAAGGATTATTTTAATAGTGGGAGGACAGCATGAAAAAAAACATGACATCAGAACATATCCAGGTTTTTAGGGTCAGAGGATAAGAGTTCAAATCTTGGATCTGTTGCTTGCCTGCATTTGAGCTTAGGCAAATTAATTCTCTGTGGGCCTCAGTTTCCTTATTTGTAAAATGAAGAAGTTGATTGAGATTTACCTCAGTAACTCCTTCCAGATTTCAATATATAATACGATTATCTATGGTTAAACTGCTTTGCCATTTGGAACATGCCTTCTTGGAGGAACAAGGGGAGGGCTTTGCATCAGGAAACCAGGATTTTATTCTCAACTTTACCACTAGTTAGATATATGATCTTAGGCAAGACACTTCTCTCTGAAGCTTATTTTCATTTATAAAATAAAATGGTTGGGCTAGGTAGCTTCTGATGTATTTTCCAGGTTTAAATCTCAAATATTATGGTCCTCACTCTTGCCCTTCCTGTTTGCAAGAGGGGTTTTTAAATGGGGATGGGGTTCTGTGAACTTAAAAAAAGATAATTATAATTCAATATTAAAAGTTAAGATATTCTGACCTAGATGAGCTCATTAAATGGCATTAAAGATATCAAGGCAGTGCAGTGGGTAAGTTAATTGAGCTTTGAGTTGGGCAAGTCACTGAATGGAGCTCTCTCACCCTCAGTTTACTTATCTGTAAAATGAGGATAAATACTTGTACCTAATCTCCAGGGTTGTTGCAAGGATCAAATGAAATAATATATGCACAAGGCTTTGCAAACCGTGAAACATTTCATAAATGCTAGCTATTACTTTTATGCTTGGTATGATTGAACCTTGGGTTACTTGGAAGTAATAGTAATGTGGGTTAGCAAAGGGGCTATTTTAACAGCTTTTTAAAAGAGATGTAGTTTTCTTCTATGCATATAAATACAAAGTTATAGGACTGACAGGCAAGTGTTTCCGAGTGTGGCCAATCCTTTAATGAATACGGACAGTTCTGCTGAAGAAGTATTTTTAGTGTTGGAAAACAATTTGTTTTCTTAATTCATCTAAATTCCCATCCCCAAGACCTTTCTTGATACCAAAGTCCTTTTTTCAGTCCCCCTCCCTTTTCCAGATAGTTCAAAGGCAAACTCCAGCTGAGTCCACATCCCAGCCAACACAATCCAGTTCCAAATTGGTGGTTCAAATTAGGGAAGGGCTGGATTATTAAATAAAGTGTTAGCTAATGGATGATCTGGGTGTGGGCTCTGAAAGGTCCAAGCCTTTGTGCTCAATGTCAGTTTTATTTCTCAGAGATTCATGCCGGCAAAAGATCATGCACCACCAAGAATTGCCTTGCCAAATGCAGAATCACTAAAGTCGGTTTTCTACCCCCTTGGCGTGGCTCGGAGGATGCTACATCAGGCTGAGTTGTTCAGGCTTTCAGAATCTTCTCTTAAGTGCACTGAAACAGGAGGTCAGCCCAGCACAGAATCCTCAATACAAAAATCTTCTAGATCTTGTTTGGTGAGTTCAATTTGACATAGAACTAGATGTGTTAAAATTTGGTGCTTCTGGTCATCTTTGGTAGGCAGCCCAATAATAAACGTAGAAAACTCTCCCTGACTGGGGGAGAGTCCTATTGGTCAGTTTGAGTTATATAACCTCAAATAGGAGTACAGGCAAATTCTTGAAGGGAGTTCATTTTAAATAGGTACATATCTTTTTCCTAGCCATTGTTTCTTACCCACTATTTGCAAGTATAGGTCTGATCTTGTTACTAATTTACTCAAGAATCTTTGGTCGTTCTTTATTTCTTATAGTATAAAATACAAACAAGGGTATTAAAGGGCCTTAACAAGCACTATCAAGCCTACTTTTTTCTGGGGTGCCTTCTTGTTCCCATTTGATTTGAGGGGATTTAGCATCAACAAACTCTATGGTTCTTTTCAGTCTGTATCTTCCCCAAATTTTACAGCTCTTTATATTTTTTATATTATAGTAATTTATACTAGTATACTATACTATACTATCTTTAACTATAAACTTATGCTATATATATGTATATATATACATATACATAATGTAGTATAATGTGCTATATTATACTACTATTGCAGCTCTATATCCTCCTTTATATTATTGACCATTCCACTTGGATATGACTTTCATGGTAGTTCTTTCTTCTGGTTGTCTGTCTACTTATCTGACTGCTCCTTCTCAATCTCTTTTGTGATATCACCATCCATATCCTATTCCATTTTTCTTGGTTCAGACCTGAATTTAACCACGAAACCTGTCTGTAAGACTCTTTTGTTCCATACTCTTTCCTGGTGATATCATTTCCTTTCATGGGTTTACCTATCATTTATATTCATACAACTCCCAAATCTCAACATTCAGCTCTCATCTCTTCCTGAGCTCCGTTACCGTATCTCCAATTAACCATTGAGCTTCTCTTCTGGGAAGTCTCACCAGCATCTCCAAATTAATATTTGCAAAATGTAACTTATTTTCTTTCCTCCTAAACGGTCCCCCTCCTTACCAGTCTATTGGTTTCTAAAATTAGTCATCTTTCTCTCCCCTTTATTCCCTTTCCTCAATCAATTGTCAAGTTTTGTTGATACCATATTCATAACATCTTTTTAGAAATATTTTGTTTTCAGTTCCAAACTCCCTCCCTTCCACCTCCCTGACCCATGGAGAAAGTAAGAAAAACTTAATTACAAGTAAGTATTGTCAAACAAATGAAATTTTCTGCTTTAAATATATCCAAAAAAGTGTCTCAATCTCTATAACCGCTTTAGCTAGAAATAGATAATTTCATCAGGAGTTTTCTGGAACTGTGGTTGATCCCATTGTATTGATCATAATTCCTAAGTCTTTCAATATTATTTGTCTTTACAGTATTGATTTTGTATATTGTTTTTGTATTCTTCTGGTTCAGTGACCATCATTTTACTTTGTATCAGTTCAGAAAGTAAACCAAGATTTTTCTGAAACTATCATCTTCATTTCTTAAAGCACAATGGTATTCCATTATATGCATGTACCATAACTTGTTTATCTAGTCCCCATTTAATGGGCATTCCTTAAGTCTTCAATTTTTTACTACAGAAAAAAGAGCTGCTATAAATATTTTTGTACATATGTATCCTTTTCTTTTATCTTTTTTGGGAATAGACCTAGTAGCAATATTTCTTGGGCCAAATGGTATGACAATTTAATAGCTTTTTGGACACTGTTCCAAATTGCTTTTCAGAATGGCTGGATCAGTTCACAGCTCCACCAACAGTGTATTAATGTTTTACTGCAGCCCCTCCAACATTTGTTATTTTCTCATTTTTCAATTTTGTAAATCCACATTGGTTACTTTATCTTCATTTTAATATTTACAAAACTTCTCTATTGATTGCTCTACTTCCAGTCTTTTTCCTTTCCAGTCAATCCTCCATCCAACAGCAAAACAATATTTCTAAAGTACAGGTCAAACTAAATCATTCCTCTTCTCAAGAAGCTATTGTAACTCCCTATTACTTCTAGTAAAATATATAAATTGTTTTCAGATTTGAAAGTCTCCACAAATTGGGTGTGTTGTATTCCATTTCTAGATTGTTCTCTCTCTTTTCACTTCTACCTTCTGGAATCACATTTCCTCTAAGCTCACATATGTAAGGTCTCTATTAAGACTCTTCCAATTGAATGCCTGCCATCCAGGGGAGGAGGTAGAGGGAAGAAGGGGGAAATTCGGAACAGGAGGAGTACAAGGGATAATGTTGTAAAAAATTACCTATGCATATGTACTGTCAAAAATGTTATAATTATAAAATTCATTAAAAAATTAAAAAAAAAGACTCTTCCAATTATTTATTCTCAAGAACCTGCTTTGAATGCTTTGAATTCATTTATCAGCATATATGCTTCATGCCCTAATCAGAATGTAAGCTTTTTGAGGGCAGGGGTTTTCATGGAACTCAGCAAAGGGACTGAAACATAGTAAGTGCTTGATATTTTCTACTTGTTAGATAGAACAAAAACTCCTTGAGAGTAGCCATTGTGTCATTCTTTATATTTCTAATCCAAGTACCTAAACCCAATGTCTGGCACATAATAGACATTTAATAAATACTTGCTGAATGAATAAATTCTCAGAAAAAGCTCAATTTCCTTCTATCAAGATGTAAGTTACTTTAGAGCAGAGTTGTTTTATTCATTATTGTATCCCCATCACCTATCTTAGTGCCAGGCCTTTGTAGGCGCTTATAGAATACCTAGTGATGGCTAATAATTGAAAAAAATCTATTGAATTTGTGTGTATAAAATGGCAGCAGCCATGATATTTGTTCCTGGTATCCTCCTGTTACTTGGTCATTATGGTACATAAATGAGTCCATGGTAACTATGTCAGTCTGGTCTTGTGGCTATTCTGTTCCAGAGCTCACACAGAGTGTTGGTCAGAATTGGGGGAACAGAGCAATGATCAGATTCAGGGAATAAAAGATGACTTTCATTTGGATGGAGGAGTGGGATCCAGGATGTCATCTAGGTAGGAGTTGCCTGAAGATTTTTGGCTTGAAAGGTACAGGGGATCTGGCCAACCATCTACCCCAACCCCCTCATTTTACAAATGAGAACAGGGTGGTCCCAGAGGGATGAAGCAATGAGTCTCGGGTTACCCGGAGAACCAGGGATAAAGCCTAGGATGAAGGTCAGAGGGTGGGGATGAAGATAGGGGGTCTTTCCCTTACAGCACAAAGCCAGTGTTACAAAGTGCCCTAAGCACGAGGACAAATGAACACAAATAGCAGTGTTCTGGGAAGCTCCAGTGGGGAGGGTAGCCGACTGTGGTTATGCAAGCTGATACAAATGCCTTCTTAATTAGAAAATCAATCACCCTGTCCTCCAGATTGATTGTGATTCTGCTGGAGGAGGGAAAGAGAGCAGAGTCATAGCAAGATCATTTTTTCCTATTACTAGGAGAGGGACTAATGTACCTTTCTGAGCAATTCCCTAAGAACAACTTGTTAAAAATCTGCCACCTTTTTCCTCTTGTTAATTGAGACTTTGGGGGTAGGGGAATGGAGCGGAAGGTTGAAGAAAAAATGGGATGCTCTGCATGAGTAACTGAATTTCTTCTTTAAGGATTCATCTCAGTCCTTAGGAGGGGGTTGGGTAGGGTGGGAAATATCTTAGGGAAAATGGAATGTGGTCTGACTCCAGAGTAGGGCTCTGATAAAGGAAGGGTGTGGTGGGGGTGTTCAGGAGGATGAGCTCCTCCAGAGTAAGGGCTTGCTGAGCTCATTTTTGGACTTCAGAAATCCTGTTCTTTCCTCAGCACAGTGCTATCTTTGAATCTCTTCCAATTGTCTGCTTCTAGTTGTTTGATCCTAGAATTAAGCAAACAAGTTCAATTAACCAAAATTCAAGCATTTTAGATGTTATAGCATGTCATGTTTCTATTCCTTAACTCTGCCCCTGACTTTTAGGCCTATGGCCAGATTTCCATTAGCTCCCTCCAGACAGATATCTTTTTTTTTTCTAGATTATCAGATTTTCTGCTCCAAGTTGGTGATGTCTATCTCAACCTACAGTACTCTTTGGGGAAGGACATGAACCAAGCCCTTGCCCTCTGAATCCCTGAAAGAAAAAAAAATTAATTCCCTAAGAGTATGCAAGTATCTTGAGGGCAAGAACTTTACTCTTAGTTTTGTTCTTACAATGCATTATTTGGCATATAATAAATTCTTATTAAATGAATAAATTCATATTTTGAGAGTTTTCACCTTAAACTGAATGAGGGGACTCCAGACTTTGTTACTGAATCTCAATTTAAGTCCATTCTCTAAGGTCTAGTTGATAAACTATTTGTTTTCTTTGTTTAAAAAAGAAAAAAGGAAAACCGATGGTTTTTACTTGTCACTTGCTCATTCAAAAACATGTATTAAGTCCTTATTTGATCAGCCCAATGTGTTGGATGTTGGAAACATTGTATTCCTTCATTGTCAAGAAACTAGTATTTACTCCTGTTGAAAATCTTCTATGATCCAAGTTCTTCCCACCAAGTGGACCATATCTTCTTCAAATCTCCTTATTTCTCAGCACATGTACTTTTTAGCCCAGTCAACAATGGACAGCTCCTTCGAGTTCTTCCATTAAAAGTATTTATTTTTCCAAGTACATGTAAAGATAATTTTCACCATTCACCTTTGCAAAGGCTAGTATTCCAAAATTTTCTCTCTCTCTCCCTCCTTTTTCCCATCCCCAAGACAAGCAAATTTTTATAGGTTAAACATGTACAATTCTTCCAAATATATTTCCGTATTCATCTTGCTACATAAGAAAAATTTGATCAAAAGGGAAAAACACGAGAAAGGAAAAAAAGAAACCAACCAAACAAAAAAGATGAAAATACAATGCTTCAATCCACATTTAATCATTATGGTTCTCTCTCTGGATATTGATGGCAATTTCCATTGCAAGCCCTTTGGAATTGCCTTGAATCACCTCATTATTGAAAAGAGCCAAGTCCATCACAGTTTATGATCACATAATCTTGTTGTTACTATATACAATAGTCCCTTCATTCTGCTCATTTCACTTAGCATCAGTTCATGTAAGTCTTTCCAAGCTTTTCTGAAACCAGACTCATCATTTCCTTTAGAATAATAATATTCCATTATATTCTTATACAATATAATCCATAATAATGTAAATATATATGTAAATATATATATATTTATATTTATTATTATGTAAATAATATAATAATGTAATATATTATAATATATAATATAATAATAATATATAATAATGTAAATATATATATTTATATTTATTATTATGTAAATACATAATAATGTAAAAATAATGTAATCCAGCCATTCTCCAATTGATGCTATCCTTCCATTCTTGTCTCAGAAACTTGAGTTAGTTTCAAACTATTGATCTATCATTTAGTGCCCTCCCCCAATAGGGACGGTTTTGTAGAGAACCAATTTTTACAAGAATTCCAAAAATCAAAGAAATTTTGAATATACACATCCTAGATTCCATGAAGAATAGTTTCTTTCATTCCCCAGTCACTAGGACAAGGCCACAGGATTTTTATTTTTTCTGGGGCCAAGATTAAGTTATTCATCCAGAATCCAAGCTTGTAAGAAGAGTTTCCAGGGCTTTTCAAACTCCAATCTAGATCAAGTTTATTAGCAATCTCTCTTTTGGGGAGGAGTCTTGTTAACTTTTATTTTTTTCTAATGGGATGCATAATGAAGATCTGTTTAATGGTTTTCCCTACCTCTTTTCATTTTAAAAACAGTCAATTTCCAATTGTAAGGTACATTGACAAAGACAATTTAGAGAATTTGAAGACACAGCTGGCCCCCAGATCTCTTTTTAGCCATTGATTTCAGCCTCAATGATTCTCACTTTTAAAAAACAGATCTACAAGTAGCAAAATTGACTGATTTGAGTTTCTCCTTTTTCTTCTAGGCCAATACCCTTTGGGGAAGGAGCCAAAAGTCAGGTAATAGCTACAATGTGGTAAGTAGGAGAAAGACTGATCAATTCTTAAATAATTAATGGATAGCTTTAGAATAATAGCAGAAAAATCTGTAGAATTCATTTAGTCCAGCTAGGTGATTCAGTGAATAGAGAGTAGAACCTAAACTGAAAACATTTTTGTCCCTAGGCATGTAATTTTATCTTTTTCTGATTGTTTTTCTTCATCTGAAAAATGGTGATAACAATAGCATCTGTTTTCCAGGGGTGTTATGAAGATCAAATGAGATTATATTGGCAAAGTGCTTTGCAAATCTTAAAAAATGATATTATGAATATTAACTATAATGATGATGATGATGTGTGTATGTGTTTGATTGACTCAGGCAGTTTGGTAAAAACCTTTGGACCTTTTCTCAGAATAATGTATTAAATTATATCAAATGAAACACCTCAAGTTACAAAGAAAACTAATTACAATGAACTTAAGTTATCAAAATATTGGATGTCCCAATAGTCTCAAGGAAGTTTTAAGTTATTAAGCCTTTATGGAAAACTACTGAAAAATGTTCATGAATTCCATATTAATAAACCCTGACTTAGTTTAGTCCAGAAAATTTTATACAAAAGGAAACTGAGGCTCAGGAATATTGAAAGATTTACTCAGCTCTGTCAATCTAGTAAATTATATGAATTTTGGATATGTGATCTTGTTCATGAACAAATATCTGTTCCCTTAAATCCAGTCCATAAAACTCAAGACCATACTCACACAATTCAGAGTGGAAGATCACCCTCTCTATCCTGAAACTTATTCAGGGACCATTCCTGTTCTGTCTGAAGCTAGATAGAAGAGGAATCAGTTTATTCCACCACCACCCCATTTACATTGTTGTGCCTATCATTTTACTGGTTGCACTAGCTTTATTTGGCATGGGTATATATACATTTCCCCATTATTCTCTGAATCTTAAATTTCCTTACCATATTACCATGCAACAAACTGTTAGGTCATCCCCTAAATAATGGGCATCTATTTTACTACTCTTTTTCCTCCTCCTCCTCTTCTTTTGTTACTGCTTCTATTTCTTTCTTTTCCTCCTTTTCTTCTTCCTCCTCCTCCTCTTCTCCTCCTTTCTCTTCCTCCTCTTCCTTTCTCCTCTCAATCTTCACCTTCACCTTCTCCTTCTTCTTTAAAAATGTTGTAATAAATATTTTGTGTATATTGGATCTGTCTTAATGTCTTTGACTTACTTAAATTTAGAAATGGTATTAAAGGAAAAGGCTATAGATATTTAATCAGTTTTTTAGATTAATTCCAAATTATTTTCCACAATGGGTTGACACCGACAATATATTAATCATTTTTCACAACCTTCCATGGATGAAGCCAAGATGGTAGAGAGAAGCCCCCAAATTGTGTGAGCTCTCCATAGATTCTTCAAAAAAAATGCTAAATCAAGCCTCTAAATGGATTCTAGAGTGACAGAATCTATGACAAGACAGAGTGAAAAAAAATCTCCAGTGTAAGATAATTTAGAAGGACTGCAGGAAAGGAAAAAAAAAGAAAAAAAATTCTCCAGTTTAAGATAATTAGTAGGACTGAAGAAAAGGAAAAAAAAAAGAAAACATTCTCCAGTTTAAGATAATTTAGAAGAACTGCAGGAAAGGAAAGAAAGAAAAAAATTTCTCCAATTAAGGTAATTTAGAAGGACTGAAGGAAAGAAAAAAAAATTCTCCAGTTTAAGATAATTTAGAAGGATTGCAAGAAAGGCATGGGGTGGGCACGCCAGTCCAGCTGGAGGCTCTTAGTCATAGCACAGCAACCAAGGGCCCTCAATCCCAAGTCAGTAGGCCAGTGGCACAGCAGGCAGGTTGTAAGACTCTCAGCCCCAGTGAATAAGACAAATTATCCCAATCTGGGAAACCAGAGCAGGAAACAAACCACCATTATCTGAGGCTTCAGCACTCAAAAAGTGATCAGGCTCCTGACCCCCAGCACAAGAAACTAGGAACAGTGCCCCCTTACCCCAGAAGCAGGCTCAACTTTAAAAGCCATTCAATAGGCAAAAAAACCCCGCAAACAATAAAAGAACCTTGACCACAGAAAATTTCTATGGCATCAGGGAAGATCAAACCACCAACTCAGAAGAGAATAAAATGCCAACATCTGACACCTCAAAGAGGGATATGACTTAGTCTCAAGCCCACAATCTTCTAACATTTAACTTTTCCCATATTTTGCAAATATTCTGAATGTAAGGTAAAATTTCAGAGTCCTTTTGATTTGTTGTTCTCTTATTATTAATGATTTAGAGCAATCCTTCAGATGATTATGATTATTTTGGAATTATACTTTTTAGAATTGCTTGTTGACATCCTTTTACTCTTACTTATCCATTAGTTTTTGGTATGGATGATATAGAAGTGGAAAGGACCTTCGAGATTATTGAGCATAATGACCTCATTTTACAGATGAGGAAACTGAGCTTCAGATGAATGTGACTCACTAAGGGACACTTAGTTGATAAATGTCTAAAGTTGGATTCAAACCAGGACCTTCTTGACTCAGTGTTAGGGCTTTAAGCACTCTACCACACAGTCTGGTATTATATATATATATATATATACACACAGAGAGAGAGAGAGAGAGAGAGAGAGAGAGAGAGAGAGAGAGAGAGAGAGAGAGAGAGAGTTGGTTTAAAAGCCAAGAAGAGTTCAAAGTCTCTCTGACATATTGACTGAGTCTAGGCAAATGTCTTGGTGTTATAGGAAACTCTCTGAGACTATAATGTAGGAAGAAGGGATTAGCTCACATTTGTAGTCTGTTTCCTCACCCTGGAGTTTTCTATACTAATGAAATTAGAGGTCCATTCCTTATGCTTATATCGATCTATCTATTTATCATTCAGACATTTATATGGGATAGTCACCTTTTTTTTTTTTTTTTTTTTTTTTTTTTTTTTTTTTTTTTTTTTTTTGGTAAAAGGATGATAGAATTTGTGGATTTTTTGGATAAAAGAGTGAAATCAATGACTTTGGTTGAAATAAACAAAGCCTGATTGAGCCATTCAATCTCAGCTTGAGATTTCCTAAACAGATACCAATGAATGAACACATTTCCTGTTGACAGATGGCTGCTTTGGCTGGTCTTGCACTGTTCCTCGAAGGTAGGAGAGTTCTTTTTGTACCTCCTTTGGGCCAGCTCAGCTTAAAAAAGGCTAAATTAATCTATATTAATGTGGCTATTGTTATTTCAAATGAGCAAGATTGAAATGAAAGAAAATAATTATATAATTTACAGCTTTCTCTCTCTCCTCTCTCTCTCTCTCTCTCTCTCTCTCTCTCTCTCTCTCTCTCTCTCTCTCTCTCTCTCTCTCTCTCTCTTTCTTTTCTCTTCCTTTCCCAAACCTCCTTTTCCCTCTCTCTACTAATGCTTTTTAAAAGCCCTTGGAGGCCAGGAAAAGGGAATTTTTTTCTAGGATCTCAACCTACTCTCAGCAATAGCACCAAACAAAAGACTAACATTTTGACCAGATGTTCAGTTTAGGGATTTTGCATTGAGTGAGCATCAATTTATTATTTACTCCCCAAATATTTTGATGTGCAGGAGTTTCTAAGCCTGGCTAAGCAATCTTTCACTTAATTCTGTTCATTTAAAGTAAATGTATTGCATTTTACCTAATTCAGGAAATATTATTTTTTAATTAGCTCACTATCCCAAGAAACCACTTGAAAGAAATTTGAAAAAGCTTGGCTCTTACAATCAGAAAATCATGTTTGTCCTGAAAAAGATTTCAAATCTCAAAGACTAGAGCAGATTCAGTTCAAAGCCATTTTCCTAAATGACTTGCTGACTGGAACATTTGGGGATTGGCAAAATGCTTTACATACCTTATTCCATCTTCACAAGAATCATTTGAGGTACCTGCTATTGTTACTTGTGTTTTAAGAATGGGGAAAATGAAGCCTTAATGAAGACTTGAGAAGCTTGACAAGGGTCAATTATATAACCATTAAGGATTTATTAAGCACCTACTATGTGCCAAATACTGTGCTGAGTGTTGGGAATTAAATTCAAAAGTGAGACTAGAGGAAATACTTATAGGACAGTGGAGACCAGGGAAGGAAGCTTTGATCTAAGTAATCACAGGTCTCATGAGTTGAGCCATAGGGCAAAAGATTGTCACATATTTCACAATGATTTGGTTATTGTTCACAGTGTAACTAAGAAGTGGATAAGACAATCATATTATCACAGATTTTAGACTTGGATTGTACCATACAAGGTATAAAATTCAACTCCTTTATCCCTCCTTCAGTCCAACAGTTGAGGAAACTGAGTCATAGCGAGACTATATGATTTGCTCAGGATTACAAAACTGGGAGGGTGAAATTTGAATCCAGCTCTTCCTAACACCAATTCGGGATCTTATTTTGCTGCAGGCAATGCAGAATGAGTTTGGGAGCCAGGACTGGATGATAGATATAGTAGATGGGGAGGTTTTTATTTGCTCATCCACCAATCAGAGCAGCTTAACCTTGAGACAGAGTCCCAAAGGTACATTGATTCCATGTAATTCACAAATGTCTAAGGTGAGATTCAAACAATTCTGCATGACTAATGCCAGTGTCTAACATGCGTTACCTAAATTTTGAAAAAAATAAATCTTTTTTTTGCTATCTCTCCTCCAACATATTACACAGAACTACACACTCTACAAACAATGCGTTTTGATAAAAAAAAATAATAAGCACTTGCTAAGGCCTACTGCTAAGCACTGGGAATACAAATGATAGACTTTAGTGCAATGGTTTCATTGGGTAAGAAGGTTCTCTCTTAACAATGCAGGTCAGTACCTTCCCAAAAATTTATAGTCTTAAAGATTTAACTAGAAAATGGCTATGAAACATAGGTTCTGCAAGTCCACAATGTTCCCAATGGCCTAAACTAGATTAAAAATGTCATTCCTCTCTGATTTTAATGTGTTGATGTATTACTTTGAAAACGAAATATAAACAGTGGTATCTTGTTACTCATCATTGATTGGTTCTAGAAGGCACAAAGGTGGTAAAAATGATGAGTACCAAACGTATTTTTTTTTCTATAAAGAATATATATCTAATCCGCTGCCTAACTTTTCTTCCCTACTCAATTCCCCCAAGGGGAATGTGGGATTTCTGGATGCTAGAAATAAGCCAGTCCAGTCCAGTTAATCTCTTCTCTTTTTAATCCAACTACAACCTTTATATTTCCTCCTACTCTGTCTAAACTTCCTTGGGGGGAGAGAGGCCTGGATGTGGAGATGAAAACTATGGCTTAGGCCCTCTGCTGCACAGGTTTCTTACTGGGGCTTGGATCTGCCAGTTTTCCTGGTCTCCTGCCACTCATTGCCTCCTCCACTGGGCTCCTGCTGCTCCGGCTCTTGTCTCTGCTGCTCCTACCTCTTCCAGTACTACTATTTTGGGAGCTAGGAGACTATATGCTACAGCCACATTGTCTTGCAGAACTGTCCTGTGACCTATTGGCCAATGTGTACAACCTCACAGTTGTGCTCAACTTGACAGTCCTATGCACTTGCTGCTTTTTTTCTGGGGAGGAACTGCCCATTCAGAGGGCAATAGCAAGAAAGGTGGGGGCTATGCAATGGTCATCCTCATGTCCCTCCCCACCACTCTGCCAAGACAACAAACACTGAGTCCTGAAGCAATTTTTTCCTCATTGGAATGTTTTAAATACTGAATTCAATGAGTTTTGAAGCAGGCTAGTACTGAGTTATCATTGTATTTTTAAAATTCAGTTTGTGACCTGCAAGTATCTTTCTGTACATTTTAGCAGTCCCCATTTCTATGTGAATTTGACACTATTAGGCTAGAGCACTGACAAGTCTTGTCTAGGTTATATAACCATGATATGTTAGAGGTGGCAACATGAGGATAATACAAAAAGATCCTTGTTTCCAAAGTGCTTACTGACTGCTAAAGGAGAATATAAGTAAGTAAGCACCATGTAATTTGAGAAGATAATAATAACAGAGGATCATTAAGAAAAAATGAAAGCAATAAACAAACAAAAACTTTATACAAGCTATAGACCTGAGGTAAGTCTGGAAGGTGCTGAGAGGCAAGAATAAGGAAAGAGAACAATCTCAACACTGGGAACAACTGGACAAAGGTGTGTTTAATAGAGATGATTCCAAGGAATGTACATTAGTGCTGTTTGGCTGGGTGCCTGACAAATACTTCTTGAGCTATTTCCTCTAATGTCCAGAGTGCTTGCCCTTTCTCTAAATGGAAGATGACATCATGTTTTCTTCATGTAGAATTATCAGTAGAGACTGCTACTATCCCCCTCTAAAATGATAGAATCCTTGAAGAGGATGGAATCATTGAACCAAATATTTTGCATTCAGTGAGATTGCAGCTCTAAGAATGTGGAAGATCTTTCTTTGGCAGTTGGAAGATTATGATTTCAATGATTGGACATTTCCTCCAACAATGTATATTGCAATTCATCTGTGCCTGTCCATCACCTGCAATTTTTATCCACAAATTCCCATGAATCTTTCACAGGGGAGTCATTCAATACCCTAGAATAAACTTTCTCTGTTTCTCTTGTCAAGAGTTGGAAGTTCCAGGGAACAAGGGTTCAGTGGATAGAACATTGGGCCTGGAGTTAGGAAGACATGATTTCAACAACAAAACATGCCATTATATATCATGTACCCCTGTCTAAGACTCAGTTAAGTTTGGAGGGGCTCACCAGTAAAGGCTGGACACCAGGAGATAAATAGTTTCCAGCTCTGGTTACTCATGAAGATCTCCCAGAAGTTATGTTTCACATTTGTGGAATTTCATTAAGAAAGCAATAAAATGCCTATGTTCTCAAAACCCAAAGGCTTCAGTATTAGCATATGCTATAAGAAGATAAAAGACAGAAAGAAAGGTCTCATACACATCAAATGAAATCCATTCTCAATCCATATATCCACTGCTATAATTAAAAAAAATAATATCTGAAAATAAATCTCATTCTTCTTTGGCTGTGTGACATAATGGAAAAAGATTGGCCCTGGAATCAGGAGAGCTCTGGGTCACAATCCTGATTCTTAACATTGCTGTATAATACTTTAGTTTCCTCCTCTGTGAAATGGGAAAATGATAACATCAACTACCTCCATCAAGGAGTGTTGTGAAGATCAAATAAGATAAAATAGATCTGGAGTAAGGATGGACCTCAGAGGTCATAGAGTCCACTCTCTTCCTTTTCCAGATAAGAAAACTGGGACCAGAAAAAAGAAATGATTTCCTAGACCTTCTATGATTCTCCCTCTAAAACTCATTGCACTAGACCCTGTAGCACTTCCAAGATAAGATCTATGAAGGTCTTTGTAATCCTTAGAATGTTAAATGTGGGCTATTGTTTATAGTCACACTATGCATACATGATTATGGATAAAATTTTCTGCATATACACAAACAGTATTGTGTATGATTAAACAGCATTGTGTATACTAAGGTATATGATAAACACATAAAATAATTTAAAGGTGCTATTATTGAAATGGGGAATCTATATTTAGATGAGAAAACTGATGATGAGAGAGGTTGTCTTGACAAGAGTCAAACAGTTAGTGAGTGGACAAGAAGGGTTCAAGGGGATTTTTCTAGCTCCAATCAACATCTGTTCCAAGACTTGGGCTGGGAATGAAGAAGTCATTGGGCTGTTGAATATCTTACATTCTCGAAAGGAAATTTAGGGACACACACAAGAGACTGAATTTCCAGGGCTTGGAAGTTTCTTACACAGATTGTAGGCAGAGCAATATGGAGGTGTTAAGGAGATAATTAACACCTTTTCTACTATAACAGGCTGGAAAAGTTTCTGGGTCAGGAGATGTGAAAAGGTCGGGAGGTAGACCTAGAAGCTGGAGAAAAGCGATAATAGCTTGCCTACCTGTAAGAAATCTCAAATAAGTAGAGCTAATAACAGTTAAGCGACAAATAAGTATTTCATTAGCATTTAGGAATTTGCATTTATTTTATTTTAAATAACTTTTTATTGATGTCTTTTATTTTTGCAGCATCTACAATTCTCAACATATTTCTCTTTCTTCCTTCCTCTAATTCTCTCTTTCAGAGTTGTCCTTTATAACAAAGAATAAAAAAAAGGGGTAAAAGATCTGACAAAGTTAACCAAGATATCTGATGCTATAACGTAGTTTTCCATATTTATAGTCCTTCGTCTCTGAAAAGAAGCAGGGGGAGATCTCTTTCATATCACTTCTTTGGGGCCAAAATTGCTCATTATCATTTTTCAGGATTCAGTTTTATTTTTATTTGTTTACTTTTAGACTGCACTGGCTCATCTCATTTAGCCAGGAAGTATTGCTGTTGTTTGTCTTATATTCTGGAAGAGGACCATAACATCAGGGAGGTGATATCATGACATGTAAGTGAATTGAATTTAAATGAGGGAGGGCTCCTTAGAGGCTCAGTATTCAACTAATGATATGGAAGGAAGCATTGACCTCTTCTGTTTACAAACTAGTATGGATTGCCTGTCTTTTGGTATCCTGCTAGCTCCCATTACTTCCCAAAATCTTAGTATATTAAGGCTAAACTTAGTTGAAACACCTGATCAGTCCACTATGGCTCAGAATTTCCTAGCTCTAAAAAGCCACCAGCTTCAGTCTTCTTGGTAGCGGAATTATAGACATTCACATATGGCTCAGTTTCATTTGTATTGTTTTTCTTTCCATTTTTCATTGTTGTAGTTAATGTACATGTTTTTTTCTTCTGGATCTGGTTATTTCACTTTACATAAATTCTTTTATTTCTTTCTGTTTTTCTCTATGATAATTATTTCTTAAAGCATGATAGTATTCCATTTTATTCTTGTGCCATAATTATTTATTTAGCTGTTCCCCACTTTATGGGCCTATATATTATAGATCGTTGTTGCTACCAGAAGTCATTTTATAAGTATTTTAGTGTTTTTGTGTTTTTTTGTTATTGAACTCTTTGGAGGTATTATGCCAGCAGGGAAATATCTGGGTCAAAGGGCATGGATATTTGAGTCACTCTGTATATTTTCTGGAGTATTTTCCAGAATCATTGACTCAATTCACAACTCTGCCAATAATGTATTAGTGTTCCCATCTTGTAATCCCTTCAACATTGACTGTTCTTAATTTTTGTCACATTTGCCAGTTTATTGGCAGTGAAATGAAATCTGAATTGTTTTAATTTGTATTTATATTATTATTGGTGATTTGGAACATTTTTCATGTTTTTAAAACCTTTTGCAGTTCTCTCAAGAATTACTTGTCCATGAACTTTAGCCATTTATTAACTGGTGAATGGCCTTTGGTGTTATATATTTATTTTAAGTTATCTATATCCATCTGTCTGTTTATCTACCTATCTATTCTATGACAGATATTTGATGCTTTACATAATCCTCACAACAATTCTCTGATTTTTATAGCCATTATACAGATGAGGAAACTGAAGCTGAGAGACTAGTCAGTGTCTGAGGGAGGATTTGCTCTCATGTTTGTCCTGACTTCAAGTCCAGGACTCTATGCATTTCACCATCTACCATCTATTTATATGAATAATTTTTCCTAGTTGATTGCTTCCCTTCTTATCTTAGACATATTAATTGCCTAATAATAAATTATCATATAAATGATAATTTATCATGATAAATTTATTAAATGATTGTTATTTTGCATGTATTTTGAAAATAAAAAAAACTATTTAAAACTTATTTTTTTAAAAAAGTGTGTTCCATTCAAAGTACTTTAAGAAAATTGAGAATAGACTTTTAGTGGACTTAAAGGAGGACAATTTCAGTAACTAAACTGAGCCTTGAAAAAGGAAAACTATCCTTGACATATAATAGGTTCTTCATTAGTGCTTTTGATAGTGTGGTAAATGAAGGAACATAGTGCATAGAAGTGAGGGACACAGAAGTAAAATATAACTGGAAAAGTAGATTGAAGCCAAATTATTGAGGTCTTTCATTGTGAGAAGAATAATTTTTTTCTTTATCCTACAGAAAATGGGCAACCAAGAGGGATTTTGTGCAGACAAGTGCCATGGTCAGACTTATGCATTAAGGAAATATCAAATATGTGAAGGCTAGATGGGAGAATGCAGAGACTAGATCCAGAGAGACTAGATAGGAAACTATCAATCCATTATAGCAGAGAGGTAATAAAACTTTGAAATGGAATGGTTTGAGGAGCAATAAGGCCATTATAACTTATAAAGCCACACAAATTAATTTAAAGCATCGAATCAAAGAAAAGCATATATGTACATGTATTAGGGCTATTACAACATATAACAATGTACTAAAATGCAATGTAATCAATATAATATAATATATAATAACAGGTTACATTAGGAAATCTTACCATTCACATCAATTATTTGGTCATCCCAGACAACTATTGGCATCATATACTGGCCTGGAAGAAAGGGCAAAAAAGTGACCTCTTTTTCTTTTCTATATAGCAGAAGACAACATTTTTACCCAAAACTTTACCTGGACCAAGACCTAATTAATTTATGATTTGATACATTATTTATCTATTTCTATTTATCTAATTATAGTATTAATTAGATATAATAATTAGATAAACCCATGAACTGGCACCTGTATATTTCTGTCCAGATCTCCTTCACTGTTACTGGATTTTTCCAAAGAATTCCTTGTTCATTGTCTCATCTTTAAGAGGGTGATTTACTCCCTAATTGTCATATTGATAAGGGTTTATTAGGTTGTGTGTGTGTGTATATATATATATATATATATATATATATATATATATATATATATATGTTTGTATATACACACACACTTTTTTTCATTAAATATTTCCCAATTATATTTTTAAAAAATTTAACATTCTTTTTTAAAATTTTTGAGTTCCAAAATCTCTTCCACCCCTTTCCCACATCATGAGAACATAAGCAATATGATATTGACTAAACCTGTATAGTCATATAAAACATTTCATATTGCAAAATAAAGCACACATACACACAAACAAGAAAAATAACATGAGTAGAAGAAATGTGCTTCATTCTGTACTCGAGTTCATTAGTTCTTTCTCTGGAGATGGATAACATTTTTCATTATGAGTCCTTTGGAATTATCATGGATCATTATCCTTTTATTATTAAAGTTTTTTTTTTATTTACAAAACATATGCACGGGTAAATTTTCAACATTGACCCTTGCAAAGCTTTGTGTTTCAAATTTTCCCCTCCTTCTGCTCACCTCCACCCCTAGATGGCAGGTAATCCAACAGATGTTAAAATTTATGTTAAATCCAATATATCTATACATATTTACACAGTTATTTGCTGCGCAAGAAAAATCAGATCAAGAAGGAAAAAAAAATGAAAAAGAAAACAAAATGCAAGCAAACAATAACAGAAAGAGTGAAAATGCTATAGTGTAGTCCACACTCAGTCCCAATAGTCCTCTCTCTGGGTGTAGATGACTCTCTTCATCACAAGATCATTGGAACTGGCCTGAATCTCCTCATTATTGAAAAGAGCCACATCCATCAGAATTGATCATCATACAATCTTCTTGTTGCTATGTACAATGATCTCCTGGTTCTACTCCACTCAGCATCAGTTCATTTTAGGCTTCAGACCTCTCTGAAATCATCCTGCTGGTTATTTCTTACAAAACAATAATATTCCACAACATTCACATACCACAATTTATTCAGCCATTCTCCAATTGATGCACATCCTCTCATTTTCCAGTTTCTTGCTACTGCAAAACGGGCTGCCAAAAACATTTTTTGCACATGTAGGTCCCTTTCCTTGTTTTAGGATCACTTTGCTATATAAGCCCAGTAGTAACACTGCTGGATTCCCTGCTGAATCAAAGGGTATGCACAGTTTGATAACTTTTTGAGCATAGTTCCAAATTGCTCTCCAGAATGGTTGGATCCGTTCACAATTCCACCAACAATGTATTAGTGTCCCAGTTTTCCCACATCCTTCTAACATTCATCATTATCTTTTCCTGTCATTTTAGCCAATCTAAAAGATATGTAGTAGTACCTTAGAGTTAGCTTAATGTGCATTTCTCTGAATGGATCATTATCTTGATCATTGTCTTTCACGGTTAACATTGTTTCAGTATCACTGTTACTGTGTACAATGTCCTGGTTCTGCTCACTTCACTTTGTATCAGTTCATATAAGTCTCCTGACTTATAATGCTCAAGGACACACAGGTGGGTAAGTTGCCAGGCCTAAGTGAAAGTAGATTCTTTGACTCCAAATTGACCACACCATGCTAACTGATTCTATTGGTCCCTTTTACTTATGGTCTCTGTAGATCTTTATATTGTCTATTCTCCACCTTCCTGTTTTTCTACTAGTTAGAATTCTACCCAGTCAAGGTATCTTATTTCTTCTTGCCCTGCCTAGCTGGGTATACGGCTGTGTTAGCCAGAACAGGTGCCCCTGCCTGCTTTTGGGAGACTTTACAATTTAATAAATGAGCAATTGTCTTAATGGCCCTGAAGCACAAAGTTAAAATGCAGAAACTCAATGACACAGTCACTGGAAAATCTATGTGTGAGCCCACAAACACTCCATACCCAGTAAAGGGTCTTAATTTTAAGTTTATAACAAGGTTGTAGACTGAGACCCCTATCAATGCTGAGAAAATCACTCTAAGCCCTATATACCTCAAGCCAGAATACCAGTCCTGTTCATGAATCCATATCTAGAGAGCATTCCATTTCAAGTATATATAGCCACTAAAAGAGATCTTGATAAATTTAAAGGAAATTATCCATCTCCCTGCCCCCCCCAAACTTTGCTGCATAGCAACTAAATAGAAATAGTGTTGAGCACTTCATTAATGAATAAGTTATACTATTAGATAAAAGATTTTCTCATGAGAGGTAGTCTCCTAGTTGCAGAAAATGTTCTGACTTACACTGGTAGAAGGATTTTCTTCATCTGAGAGCTTTGTAAACAAATGAAATAACCAGTCTAGTTCCTATTTCTATCCTTATTCTACCATTTTGCAGTTACCATGCAAATAATACAACAATTTTAAAAAATGAAATGGTTCATGGGCATTTCTGAGAGGAAATAACATATATGTATGACAATATGTCATTTGACAGGAGAGTACCAAGCATCTAGGGATGGGGCAGGGAAAGTTTCTTTTAGGAGGTGATATTTACTGAGTCCTATATTCCCCACAGTGCCTTCTAGCTCTAAGATCTGTCATCCTACCCTCTCAATGTGGCAAGAGCAACATGATAGTGGATAGAGTCACTCTAGATGAAGTTTTAGGTCAGCCATTTTTAATGTGTGCAACATTAAACAAATTACTTTATTGTTCTGGACTTCAAATTCCTCATCTGTTCAATGTAGGAATTGGCCTGAGAGTTCTAGCTCTTAAATCTATAATTTCTGTGTGTTTTTGTGAGAAAGGGGGCAGCACAACAGAGTGGAAAGAATATTGTTCAGGAAGTCCTGAATACAAATCCTACCTCTGAAATTAATATGTGACCCTACTTCTCTAGAACTGTAACTTCTCTAAACTTCAGCTTTCTCATCTGTAAAATAGGGATATTTGATTTAGGTTCCCTGTCTCCCAAAGTTGCCACATAGCTTAAGGGAGTCAGAATGCCCAAAGGGACTTTGATAATTTTAGAACATTATAGAAATGTCAGATGTTACTGAATTAGAGTGTCAAATGACTCTAAATACTTGCTATGCATTGGATGCAGTATATGCATGCCTTCATGCCTACGTGACTTAACATATTTTTCAAAGACTAATTGTACTTGGCCACTATTAGAGCTGGAGAGAGAAACACAGAATTTTCCTGGCCTGGAATCTAAACATAAGGTTGAAACTAATGAAATAGGAAGGCATCAATCATCTGAGTGTTTATCTATGCAGCATCATACATCTGGAAACATCTGGCCAGTTGATGTCATAACACATGGTGGTTTGGATTTTTCACTTGAATGAATGAATAAAACATTTATTAAATGCTTAATAATAATAATTATAATACTATGAATAGCAAGTAATATATATTACTTGTAACAAGTAACATATATTTTTGTCAATATTATGTATTGTCAAAATATATAATATATGACTAATATATACTGTTTAATCAATAATAACATCAAAACAGATGATAGGTTTTTTCCTTTAATATTATTTCTATTGATAAAATAGTCTTGTTTTTTTTTATTGTTGAACCATTTGAAAATCCCAATATACAGAATAGACTGGTCTTACACACATACACACACATACAAAACATATCTATCTATCTATATACATATGCATATATTTTTGACAATACATAATAATGAGTTCTATTATACATATATATGTAACTAATAATAGCAGTATTAAAATAAATGGCAGTATTTTTTTCTTTAATTTCTACTGATAAAATAATCTTAGTATTTGATGTTGAACTATTTGACTATTCCCAGGACCTTAATTTCTTTCTCTTTGGTGGTTTTGGGCATAGGGTCTGTAGGAACTATCCTCAAGCTACATTTCCATAGGGGTGGATTCCCCAGATGACCACTTAAGGCATTGGGATGGAAGCATGGCTGTTTCCAAGGCTCTTGGTTTCAGAGCTTTGGGCTATCTCCATTAGGGTCTGAGGATCTCATTCAAAGGCACTGGAAAGGGCATCAGAAGACCTGGGGAACAAAATCTCAGCTCTTTTGCTTATGTGTTATATCATATAGAATAACTCAATTTCTCTCAGCTTTAACTTCACCATCTGTCAAAAAATATTGTTCTAACTTTGAGATGTTGATCAAGTCAACCATTTCCGAACCTGCAAAACAAGGGGACTCAGCTAGTAGATGTTTTAGGTCTCGTCATTATCAACAAGCCATTGCATACATGCTGATGTTGTATATACAACCTGGCTGGTGTAGACAGCCAAAGATATTGAAAGTCAAGGAAGAGTTCTGTAATACCAAATGAAGAAGTAATTTCAAATATGCTTTTATTTTTCCATCATGGTCTTTGACTTGGTTTCATCTCTTTGATATATCTTATTATGGCAATACCTCTGGAGGGGAACATTATTGAAACACTTCAGGTATATACCACTGCTTGAGAAGGGAGTATGGAAAGTCTAACTGGATTATCTTTTGCTATTTTGACTACAAAATACATCAGTTCAGAGACATAAGTAGGATAGGATGATTTGACTTTTGACCCAAAGCACTGACATTTATAAGGCTCATACATCACTTGTAGCTCTTCTGCAGTGAGTTCTGAATTATAATAAACAGTTTTCAGTCAACATACATGATTCTTCTTCTCCGTCCCTTACTAGCCACTGGAATGTCATTTTAGCAAGATCTCCTTTGATTTTGCTTCTCTCCAGCACTTAACTCATAAAGTTCCAGAGTCTTCACCCATGACTCTTCTCTCTTCTCAACATTCAAGAGCACATTTCATTACCTCCAATCAATGGACTCCAGAATTGCTATGCTAACGAGGTATTTACACACCAATTATGGCTCCATTTCCATGAACAGAGATGCTAGGAGTTTAACTGATTATCTTCATTATTTCAACCCCTTTGTTGAACAGCAGTTCCCATACTCACTTATCACTCTGCTTTGTACTTTCCTGAGTCTTTATTGGTAAGTAGAAACAATGTGATCTCCTCTTCATTGTTTCTCAATTTCACATTGGCCCTGCTTGTGAGAGGTTCTTTTGGCATGTAGCCTGGGACTGTGGGACTTTGACAAAAGAAATTATAAGGAAGTAATGGAATTTGCCATAAGGCAATCTGTTGAATCTTTGGGACTACTGGCCTTGAACTTTAACTCTCCTGAACTTTTTTTTTTTCACATTCCCTCTTCCAAAAAACACCTTGATTTTTCTACAGCATTTAGAACAGTGTTTTTCATGTAACAAACAATGAATGCTTTTTCATTTCATTCATTCATTTATGTGCTCATTCTTTAATTCAATACATATCAATCATCAGGGATCTGAAGTTGGAAGACCTCGGTTTGAACCCCACTTATTCTGCAAGCTTCTTACTATCTATGTCACTTTGGATCATTCACTTTGATTCTTAGCACTCTAGATTCTCTCATCTAAAAATACAGGGATTAGACATGCTGGGCTTGCAATTGAAGTCACTTGGGTTTTAAAGCTGCCCCTAATTATCACTTTCTAGATCTGCAAACCTGCGTAGGTCAATTACACTGCTATTAGGGTTTCTCTGCATCGATAGGAAAGTCTTCATTTACCTTGGGGAAGGGAATTCTCATACCCGGAGTTCCTTACACTGGCAATATTTAGTAAAAAGGAGGAAGGAAATAGGCCTTTATTAAGCATCTACTAAAACTAGGCACTGTGCTAAGCATTTTACAAATATTTTCTCATTAAATCCTTGTAACAAACTTGAGAGGCAGGTATATTTATTAATCCATTTTAGAGTTGAGGAAATTTCTATTTCCTCAATAGACAGAGGCAGACAGAGATTAAATGACTCACCTAAGGCCACATAGCTAGTAAGTTCTTAAGATTGACTAAAATTTTCATGACTGCAGGCTTAGTGCCCTATCCACTGCACCATCTTGAGAAAGGGAAGTAAACATGACATACATTTTCAACAAGATTTCCACAAAAAAGTTTTGAAGCTTTAAAGGGTATATTTCAGTATTGTGCATATTTTCTCATCCTTCTCCAAAGATGCCGGATCAATGAGGTGTTACTGTAATAAGAAACTGTCAAAATCTCCATATTATTTATTACTCACTTGCATGTGCATGAAGTGCCTGGTGCTTTACATAATTATGCTAAAAAGCAATATTCCTTGGAGGTGACAGTTTGACATAAAGGCCCCAGATGAAGGAATTTTAGGCTTTAAAAGTCATCAAATTTAAGGAGATGAGATACAGGAATTTGTAAATGCTCATTCACACACACAAATGTACACATATGTACCTAGATCCCCAATAGCACAATGCAACATGTAACAAGACACATATGCACATAATACTCATGCACACATGTAGACACTTATGTGTAACCACATACTTCAATACACCCTGACATATTAATATAATGCAGCGTTATGCTCTTGCACAATGAAACACATGCACACACAGGATACATGTGCACACACATGCACATATAAAGAGGAAGTCTTATCTGGGAAGGCATTTAAATATTTGGATGGGTGTGTGAACTCAACTTTGGATGATCCAATGATACAGATTCAAATGCATCCAATTTCTATTCTCGCCAATATGAGAGAGATTGGAGAATATGGTGAGGAAGGAGAATTTCTATAAAATTATAGAATCTAATCCAATCCCCTCTTCTAACAATTAAGAAAACTATGACCTACACTAGTTGACTGGTCTATGGAAAAAACAACTAATCTATAGAGGCAAAACTTGTTAACAGTGGAGATTATGTGGCTTTTGTCTTTATATACTTCCCTAGCATGGTACCTAATACATGGTAGATACTTAGCAAATGCTTGCTAAATAGAATTGAATTGAAAGGCAAGAGGACCAGTAGTGAGATGGGATGGAGAAGGGTCTAAGCAAAGTATAACGTTCATTTATTGGGTATTCCCTATGGACAAGGCTCTATTCTAGAATACAAAACCTTTCAAGGGACCTTCAAGAGCAGCATGTTGTAGGGGCAAAGTACAGGTTTTGTCAGGAGATGACCTGGGTTTTGTGTTGCTTTTGCTGCCCACAATGTACATGACTTTGGGTCACTCAAAACAAATGGATTTGGGAGAGACAATGTAGCCTATTGTATAGATTAACCCCAGAGTAAGGAACTCTGCATGTTAGTCCTGCCTTGGAGAAATTTTGACTGTTTAACTATGGGCAGATCTCTTCACCATTCAGTGCTTGCAAGAACTCTTTCAGATGAATAATTGTGGAACCTACTTTGGTAGAGCAAATTTTTTCATTGGAAGTTCTGGATACCAATGAAATTGGAGTTCTCATCCAGAAAAAGTGACTATACTTAGTCTCCTTGTAGGTTCCGAGCCATCATCCTTAAAATGAAAATGCTTAATTGGATGACCTCTTCTTAATTTAATAGCTCATGGATAACAGTACCATACACAGACTATCCATCTTTTCTGTCCAGTAGCTTCTAAAGACCATAAGCTATGGATTTGGTGGGGAATGAGGCTGGGTATTTATACATTAATGTCTATATTCTAAAGCAGGAGGTGTTCTCTCAAATATAACAAAAGAAAAAGCCATGTGCTCTGGGAGTTAATTGATTCTTTTGTAAAATACCCACGGGGCACCTACTGTGTACAAGGTATCCTGCTAGTTATGGAGGGGGAATTTAAGAAACGTGCCTCTAAAAGCTTATATTTTAGAAGAGAAAAAATTATACCATTGAATAAAATGTTAGGTAGATTGTGTAAAGCACCTTGGAATAGAGATGAACAAAGTACTCAAGGAATTCATTCTTCCAACCACGGAACATTTATCGATTACCTTCTGTGGACAAAGTGTAGGCACTATACAGGGGGCACATGCCTAGGCAGGGATTCTCAAACTACAGCCTGTCGGCCAGATGCGGCCTGCTGAGGACGTTTATGAGGCCTGCCGGGTTATGGCAAATGGGCTGAGGGGTGGAGAGAAAGTGTGAGTTTTTGTTTTTACTATAGTCTGGCCCTCTAGCAGTCTGAGGGACAATGAACTTGCCCCCTATTTAAAAAGTTTGAGGACCACTGCTCTAGAGGGTCCTATCAACACCACCTGAAATCTCCTTTTACTGAGTCCTTCCTTCCATCACTATGCTCAGCAGCCATGACAATGCCTCCAGGCGTGGCAATGGCCAAACCC
This sequence comes from Sminthopsis crassicaudata, assembly GCF_048593235.1. Lineage (NCBI taxonomy): Eukaryota > Metazoa > Chordata > Mammalia > Dasyuromorphia > Dasyuridae > Sminthopsis > Sminthopsis crassicaudata. The sequence goes on from NC_133619.1 coordinate 35,101,915, forward strand.
CAACAGAATGATAGCTGTCACTACCGCTCTCTGAACTGTCTCCAGAGAATGAGGCATTTCTACATCCCTTGACAAACACAAACCCTGGCTGTTAGAGGAATGAACATTTGATTCTACTTTTTTGAATTTCCAGAAACTACTAAAGGTTCATGGTTGTATGGACTTCTGGGACAGGAGCTGGAGTCAAAGGAATTACAAGGAGACTTTTTAAAATGCTATTTTTCCTCAGCTCAGTGTAGAGACATCTTCATGTCCAAAGGGATATAAGTTCTGCTATGCTCTATCAATTTCACAAAGTTCAAAGTCCATTGATTTAATGCAGGAAAGAACATTGGATATAATTTAACCAAATATCTTTATTTTACAGATAAAGAATCAGGGATGTTAAATTGTCAAAGGTCACATGTGTAATGTGACACAGTTCACACTTGACTTAGGTCATTTGAATCCAAAGACAGTGTGAGGGTTTTGAGTGCAATCTCAGGAACAGACCATACCTCTAATCATCCAAGAGATAGCTTGGCTACACTGCAGAGGCTCATCTCCAGGTTATATGATGCATATTTTGGTTACTGCTATGCTTTGGATGTTCATTTTTGCTAAGCACAAATAATCAAATACCTTCTGAAGTTCCTAAGAAAGAGGGTTCAATTCAAGTGAGTCAGAATGAATAAGATGCTCCTTTTTCCTTGCTGTAACTTTGACTTTTAGTCTATATGAATAGATCAGTAACTCACATTTTCAGTGGATTCTTAGTCTCCAAAGCAGTTCTTTCTTTCACAGTAAGAATTTGCTTTCTATTCATCTTATGTGGTTCTTGTCAATGTCTTTAAATAATTCCTAGGCTCATAGATTATCTTATTAAGAGACCTCAAAGTATGACCTGATACTTTCATGAATGAGGAAACTGAGTCCTAAAGAATTTTAGACTTTCCAAAGTCTTAATTTGACTAATTTTTTTAACCCATGATCTCTTTCTCTTTTTATCTCTCTCATCTTCTCTCTCTCTCTCTCTCTCTCTCTCTCTCTCTCTCTCTCTCTCTCTCTCTCTCTCTCTCTCTCTCTCTCTCTCTCTCTCTCTCTGTCTCTCTTCTTCCCACTTCTCCACATAACAGTCATGCAGCACACCAGAGATATTACTCTGCTCAATAACATACAAAATGGAACAGGGTCTCTGGAAAATTCAGATGAGCATGGGAAAGGGATAGAGAATTCTCAAAGCTACAATCTTAAAACATGTATAGTTATTTTGGAGGGGGGTGTGGCTTGGTCCCTAGAGGGAGACCAGGGAGGAGAGTGCCTCCTGGGTTAGAAGCTCCACAGTAAAGGGACCTGGGGATAGAGGCTGCAGGCCTTAATGAAGCATTTCACTATAAGTCTGGGAGATAAATAGAGGATGGGTATGGTACCTATCATAAAGAGAAACTGCCCTCTACTAGCAAGGAAGCCTTTTATAGGAAAAAAGCAGGTACTACTCAAATATCTGTGCCAGAGCCAATTGTGACTCTGCTTAATTTAATAGCTCATGGTCATACACAGACTATCCATCTGTTCTCTCCTTCATTTCCACCCTGTGACTAGAACAATTCTTTTTTTTTATTTTTCTGATTTGACATGTTTCTATTTGTATTTTGACCTATGAAACATAAATGTGTAAAATCTGTCCAAATGTTAACTTATTAAAATTCACATAAAGATAAGGAGGTAAGGGTAGAAAGTAGTGTCCTGGATGGCCCTTCAAAGTCTGCTTCTCCCCAAGCTTATTTATCCACTCCCAAATTGTGAGAGCTAAATGTGGCTTGAGATTGCTCTCTGGAGGCTGACATCCCACTCCATTCTCCTTCTATGACCACATGTGACCTTTCCCTTGTCCCTAAATTCCCTCCTCATTCTTTTGCTGACCACAAATGCATCATGAACATCTTTCTCTTTCCCCGACTCTTCATCTTCCCAGCTCCCTATAAATGCCTTTGTCTTTAGCTGTTCCCTATCTGAAAATCTCAATTAAGATTGGAGAATTTCTCTGGAAAGTAACAATTCCCCAGGGTCTGTTATCCCTCTTTTTTGTATCTCCTATAGTTGGGAGTTGTCAACATTTTCCATCTCTGCTGGCTAATGGGCAAAAAGCATTTGATTGTACAGATTCTGCTGATCCTTAAAATCTCAGGCTCCCCATTTCCCAAAAGAAAAGGGTTAAAGAAAATAAACAATTTTCAAAGTAAGAAATCCAAGATACATCTCTAAATCACTAACAATTAGAGAAATAAAAATTAAAACAATTTGCAATTCCACGACTCCTCAGACTTCCTTCCTTCCTTCCTTCCTTCCTTCCTTCCTTCCTTCCTTCCTTCCTTCCTTCCTTCCTTCCTTCCTTCCTTCCTTCCTTCCTTCCTTCCTTCCTTCCTTCCTTCCTTCCTTCCTTCCTTCCTTTCTTTCTTTCTTTCTTTCTTTCTTTCTTTCTTTCTTTCTTTCTTTCTTTCTTTCTTTCTTTCTTTCTTTCTTTCTTTCTTTCTTTCTTTCTTTCTTTCTTTTTTTCTTTCTTTTCTTTCTTTCTTTCTTTTTTGCTGAGTTAAGTGCTCACAGGGTCACAAGCTAGGAAGTTAAGTGTCTAAGGCCAATTTTGAATTCAAGTCCTCCTGCTTTCAGGGCTGGTGCTCTATCCATTGTACCACTTAACTGCTAACTACTAGAGGAACTGGGAAAATGGTTATGCACATTCACTGTTGCTGGGTCAGTGAATTGGTCTGGTCATTCTGGAAATCAGTTTGGAATTATGTATAGGAAGTTAACACACTGTATACACCTTTTGGCCAAAAATGCTGCTAGGCCCAAAATTCAGAAAATTAAAAAAAGGAATTATATGTATATATAAAAAATATAGTAACTCTTTTCATGGAAATTAATGCACTACCTTTTTATTGGGAAAAGGTTAAACCAATTTGTATTAGAGAAAAACAACATTAAAATATTTTATAAGTCTGATCAAACAAATGACAAATTACGAATCTAAAATAGACTACTCATAACCTGGAAAAGGAGAGGTAATGACCTACATATGCAGAAAGACATATAAGATTTGGCTAATATGGGAATTTGTTTTGCTGGATTATTTAGATAAGAATTGAGAGATTTATTTTTTTTAGAGTTTTTGTATTTATTAGTGGAAGAAGTGAGAAAAACAGATGAACAAAATATTTATTACTGGAAAAAATATTAAAACACAAAAGTAGGTGTCAGGATACATTTTAGTTATGAACATAATAATTTTATAAGGGTGTCTGCCAAGGATCACTCTTGTTAACACTCCTTGATGGAGGCTTTGTTCTGGCATTGAATCTTCTAAAATATGGTAGAAGATTCCCAATAATACTATATTAGGGGTGATATGCATATGCTCAACCATGTCCTTGGATTAAACCTTTAAAAGGGAGAGAAAAAGGAGAGAGAGAGAGAGAGAAAGAGAGAGAGAGAGAGAGAGAGAGAGAGAGAGAGAGAGAGAGAGAGAGAGAGAGAGATACACAAAGAAAAATAGAGCCAGACACAAAGAAATTGGGACAGATAAAGAGAAAAACAGAGAGAGACAGAATCAGAGCAGCAATGTTCTGATAAGATAGAGTAACATATAGAGACTTATCTCTGGATTCCCAGAAGAGAAGCTTATATATCTCTGAGATCTCTTCAGGGAACCGAATGGTCCCAGGATTAGTAATAGCTAGAGACTGTGGCAGAGTGATGAGTTCCTTGTTAGAGCCAGTAACTTTAAGAACCAGAGCTCTGAGCAATAATGGACAACTGGAGAAAAAATCCCTCTTACACTGAGGAAATCTTAACTAATGCCAATGTTTGGGCCTGAATTGAACCTCTTAAAGGTAAGAGAATGAATACCTGGAAAATATTGAGTTCCTGGACCCAGTAGAGCAATTCTGGAACCACTTAGGAGCCATAGACAAGGAGCAGCCAAAGAGAGAATCTTCCTATGGAGAAGCAAACCTGGTTCTTGACCTCTGCTAATACTGAATTATGCAAATTGTGCATGTCTACAGAAAAAGAATCAATTCTCTAGTGACTTCAAGGTTTTTGACTCTCTTTGAGGGGTCAAATCAGGCTACCATTATAAGTGAATAACTGTTCCAGTCTCTGGGAATCTGATGCTTTTAAGAAGGAAAGTTTTTTCAACTTCTTTATAAGTGTTTTCTTTTTAGGTAGAAGGTTCTTTTGAAGAATCTATAATGGGAAAGTGAGATTTTTAAAAATAAAGGCTTGGGATTGGTGGTTTTTATTAATTTTTTCCCCCTGAGGCTTAGGTTAAGTGACTTGCCCAGGGTCACACAGCTAGAAAGTATTAAGTGTCTGAGACCAGATTTGAACTCGGGTCCTCCTGAATTTAGAGCTGGTGCTCTATCCACTGCACCACCTAGCTGCCCCTGGTTTTTATTAATTTAATGAAGGCTGCCTATATTGTTGTTATATATATGTGTATATATATATGTGTGTGTATATATATATATATGTGTATATATATATATATATATATATATATATATATATATATATATATATATAAATAAAACATATGTATTGTTACCATTTATTATTGGAATGGTAACTGAGGACACTAACCTTTGTTTGGTAGATACATAGACATACACATTTTTTTTGTTCCAAAGGAAAACTTAGTGCAAGTAGAACCGCCCTCAAGCTGCACCTTTCTTATAGAAATCCAAAGGTTGGTTCTAGGTTTACAATGACTGTACATATTTCAATTCTAAGTTACTTTGTAGTTTTCAAAGAAAATAATTTTCACATAAAAGCCCAGTGAAGTTCAGTTGTCCCCACTAAAAAGATAAACAGACCAAGACTCAGAGAAATAAAATGACTAGCTGTTGGTTTTACAGCCAGTGAGTAGAAAATTCCTCCATGCTTTTGGTTCTTCCTAATTCTGAGTTCCTTCTATAACCTCCATTTTGAGGAAGGTTGAAGACCAATCAATCATCCTTCACTTCCTTTAGCTGTGCTGTGCCTTCTTCCTTTCCCCCCTCTTTTCTTTATTTATGTTGATTTTTTTATTTTATATGTAAGCTCCTTGAAGTCAGAGACTTTCTGAGCTGTATTAGTGTTCTAAGCAGTTGGCACAGTGCCTGGTAAATAATACATATTTAAAAAATTGCTTGCTGACTTTCCTTTCTAACTCCAAGTTGGATATTCTTTCTGCCTACTTTCCTGCTGTTTCCTCATTGTGTATATATCTGGACTTTAGAATGGAGTAAACTAAGGATTAGTTTAAGACTTTATAAACTTTATTTCCATTTTTTTAAAGCTCAAAATCTGAGGCCGATGTGATGGATTCACATATGAGGAAATTCAAAGTCATAAAAGAGATAGAAAAGTGTACATGCATCATGATCCACTTGAACCCTGTCACTTCTGAGTTTCTGATTAAATAGGGTTTAAGATTATTTATTCCTGGCAAAACCACAGTTTCCTGATTCCAAGAATGAAAAAAAAATCTAAGAGTTGGGAATCCAAAAGCTTCTTTGATTTCAAACAGCTCTTAACATTTCGACAACTTAAGCACAAATAAATCAGGAACACACAGATTCTATTTCTCTTGGCATACTGATAGATTTCAAATAAAGGTAGGGGGAGAAAGTGCTAGGCCAAAGGCTTCCAGGTTTTGCTGAGTCCAGAATTTTTCTTGAAAAATCAGCTTGTGTGGAAAATCTCAAGTGCCCAAACACAGAAGTACAAACATTTCCAGATTCTATTAGTTTTTCTAATTAAAATAGCCAATGAGGGGCTCAATAATTCAAAATAGTGTCCTCTCTCCTATACCCCAAGTTATCTTGTGAAGTATAAAACAACTATCCTTTGTCTTCTTCTTTTTCTTCTTTTTTTTACAGTTAAATATAAACAAACTAGCTAAAAGCTGTGTAACTAGGCTCAGGTCACTGGAGTTTTTCCAGGACACTGGTATTTAGAAGGTATAAATCCATACTCTTGCCTGCCCAGCTCTTCCTCAGAGTCAGCCTCCTCAGCAACTGCCTGGTCCCTTTTGCTTCTTGCTCCAAGATGAAAATGACCATTAAATATGAGTGAGCCATTTCTCCGGAGGGTGACTCAGCAGTGCAAGATATTCATTTTGTGGTCTCTGACTTAGATCTAGAGAGTTGGAGAGCCTTGGGGACCATCTCGTGATCTGGGTTGCTGAGTGAAAAACATCAAGGAACATTTCCAAAGGGTGCAGTTTACAAGTTGCAAACTCCAAATTCTGTAATAGCATGATCTGGCTTGAGTGAGATGTATTGAGAAAGCAATTAAAGAAAGATGCTGGAAAAGTTAAAACAGCAAAACATCCCTGAACACAACAATCCTTGCTGGCAATCAGTCAATCAAGTATTTATTAAGCATCTGCTAAATGCCAATACTAATAAGCATGATTTTTGGAAAGAAGGAATTTCTCTGTCCCCACATTGAACAAAATGTTCTGTGGGTCCTTTCTAAGATTCCCCAAATCTCTCTGTCTCCACATTGAATAAAAGTACTGATTGCCCTCTTTTAAGACCCCAGGAAGGCAAACCTAGGCTTTGAATGAGTATATGCTATGTTCAGGTTGTACCTTCTTCTGTCCTTCCCTAATAGAATGGAAGCTCTTTGAGATCAGGGATTATTTCCCTTTTGTTCAGATATCCCCAGGATCTACTACAGTTCCTTTCACATAACATGAACTAATTAAATTGCTTAATTAAAAAGGATTGATATGTTTTCTTTTCTAATAGGATTTTGGTTTTTTCTTTCTTTTTAATTTTTTTTCAAATTAGGACTTTGACTTGATGTCTCAAGCAAGTAACTATGGGTATAAGGGATAGAAAGTCCCTATTGGAGTAGGAAAAATGTGGGTTTCTGTCTCTGACGCATATTGGCTGTGTAATCAACACACCTTTGTCAACTTTTTTAAGACTCAAAGGTATGGACTACTTGCCATGGGTGAAGTGAGTTTCCACACTGGAAGTTCCCTAGAGTGAAAAAATCCATAGTCTGGAAGAGGCACATACACACACACACACATTAATCGTGAATATTTCCAAGCCCTCAGATATGTCTCCCCAACAAACCCAAAAGACGCTCAAGACACTCCTTAACTATACCCAAGTTTGAAGCAAGATATACTGCTGAAAGAAATTCAGGGAGTGGTGACAGTGGACACTAATAACAGAAATGGTATTCTTTGACTTCTCCCTTTTTTCCAACCATTGCTTTCTGGGTTCATCTCAGAAACAAGTATTTACTCTCAAGTCCCCACCCGTCAAACAACCTCCTAGAATGAACACTGTGAACTTAATTGGATGTGTCAAATTTTAGGCAGAAGTGGATTAAAAATAAATGAGGTAGAAACCTATCCAAGTGAATGGACAGCAGAGATGGCAAATCAATCTCCAAGCCTGCACAAGCATTCCAAATACCAGGATGTTGGAACAGAGCGAGACGAGGCAGAGAGTATTTGGGTGGTGGTGTGAAGAGCTGAGTCCTGACTATGTTTCTTGCTCCTTGTGTGACCTTGGAAAAATCTGAACTTCTATTTCCACATTTTTAAAACAAAGAGGCCTTGGAAGTCATTAAGTCCAACCTCATTTTATAGATAAGGAAGGTGAGGCTGACATAAGTTACTTGATTTGTTCAAGAACATTCAGGTAATAAAATTAGAGTAAAACTCAAGAGTTGTTCCTCGTCCAAACCTTCTGAGAGTCTTGGCTGGTCCTCGAGAAGAATGCTTTACTTTATGCATGGTAGCGACTAGCAGGACAGCATCTGCAGGCAGCTGGCTTTCTGTGCTCCGGAGAACCTCTTCAGCCAACAACACTTAACTTGAGCCAGAGCCTTGTAATCAGAAGTTCTCCCGGTAAATTGAACATCTCTCCCCAGTGGGCCTCCTTCTGAGCAGCCGTTGGAGGATTCATGAACAGGGTCATTAGACAGCTTGAAAAGGGGTAAATATTGTTACCTGGTGCCCAAGAAATCATTATAATTAACTGTTCGGGCTGATCACTGTTTCCAGCATCAAAAACACTCGCTTGCAATTACAGAGCAGCCAACCAGAAGGATGCGAGAGCCCTGTTACAGGTTTAAAAATGAATCATTCAGGCGCTGGACACATGGAAGGGTGATAAACACCCACCTGATTAAGTAGAGATCATAGGAGCCTAGATTTTGTTCTGGGAGGGATTATATTAGTTATTTAATTAAATAATAGAATGGCTAGGTGTTGCAAAGGATAGAGTGCTGGTCTCAGAATCACAAAGACTCCTTTTCCTGAGTTCAGATCCAGCCTCAGATACTTATTAGCTATGTGACCCTGGACAAGATAAACAGAATTAGTCCTGTTCTCCTCAGTTTCCTCATCTAGAAGAAAATGTCAAATCACTCCAGTTTCTTTGCCAAGAAAACCCCAAATGAGTTCACTGAGTCAATCATTTCATTACTGAAATGACAGAATAAATGAAAAATTCAAATAATAGCAATAGTGCTTCTGCTACTATTACTATTAACTGTCACTGCTACTACTACTACCATCACCCCACCACCATCACCCCTACCACTATTACTACCATAACTACTACTACTACTACTACTACTACTACTACTACTACTATTACAACTACTACTTATCACTACCACCACCACCACCACTACTACTACTACTGCTACTACTACTACCATCACCACCATCATCCCCCCACCACCATTACTACCACAACTATAACTATCTCAACTACTACTACTACTATTACTACTACCACAATTACTATTGCTACTACCATTATCATTACTACTACTACTATTATCTCTACTACTACTGCTGCTGCTGCTGCTACTACTACTACTATTGCTAGTATTACTACTATTACTATTACTGCTACTATTACTACTACTGCTACATTTACTACTACTACTACTACTACTACTACTACTATTACTGCTACTATTACTACTACTACTGCTACCATTACTATTACTATTACTGCTATTGTTACTACTACTACTACTACTACTACTACTACTACTACTACTACTACTACTACTACTACTACTTGTACTTCTACTACTTGTACTTCTACTACCAGTACTATTATTCAACTGCTCATACTGCTATCATTCATTCTAGAGAGAAAGGGACTACTAGACTTTCTATGTCATTGTGATAGGGACCTGTGGCTGTGTAAGGGACATTCTATAAATGAGACTTGACATGGTCTCCACAATCTAGATTGACATGCCTAGAACACTGATCAGTGATTTTCTCTCAGTCCCCAGGGATGATAGACCACAGGCAACACTTGAACTCTCATTTCTGATTTCAAGACTGGCTTTCCATTTCCTATAGAATGTTGCCTTCTATAGGATTTTAAAGTTTGTCAAATGCTTTCCTCATATTATCTCTTTGGTTCCTGAGAAGCAGCAGTATTGGGCAGTGAGCAGAGGGTCAGCCTTTGGGCTGGGCTCAAGTTTTGAATCTGATATATTCCAGCTGTGTGACTTTAGATAGATAACTTCCCTTCTCATTTGTTTTTTCAGGCAACCCTCTGACATTTGTACCAGTGTAGAGACTTTCTCCATGGAAAGTTCCCTATATCCCTATATGGAAAGCACAGTTCCAGACCTGTGACCCAGTAAAATGGGTGCTATCATTTGTTCTATTTTGCATATGAAGAAACTGAGAGAGCTTATTATCCCAGAGATAATAAGTGTCTGAGATGGGAAGCCAGATTTTCCACCTCCTAGTCCAAGCCCTCTCATTTTATGATTTGAAGGCATTTGGTCCTAGAGAGATAAAATGCATTCTCTGTGGTACTAGGAGGAGTAGGTGTCAGAGTCAGGGTTTGAACTCAGGCTCTCTGAGGCCATTTCCTATACTTTTCCCACCTTATATTGCTGCCCCTTGATCACTAAGTTCAGATGGACCAAACTATCCTCCCTCTTCCTAGCTTAAATCAAGTCAGACAATATTTTATGAAATGATTGCTTAGCCTTAGATCTGGAGAAATCTCTCAGACTCACCTCTAGTTTTTGAGCAGAAAACACTCCTTACATACTACCCATTAAATAAATAGCCCCCCAAAGACTCCAAAATAGATGTTTCCCTTCCTGGGGAGAGAGCACAGGGGTTTAATAACAGAGCGGAGAAATTGGGTTGCACAATTGTTTTTGAGCAATGCTGTGGAGGAGGCTGGGAGGTCACGTTGAAAATGACCTTTAAGGTCCTTTCCAGCTCAAAAGTTCAATGACTCTTCAAAATAACAGCTGCAGTCCCAACCCAAGGGACACGTTCTTAGGCCTGCTAGGCAACTATTGGCTTCTCAGCTTTCAAGCAGATAGCAGTTGGAAAGTTTTATTTTGTTTTGTTTTAATATTAAAGTTATGAAAATATTAACTATTATTATTATTATCATTTTGGATTATTAGCTTGCAGATGGACTTTATCGCATTACCTTTGTAAGTACTTATGCATATTCAAAACTGAAAGTTTGAAAAGGAAGAAATATTGTGACCCAGCTGAGCCTTAAAGGTGATCTTAGTTCGAAATTTTGCAAAAATCCTTTTCTTTTTATTTGTGCTCCAGTGAACTCATTTTTAACTCCAAACTTGAGTCTGATGAGAATATTAATTCAAAAACACTTTTAAAAAATTATAAAGCACAATAAAAACAAGGCATTAATAGTAATAACAATAAAGACATAAACATTGTTTTCCATATTAGATAGATGGTAGAGTAGAGATGGGCTCAGTCTAGAAGATTGAGTTCAAAGTTAACATTGACTAGGTACTTGACAATGGGTAAATGACTTAATGAGCCTCAGTTTCCTCATCTGTAAAACGAAGGGATTAGACTATCTAGAAATAATGGTGCAATAGAGTAATAGATTTGGAGTTAGCCTTTAGATTGTAGTTGATTTTAGTTCAGTAATAAATACACCAACTTAGAAAAAGTTGTATTGAGTATGTGTACTGTCAATGGATGATTGATTCAATTTTGAACATACAACCTTCTGGATAATAAAAACAGAACCCTAAGCATACTGGGTATACTATACATAAGTTGTTCCTTTCATTTCATCAAAGTATAAGGGTATAGTTTGCAATAATGAGAGTCTGATCTCTTGACAGCACACCATGTCTTTCAATCTAGTCCAAACATCTTTGAGGATCATGATTCATTCCTTCATTCATTCTTTTGAAAATCATTCATTCAGTGGCAGCTATGTGCTAGACACTTGAGAATCACAACATTGAAAGTCTCTATATTTGAGGAGTTTAAATTCCCCTGGAGGGAAACATCACAGCCCAGATAAATAAATATCCAATAAACACAGAAAAAAGAGGGCAATGTAATTAATATGAAGGAGGGGAAAGAAAAAGGCTTAATATTAACAGTGGAGGAAGTAGAGTGATGAAAGGTCTTATGTAGAAAGTGATGTTTGAGTTGAGCCTTGAAAGGAATTGGGGATTCTAGGAAGTTGAAGTAAGGAAAAAAATCTCTCCCAATCATGGGGAAAACCTATGCAAAAGCATAGAAATGAAAGAGAAAGTCATTTTGACATCATGCTTATTAAGATCAAAAGAGTGGGATCAGATTTTGAGGTTTTCAAAGGCCAAATAGAGGAATTTGCATGTGATCCAAAAGGTCATTGGGAGCCCCTGGAGCTCCCTGAGCAGGGCAGTGAAGTGACCCTACTCAATTCGACATTTAGAAGTTGTCAGTTCAATCCTGTGACCCATTTAGGGATCATTTTCAGCATCTGGAATGAAGAGCATCCATTACCGAACCTACTCATTCAGAATACATTACTCAGATCATAGATCTAAGGCTAGAGAAATTCTCAGAAACCAGGCTGTCCAACCCCCTCATTTTATAGATGAAAAAACAGGTGCCCATTAATAAGTTACTTGGGCAACATCACGCAGCCGTAAGTGTCCAAGGTGAGATCAGAATCTGTAACACTGAGGAGACAGAAGATGAGATAACGCGGGGGAGCTCTGATTTATTTTTGTCTAAGAGGATCCATAGCTCTCACCCTGCCTTTCACCAAGTCTCACTATTATCCACCAGACATTCGTTCTGCTTGTCGTGCTCAGTGTCAATTGGAATTGAAAATGTGCCAACATCATCACAAACAGAGTTCTTAATTAACCTGCTGCCACTCTCAATCATAGAGTTTTCGGCGGCCTCAGAAATGAGTTCCACAAGCATTTTTGTCTTCTGTGACTTCTCCCATTTTCTGTGGCTTTTAAGGATCGGGATATGCTTTGATTAGTGCCATATCATTCCCTACAGTAAGCAAGAATTTGAGAAATGCCCCATGGCACACGGTCACATTGCTTCTACTTGCTGCTGACTCATTTATCCTTGGAGAAGCAAGCCCATTTTTAAATAATGACTTTAATTACTGCAGTCATTTATCTGGAAACTTCTCTTCTTTTCTCTGAACTTGGTTTATCCTGGCAGACAAGCAGAACTGAAACTAGGGCAGGAACATTAGGGCTTTGCCCCAGGTTTTTGACAATTAAAGGGTACAGACAAATTTAGTACTTTGTCAGGAGGTAGAAACAAGCAATTTTGCAAGAATAATTAGGTGTCATAGGAAGATATCAGAGGAGTGTACTCTTTGTCCTTCCTGGCTTGGCTCCACAATGTGCCTTCCTGGTTTTGTCTTTCCCCAATTGGATGGTATGCTTTATTTTTTTCCCACTAGGTCCTGAGATTCAGTGTCATCCCACATATCCCTATCATTACCCAAATAAAACTGAATGTTTCTTTTAAAAAAAGAATCCAGGGGTCTTTTAGAGTTTGTGGCTTGTAGTTCTTTCCTCAAGAAACTAAAATTCATAGCCATATCTGGAGAGGGGTGACTGAACTTTTTCCATAACGTACCAACATTTTAGAGGACATGGATAATATTGCTGTCTTTCAGTGGTGTTGAAATAACTGAACTAGTTATTGTGCATATGAGATAAAATAATAAGGGAAATTGTCTTCTTCTGGGAGCAAGATTCTGGGAGATGAGCTGAGAAGTGATTTGGGCTAGCATTCTCCTTGTGTTCTAGAATCTCTACCATTCTATTATAGGATACTTCCCTAGGATATCTCCCATCCCTCCATCTCCCTATCCTAAATCATCAACAGTTATTTTTCTTACAAAGTTGATTTGAGAGCTACTTGCCCTGGGCAGGAAATGTTCTCGTTATGGCTCTGCAGATCAGCTTACTGTCATACTCTCTGACTTTTTTCACCATGAGGAATCCATTCTACTGGGAGTGAACTCTTTCCTGCTCCTTAGTGTCTTTATACATATGCTTCTAGTCTACCACGCCTGAAAAATATTTGTTACCATCGGTGCCTTTCCAAACCACTGTCCCTAAAATAGCTGTCTTCCCTGGAAAGTAGTTAAGCCAAAGACACTGTGTTCCATCTTTATGATAAAATGCCAATTTCTCCATTAAAAGGCAAATTTTTCATTTGCAAAGGTTGAATGGGATGCTACTTTAAAAAAATTCCAGCTGGATAAATTTAGTGCCCTGAAAGAAATCCAAGCTAAGAATATTCCCTGGCTTGGGGCCCACCACATTTTCTTTGCCATTTGGTAGTGAATTGAAATATTTCATTCACTTTCAGTTTTTGCCGCAACATTTTGTCCTTTGAAGACAGGCAGGCAGGAAGACAGACAGATAAACAGACCCATATATACGCATTGTGACGGCTCTTGTGACCTTCAAAAACTTTCTCCTTAATTTCTAAGCTATGTGCACTATCAAATTGTCAAGAAATGGTCATCTGTTTGACCTTTTTTATTCGACACAAATCCATTTAATACAACTCAGTTCATGTCATTGAGCATTTGTTAAGTGCAGGACACCTTGCTGAGTATTTGGAATAGAGAGACAGAGAATGACCATGGAGAACCTTAGAGTCAAACAGATAAGCAAATGTCTATCTATAGTCAGTATTGAGTATGCAATTATTACTTGTCTTCTGTATATTCTGTACTCTAGAGCTACAAAAATAATGATAGAAATAGTGCCCATTTAAAAAAAAAGTCTCTTTCTATTTTGTTGAGTGTGAGGAGAAAATAACTACCACAGAACATTACACACATTACCTTGTTGATTAAGTAAATTAAAAAATGCATTTATTAAGCATTTTCTGTATCCCAGGCACTATGTTCCATGTTTACAAATAAAGGGAATAAAGACAGTTCCTTCCCTCAAAGACCTCTTCACTAGAAAAAGGGAAGACAACATATGGAGATGAACAGGGCAGAGTGTTTTAGACAAGGAAATTAAGGAACAGAATGAAAACATAGGGCAAGTGATTAGAATATTTTTTCCTAGGAGTGGCAGAGTTGCTTCACTTACTATGCTCTGAGCTAAAGTAGGACAGGGATAGGGTGGGAGGAAAAAGGAGATAGGTAAATTCATGGTGTCATGGTATGATGATGAAAGGAAGTAGACTGGTATAATAAGGTCAATGTTCCCCAATCAAACCCAAGATAATGAAGGTAGGAGTCATGAGCTGAAGCTGCAGATGTGGGGAATGAAAAGCCTGGGAAGTAGAATCTCACAACCATCTTATGAGGTAAATATCACAAGTTTTATTATTCCCATTTTACAGGTGGAAAAACAGAGGCTCAGAGAGCTTAAGTGGCTTGCTCATGAACAGATTCAATATTTGAACTCAAGTATTTCAGATTCCAAGTCAAACCATCTAGTTGATAGCTGAAGAAATGGAGGCAGATAGAGGTTAAATGTTTATCTAGTCAACATGTTTTTCAGGCTGATCTTCATGACTCCCAGCCTAGTGCTCTATCCCCTTATGATCCTAACACAGTTACCATGCTACTTATATTTAACATTATGAAAGTTATTGTACAATGGATAAAAAAACTCACTTTTTATAGATGAATTAAAACACAAGTCTCTATATTCTTCCCTAATAGTCTTTCTGAAAGAAAAAAATAGCAGTAGCAGACAGGATAACAGGAATGAAAGGTGCCATATTTTGTTCTCACATGATTCCGGTTTCCTCGGCTAGGTGCCTACATTTAAAAGCTTTTTAATCCATGAGATTTGGAGATTGTGAGTATTTCTTAGAGTGACATTTATTAAGATATTGTTTGTAACTATATGGATCAAAGTCACATCTGTATGACTGTGGGCAGCACTTTGATTTGCGATATGGTTTGCTTCCTGTACAGATAAATGATTCCATTTTTTGGAGAATATTTGAGCTCTCTTCACATTAAGGAGACATGTCATCTCTCATTTCATGAAAATATTCTGATATATAATCATATCTACCAGATTAGATTTTGCTAGGTATTTGTTATATGCCATTTTTAACAGCCTTCAGTGATAAGTTGCATGCTTTCTGTTGCTTTCTTTCATAATCTACATTGTAAGTCTGGATACCTTATGGAAAACCTTCTGTAATTTCTTGGGAAAAGATACCATCTTGAATTGCTTTTAAAATCCCTTTGTTTATATACCCTCCTCCTCCTCCACACACCTCCCTAGCTATGTGATTCAGTTCTTTTTTTTTTTTTTTTTTTTTTTTCTTTGAGCTTCCTTGTCAGCTTATTGCTCAATGAGTTTATCAGTGGCAGGCCTTTTGAACCAGGTCATGAATCTTGGCTATTTCATAGGCTTCCCCCAGAAATGAGCTACTTTCAATTATATTTGACAAATCTGATGTTGTTCAGTCATTTTAGTCATATCCAATTCCTCATGATTTCATTTCGGGTTTTCTTGGAAAAGATACTAAAAAGGTTTACCATTTTCTTCTCCAACTTTTACAATTGAAGAAATTGAGGTAAACAGGATTAAAAGACTTTCCCAGGTTCCCAACATAATTTGCCTGAAGTCATATTTACACTCAGGTCTTCCTGACTCCAGACCTGGTACTCTATGCACTATATCACTTTGTATGTATATGATATACACCTTTTGATTCTTTCTGGGTCGTTCATGTCTGCTTGTCCCAAAAGTATTTCTTTGGGTGTTTGACCTTTTTACCAGGTATTCTACCAATTTCTATTCTTCTATTTTAAAAAGAAAGAATGATTCCTTTCTCCTATTTTGGTGAGAAGAATTTTTTTTTCCTTTCTTCCAGTCTTATAATGAAGAACCCCATATTGTATGGTTATCTTTGAAATTATTTTCCAAATCTTTTGCGATCTATTTTGCCATTCTCATGATATATATTAGAGCTGGCATTGAAGTGGGTATGTGTTGCTATAAATGCATTATAAATGTTATAAATACTGTGAATGTATCATTGACATTGGAATGTAATCTTCCTATTCAGTTTTGTTTTCAGTTGACGTCAGGGTAAATCTGGAGCTACAACATTCGTTTTCACATCTTTAGTCTCAATATCTCTTGCAGGAAGAAAGACTATAGTACTTTAAGTATCACCTTCATATTTTGGCCCATTGTAACCTCTAAGACCAGCTCCAAAGCCTTAAGTTTGTCTTTCTTCAGTATTTGTTGACACAATCATCAAGAGCAAATCACATTTTAATATTATGAGTGTTCCACAAGAAAGATGCATGATAAACTTTTTGGTGCATCCATATAACCTGACATCAACCATGTATATTGCATGATTAATAAGGTTTCATTATTATATCTCCTTTAATTTGGAAGTCACACTTTGTTCTTTTCAGGAAAGATGATGGATTTAAGCTAAGCAGAAGCATAATGAACTTTAAATAGCCTCCCTAGAAAAGAAAGCAAAACAAAAACAAAACCCAC
Source organism: Sminthopsis crassicaudata (assembly GCF_048593235.1). NCBI lineage: Eukaryota > Metazoa > Chordata > Mammalia > Dasyuromorphia > Dasyuridae > Sminthopsis > Sminthopsis crassicaudata. The sequence goes on from NC_133619.1 coordinate 35,118,718, forward strand.
ACCCCAAAGCAGTATTTTAGATGAATTCATGTGTTGAAAGCTATACATAACTGGCTGCTATTGAATCTCACTTTCAAAAAATAAATTTATTTTTCATTTTATGTATACATGGAGAGATGAACTTCTTTATTTATATATTGTTTTACTATTTTAAATGTAACCCTTTGACTATAGGAATTGCTTCATTTTATCTTTTTATTCTCAGTTCCTAGTATAGTGACCAACATAGTATTTACTTTCTAAATGCTTAATAAATGCCAGTTGATAGATAAATAATAGATAGCTCAGTTGCTAATTGTTATTCACATAATATCAAGAAAACTGGAGGGAGTGACATCCAAATATTCTTGATATATGCTCAGTGATAGATTTACCAGGAAATATGAGCAAGGAGGAGACTGAAGGAAGCATAGAGGAGTTGTGACCTATCTTCTTGGGAGTACTCCATAGATGAGAACACGGATTCATTGAAGTAAGCATCAAAGTATGATTATTTACACTGACAGAGCAATAGAACACAAGGTTCCAAATATCAGTAAATAAATAAGAGGTTTTAGAACTTGTCTGTGGCACAGCGGCAAGAATATTGGATTTGGAGCTCAAAGACCTGGATTCAATTACTGATCTGCTGCTCATCGTGTGACTTTAGAAAGTCACCTAAGTTTTCTGATTCTCTAAGTCTTGGAATCCTAAATCTATATCCCTATGATCCTTACGTTGTTGAATATTTGGTGTTCCTCTAGACTGAATGAAGACTCCTTGAAATTAGGGACTACTCTGTTGGAGAAGATAATGACTAGCCACTCCAGGATCTTTGGTAAGGAAATCTCTCTTTCACCTATTATCTGGCTCCAAGTGAGGGCTCAATAATATAGAGAACAACTCTAGTTTAAATAATCAGTCGAAATTTGTCAAGCCATTGATTGTCCTTTTGCTTCTTCTCCTGTCCTTGATACCTTTCTCTGTGACTATTAAAAGAAGCCATGTGATCCAATGAAAGAATACCAGACTGGCTCTTAGGATACCCAGGGTCTCTGTGGATTTTTTTTATTAATTTAAAAAATTTGTTTTTTTAAAAGAACAAAATCAAAAGAAAAAGAAAGACAAAAAAGGAAAACAAAACAAAACATTTTCATGCTCTCAGCAGAACATCAAGAGGGATTCAAAATATATAATAATAAATTTCCAGTTCAAGAAAGGATATATAATAGTAGAAGAAATTATATTCATGGGTATCATATTGCTCTTTTATTTTCTGTTGCATACTTTTTATTTTATTCTTTTTTTCCCCCTTTTATTCTCCTCCACCTTTACCATGCAAGCTATAATTAAGTACAGATATATAGCTATAGATACAGATATAGATATAGATATGTACATACACACATATATATACATCCACAGCCACACACCCCTTCTCCCCACATACACACACAACCATATATACATATACATTCATACCCACCCATAAACCCACACAATATGTACATATATAATATATGTATATGTATACATACATACATAGAACATGTGTACTTTTCTACACATACTCAGACACATACACATGTAAACATGCATCTAAAATAACATTAGTGTGGCTGACATATAATGTAGATTTCTCTCTTGATTGACTCTTTAGCTTTGACTTTGTCTAAGATAAATGTCTAAGATATTTATTTTTTCTAATAAATTCTAGTCCTGATCTTTGTTGTAGTGTTTGTGTGTATCTCTTCTTTCTTATCCCTATTCCTATTCTTTAATTCTGCTCCTTAACATGCCTTGCTACTACTTAATCTCTCCCCACCCATGTATCCCTCCATGTCTTCTTCCCCCACCTTTTGGTTTCCTCTCTGCCCATCCCTCCTCCTCCTTATTTCATTTCATTTCATTTCATTTCTTTTCTTTTCCTTTTTTTTCTTTTCTCTTCTTTTTCTTTTCTTTTCTTTTCTTTTCTTTTCTTTTCTTTTCTTTTCTTTTCTTTTCTTTTCTTTTCTTTTCTTTCTTTCTTTCTTTCTTTCTTTTTTTTTTTTTTTTTGAGGCTGGGGTTAAGTGACTTGCTCAGGGTCACACAGCTAGGAAGTGTTAAGTGTCTGAGACCAGATTTGAACTCGGGTTCTCCTGAATTCAAGGCTGGTGCTCTATCCACTGCATCACCTAGCTGCCCCCACCTCCTTATTTCTTTACAGATTTTGGAAGGTATTATATCCTTCATGGAATATACGTAATGTTGCCTATCCAACTCATTCCCCATGTGAGTAGGTTTCAGAACTATGAACCCTCCTCCCTCCTCTAATGCCTCTGTGTCTATTCTTCCCATGCACCTCATTTATATAACATAATTACTATTTTGGCCTTTTCCTAGCCAATTTTACCTTTTAGAGTTAGATCATATTCAACTCTGCCTTAAACTTTCTTTTGATCTACCTAATTGCTGTTGTCAATCTTAAACATAAAGTATACATTTCCATATAAAAACATAAATAATTTGTCCATATTAACTTCCTTGAAATTAATCTTTCAATTTTCTATTGAGTTTGGGTTTGGTTAAAAGAAAATCCTGAAAATCTACAAGTTCATTGAATGTTCATTTTTTTTCATTCAATATTATGGATAATTTTGTTGTATATTATATTTTTGGTCACAGGCTTCTTTCTTTTGATTGCTAATATATATGATTCCAGAACTTGTGATCTTTTCTTGTGGCTGCTGATTAGTCCTGTACAATTCTAATTGTAGCTCCAAGAGATTTGAATTTTTTCCCTATTTCTTGCAAAAATTTCCCTTTGATCTGGGGTTTCCAAAATTTGGCTATAATATTCCTATGTGTTTTCCACAAAGGATGTCTTTGAGGTGGTGATTGGTGGATTTTTCTATTTCTACTTTCCCTTCCTGTTCTATCATTCCAGAACAATTTTCTTGAATTATTTCTTGCATTGCTGTGTCAAGGTACTTTTATTTTTGAGCACAGCTTTCAGATAGTCCAATTATTCTTATATTTTCTCTTCTTGATCTGTTCTCCAGATCTGTTGCTCACATTCTGTTCTATTTTTTCATTCTTTATATTCTGTTTTGTTATTTCTTGGAGAGGGGGAATGAAACCTCTGGCTTTACCTTACTTCTTCCTTCTGACCTGGAACCCCAAACCAAGAGCTCTCTGCTTCTGCAAATGCCCATAGCCATCCCTGTGCTCTGGTTCCCTCTCATCCAGAGGTGGGAACCTGCAGCACACACCTGACCCACGTGTTCCTGATCAGCAGAGGTTCACTCAGTCTTGTAGTCTTCAGACCCCACTGGGGAGATGAAAGTCTCTGTGGTTACTGCTGAGGCATCAGCCACACCCAGCTCACCCCAGGGCTCCCTACTTGGTGTTTCTGGGGAGTTAGCCTGAAGGTGTTTTCACTTCACACTTGTTAATCCTGGCTTGGGTCTTTTTTCAGGTCCTCTAGGGTTATATCTGGAGGACCCCAATTCTGTTCTAAGTCTTCTTGGTTTTTTAATCCCTCCGTGTTTGCCCTCAAGTACAAATTTTTTATCTTTGTGGAGGAAATCTGAAGATCTTGAAATTTACTGATCTACTCTCCATCCTCCCAGAATCCTCCGTGATCTCTGAATATTTGAATGTGAAAATAATAGTGTTGAATGACATGGTATTCAGGAATCCCATTATGCTCTATCCTTCTATGACTGATAAATTCAGTATTCTGCAGGAATGTACATGGAGAAGACTCTATATTACAAGGTGTAAGGATACAGTAGGGCTCAACTCCAGGGTTTGTTTGTTCCAGCCCAGAAAAATCTGTTCCTTTTTCTTCTGAACTTCCGCCAAGAAAGAAAAAGCCACACCCAAGGAGAATGTTCCAAATTAGGCACACCCAAAGAATAAATCAATTTGCCAGATGGGAGGCAGAGAGAAGGGAGCCTTATGGCAATTTGACCCATAATCTCTTACATGTTTCCTTTTTGGTTTTTAGTTTTTGGCATAACTAATTAATTCTTGGACGATGTGCGTGACCTACTGAGTTGGACAATTCCTCAGGACATTCTAAGCACAGACTTAGAGGCAAACAAATTCTTTTGCATTTCTCTCTCTCTCTCTCTCTCTCTCTCTCTCTCTCTCTCTCTCTCTCTCTCTCTCTCTCTCTCTTTCTCTTTTGGACTACAAGTTAAATGAATCAACAGAGTGACATAATTGCCAAAAAAAGTGAATATGATCTTAGGCTATAAAAATGTAACCCTCATCCCAGAACTACAGCTCTGGTCTTTCATAGGCTGGTTTCAATCTTGGGAGTGCTTCCTCTCCCTCCCTACTCCCAATCACATATGTTTTTGACTCATTTTGCCCCAGTCAGAATTTTCAATATGAAATTTCAAACTGTAGTTTCCATATAATTTGAGTCTCTATATGGGTGTGGATATGGATTTATTTATAAATATGGATAAAAGTACCTAGATCTCATCCTAGTACTCAAGGTAACAAGGGAAATTGATATAGGATAGCCTTTATTATACTTAACAAAAATAATAAAACACATGAAGGACTAACCAGAGTGGATAATCAATAATAACTCCTACAGTTAATTTCCTTTCCCCACAATTTTATTATCTTTTATACTCATAGTATTAGCTTCTGGCTTGGACTCCCTTTAGAAGGGAAATAAGATTGAGTGAAGCAATACCCCTTTCCACAACATTTTATCAAATATGTTACTCTCCTCCTTTCCCTCTCAGGTATTTCTCTCTCCTCTCCTTTTCTTCTCCTCCCCCTCTTCTCTTCCTCTCCTCTCCTCCTTTTCCTCTATTCTCCTCTCCTTTTCTTCTGCTCTCCTCTTCTTTTCCTGTTCTTTTCTTCTCTTCTTGTTTCTCCATTTAACACACACACACACACACACACACACACACACACACACACACACACACACACACACACAGCTAAATTTTACCTTCTACTCCTGATTTTATTTTTTGTTGCCCTGTAGTCATCACCTGAGAATTGAGAACTGCCCAACTGACATGTTGCAGAATCATGGGCTGTTTCAACAAATTTTCATCAGGATCTTGAAGTTCAGAATAGCAATTATGTGTACCTTTTCTTTCAATTGCTAGCTTTCCTGTGTTTTCTTTTGAAAAAAATGTATTTTGATCTGTCTAAAATTTTGTGGAATGTATTGACTTTTCCATATAACAAGATATAATAGAGTATTATACTTGTTGTTGGGAAGAAGTGGATTAAAAGTTTTCTGCTGGTTTTAGTTGAACAAGCCATTTCATTCTGAGACTAGGTTTCTCTGTGAAGTGAGAAGATTGGAATACATAGATTCTAAAGTCCTTTCCAATGATGACCAAACATTTAGATGCTTATCTAGATAGTACATTGGATCAAGTCCTGGATTTGGAGTCAGAAAAAATTGAGTTTGACTGGGAAATGTAAACTGTGAGCATTGTTTTTTTGTTTTGTTTTGTTTTGTTTTGTTTCTCTTCCCAGATTATTTTTACCTTGTGAATACAATCCTTCCTTTACAACAACAACAACAAAATTTGGTTCTGCACATATATGTTGTACCTAGGATAAACTATAACATATTTAATATGTATGGGAATGCCTGCCATCCAGGGGAGGGGGTGGAAGGAAGGAGGGGAAAAACTTGGAACAGAAGGGAGTACAAGGGATAATGCTGTAAAAAAAAATTACCTATGCATATGTACTGCCAAAGAAAATGTTATAATTGTAAAAATTAATTTAAAAAAATTGAGTTTGAATTCTTCATCAGATCCTTGATATCTGAAAGACTCTGTACAAGTCACTTAATCTCTCAGTCTTTCCTTGCCTCTAGAATAGGAATAATAGTAGCTCTTTCATTGTAAGACTGTCGTAAAGATTAAATGAAATCAGTAAATTGCTTTAAATTACTATATAAACACTAGTTCTCCTTAGTATTAGCTATCTACCTTTCTCATACAAATAGTCTCAGAACTGACTTTCTTCATCAGAATAGTGAAAGAGGCAACAAGAGATGTGGCCATTGACAAGTTCTGCTGCATCCCAAAATGAAATTGATTCAGGCTGCTAAAAAACTCAAGCTCCCTCATTAATAGCACTTAGGAAAGTGTAATAAATCAGCCTATTAGGGTGCAAATTGTGTCTTAGCTAATGTAGATAAAGATTTCAGTGCATGCTGCATAGATCAAAATTTTAACATGTACCACTTTCAGAATTTTAGTGAATCTGGAAAAGCCTGATATCTCAGATCCAGCAAAACTAAGACTTTGCTTCATTCAATTGTCAATAAAATGGTCTCTTATTTTATTTTCTAATGGTTTATCAATACTGGTAATTTGCTGTAGGTTATAAAACAGAGAGAAATTTAAATAAGTCCCACTAAAAAGAAAGCAGATTTATTTCTCTATTTTGTCCTGCTCCCTGAGTTAATGACCAGGATGATGGGAGGTACAGGAATCATCTTTGTTCCTTGCTTAAACCACAAGCATTAGCTTTATTTGGGAGCGCAAATTAAACTGGAAGGATCGTGGCAGGTTTATCTTGCCATGAACAGGAAATTAAGGCATCCCAGGCAAGTTTCTATTTAAAGAAGCAATGATTTGGGGAAGGAGAGTGGGGGAATAGATTTCTCTCTCTTTTTTTTCCCCCCTCTCTGCATAGAATAAAATGGCAGCTGGAACTTAGCTTGTCAAAGTGGAATTTGAGATCCCACCTGTCTTCCCCAGTTACCACAGAAGCAAAGTGAGCACAAAGGGCTTTGTGCAAAGCTCTAATGGAAATGAGAATAGTCAGGCAGAATTGGACAAGTTCCCTGTCAGTCTTTGTGGAGCTTGTGAGTGGGACGGGTAGGGATGAATCATGATCATTGACCTCACTAATGGCAGACTCTGTAGGTGGGCTGACAGGAACACTTGGTTTCCTTCTCTTACAATGAAAACAGCAATGTGGCTTTGGTGATTGATGATGGGGGTGATGATCTGGCCACTGGGGAAACATTAGGGATTGAAGGCTTCCTCATTATAAGAAAGTTCATCTTTGGAATTGCTCTCTACTAATGCAGAGTTGCATCTCATCTTAATGTCATAGACTTTTAGCTGGATAGAACTCAGATATCATCTAGTCAAATCCTTTATTTTGCAGATGAAGAGACCAACATTCAGAGGCTCAGATAAATGATCTTTTTCAAGGTCAGCTAACTAGTAAGTGGTAGAGCCAGAATGAGAACATTAGTTTCCTAAATCAATGATTCTCCCACTATACCACACTGCTTTTCTGTACTTATGGTTTAAAGGAATGATCTATTGGAGGTTAAATTACTTATCCAGAGTCAAACACAAGATTTGAACCTCATCTAAATTCATAATTTTACAAGATCACTAGATCAAGAAAGAAAATTAGATATCATCTATTCCAAGTCCTTCAGTTTGTATATGAAAAAAACAGGTATGTAAGGTTGACTTACTCAAGGTTATACGACTAATAATGGACAGAGCTGGGATTTGAACTCGGTTTTCTGACTCCCAATCCTGTGATATCTTGTAACACACATTTTAAGGTTCTTTGTGACTAAAATGTCAGGAAGTTTACAGCACAGTCTGGCATACAAGACTACTACAGGGACACATAAAATGCTGATACACAGGAAAGACTATCCAAGAACAAGATCCTGAAACTAAAATGCTTTGTTATGGCCAAGTCTCATTTGGATATTCTACTTTTCAATTTACCTGTTGCTCTGTAATTGTAGCATAAGAGAACATAAGAGAACGGACTCTGCTATTTGGGTTCTACTTAGTTAGAACTTGAGGCTCCAAGAAACTGTTGCATGTACAGCAGCCATACCCTGGCAGATGTGTTAAACTATATTGGGGAAAAGCGAAAAGCTTCCGACTCATGGTAAATGAGGAGGATGTCTACTTCAAATATGTGAAGACTTCTGGATGAGAAAAAAAATTGTTCCAATGGCCACAAAATGTCTGAAATAGGCAATGTAAAATGTTTAAAGCTTGGTCAGATATCAAAAATGCCAGGATAATCCACTATGTCCTGGAGCATGGCCAGGCATCTTGATTTTTGTTTTGCCATTGGGGTGCAAAGAGTATAAGAGAAAGTGAGGTTGACAACTTTGTGCAATGCTGCCTCACTTAAATCCAATTTACTCATAAATCAAGACACCACCTGATGTCATTGATCCTTTTAGAAAATGAAGGACAAACAAGAATTTATTTATGTAAGATAATGAAAGGAAGTCTCAGAATGTAATATGGGTGCCTTTCTCAGAGATATTGCCAGAAACTATTGTCTCGGATGCTATAAATCTGCTGCCTTGACTCCCTAATGACTATGGTAACATTTACATTTCTGCAGCTACAGCTTTTACTTCTGCCTTGTTCCTTGACAACTTCTGTGGTGAGAGATTGAAACAGAATTTGAGACTCATAAGACTGGTCCACTTAAATTTTTAGTTTTACTACTAATTTAACTAAATCTCAAAATTTCTGGGAATCTGAGGGAACCTGGAAAACCTGCTATTTTTTTTCTCATAAGGACTATTTATACCAAATGTCTACACGTAAAGTCACCGAATCACCTTGTGTCCATGTGTGGGACCTGTGAATAATTAGCATATTATTATCTTAGGAAAAATAGGTTTCCTTTTTCTGAGTGGAATAATAGTATTGCCTTACTCCCTCCTACTCCTCACTGGATAGCCCAGATCAATACCCTCATCCTTCCATACTACAGAATCAAATATCTCCTCATGTCAACACCTTATCTCTTTCCTTTCTCCACTACCAAGTCTCCCAGAATGAAAGATCCCTTAAGTGGCCAGGCATCTCTGGTACTGATCTAGGAACATAATTCAACATAGTATTGTTTTGGGTTTTCTTAAGGGGGTTAATGCAACCAGGCACAAGAAGTGTGAGTGATACTTTCTGGTGAATGTTTACCTCTAAAGCTCTTCAGTTCACACTGAAGCTCTCTTTAGATTGTTAATAAATGCTATAATTTTGGATCTGAAGGGGAATTTAAAGGGCAACCATATCAATGCCTTGATTTGATGGAGAGAGAGACAGAGAGACAGAGAGACAGAGACAGAGACAGAGACAGAGAAAAAGAGAGACAGAGAGAGAGAGAGAGAGAGAGAGAGAGAGAGAGAGAGAGAGAGACAGAGACAGAGAGAGACAGAGACAGAGAGAGACAGAGAGACAGAGAGACAAAGAGAGAGAGAAGGTAAATTTCTTCCAGAAGTAAATTTACACCATGAATAAATGGCAAAACAGAATTCAAACACAGGTCCTCTGGCACCAAATTTGACCCCCTTTTCTACCCTCCCATGGCTGAATGATTCATTGCCCCCTTCTTCAGTCTTATATCCTCTTCCCTTACAATCTCCTACATCATGAACCTTTCTGAACTTAGCCAAGTTAGTGCTCTGGTGATCCATTGCTAACTCTGCACATATAATCTTTCTATCTTTGTAGGGCCTGCCAAAGGATGCATTCCTTTGGTATGATCTCAGATAAACCAGATTCACCAAAACAAAACAAAACAAAAACTCAAACCCATGGAGAAGCAACAAAGAGGAATGGAGAGAACTGTCAAACAAATAGCAACTAAAATAACAAGAATTGGTATGGGGAATTGTGATGATTTCCATTTCCATAGTTGGAGATGGCCTATTAAAATCCTACCGAGGAAGACACATTGATGACAGCCTTGGGCAAGAGTAGAAGAAAGACAATATGGGGGCAAGGCTGAGCTGTACCCAATTTGATTTCCTAATTTGGGAGCTTCTCTAATAGCTTCCTCATTTGGAAACAAGCATTGGCAAGAATACAATTAAAAACATAATCCATTCCATATGTGTCTGGAGTTTGTTGAATATTTTACAAAGTTCAATGTGGCCCAACACAGTATCTCTGTCAGAGAGCTGGGGCAAGACCAGAGTTTGTTCTGCAGAAGATCATTCTGTAGATGATTAGAGGTGAAAGAAAAGATCCCCTTGTCTAACTTCCTTCATTTTATGGATAAGGAAGTTAAGGCTATAAAAGGCTGTGTTCTCCTGATTGGTGAGTTTATTATATCAAGGAGACTCCAAATCTTAAAACACTACACTCTGGCTATCTTCCTGGCAGATATATTTTGTTTTGATTCATCTAATTCCCAACATACATTCAACTTTTTGCTCCTAGCATAGTAATCAAGTTCACACTCCCATTGCTGGAAAATATATTATCAATCAATTGCCCTGATTTCATATATTATTGCTGTGACTTCTCATACTAAACCAGCCTCTTTGGACATTTTGTACACATACATAAGAGATTTGCAAAATGCTTTGAAAATATTATCTGATTTGATCCTTACAATAACCCACCAAATTAGGTGCTATTATTATCCCCATTTTACAGATGAGCAAAATGAGGCAAAATATTAAGTACCTTATTCAGGGTGATATAGCTAGTGAAAAATCTGAGGCAAGATTTTAACTGAAGTCTTCCTAACTCTAGGGCTAGCATTCTATCCACTAAGCCTCTAATTATAATATATATATATATATGTATATATGAACATAGTATATGTTGTATAACATATAACATATATACATATATGGACACATCTATCCATATACATACATAGGAACATATGTGTATCCAAAGTGCTATGGAATCATTGTTGATCATTTAGTTGACCAGAATTCTTTTCTATCCCAATTTTTCATTTTTATAATATTGACTTCATAGTATAAATTGATTTTCTCTTCTGTTCATTTAACACTGCATCAATTTATGTGAGCTATCTTTTGGTTTCCAACAGTATATTGATGGAATTATGATGTCATCATTTGAAGTATGCCATTATATATGGTGCAGATCACAATCTATTCATGCTTGGCCATCCTGTGTAATTCTTGTTAATGTTCTCAGATAAATTTAAAAGCTTTGTAGGCAGAGAGGTGGTCTATCTGGCATGAAATCTCAGGAGCAAGACTTTTCCAGGTTACAAATGTTACTGTTGCAATTAATGACACAGATTGGGATCTATGAAGCATTCTGTGCTTGTGCAATTTGAGGATGGATTGCATTTTTGTTTATTATTTACCTGACTAATCCATTGAATTGTATCTCATTTGATAATCTCAGCAGATATGGAAAGATGTTTAACTAGGACAAAGAAAATTCATTGGGAGTATTAAATTAATCAGAGGCTAGCAGTCTAAAACTGTTAAATAAATAATGGTTCTGTAGAATTCCTGCCAAATATGTGTGGACCAAATAGCATTACCACAACAGTTAGTACTGATCCTTTAGAAAAGAAATACTTACATTGTGACTATGTCCTTAGAACTTTCAAGAGCTAAAGACTTTTCAAAGATTTGGTGGCTACTGTCAGAAATTTTGATGAATTGTACTCTCACTGCTAAGCCTCTCAACTGATCTCACTCATGGGAATGAACTCAAAGAGAAGAAACATGAAGAGGCTGTCTGACCTGATCCCTCTGGAGGTCTTTTGATATTTTTAGGATAAGAAAAATGAACAGGCCTTCAAGGACTCAGTCAACTGCCTCAAACATGTACTAGGGTCCATGATCAAAAGTGTTGAAGATATAAATACACCTATTTCATTCAACCCTGACACTAACCCGGAGAGTTTGGAAGCAATGTTATTCCAGGGGAGCAGGGAGCAATGACCATCAGAAATCTATTGTAAATGACTAACTATTAGTGAGACTCATCAACATTTAAACCAACATTACATTAGATTCTTTTTTTTTAAACAAGTATTTAGCAATTGTTTATTGTTGATTGATTAATAAAAATTACATTATAGAAAGGCAAATTTCACAGTCATGGTATCTCAGAATTGGAAATGAACTTGGGTCATCTAGTACCAAGAGTACCTCAACCATTATCCCCTCTATTATCTCTGGAAAGGTAATGTGCTATAAGTGAAATAATAATAAACACAAACACATATGTAGTACATACTTATATTAATAAAATAGGGGTATTATATATACTTATATTCATAAATATGTGTATGCACATACATATATACATAAATATACATACATGTGTATCTTTGTGCATGTATACACACACAAATAGATCACTGCACTTGGAATCAGAAAAGAATTGGATTCAAATCCCTTGGGCAAATTACTTAATTCTTTGGGACTTTTTCTTCATCTTTAAAATGATAGGGTGAGAACTGATTACCTCTCAGATCTCTTCTAGCTTTAAATCTATGATCCTATGATCAGCAAAACTGGTGATCAAGACTTTGATTAAAGATTTCTGGTGACAGGCATATCATACCATGCAAAGTAGCTATTTCCAGGAGTTCAATAACAAAAAGAAAGGCTCTATATATGCATTAGATTCTTGATCATGAAATGTTCATTCATTGATAAGTTCCAAGACAATATATATGGATCTCAGTTTCAAAAATGGAACCCACTGTCATATGTTTTGCCAAATGCAAAATTTAATTATGCCTCCCAGAACTGATTAGTGTCACTAGCCAGCTATGAATTCAGGAAGCAATACCAGCCAGGGGGAAAATGATGAGGCTGCACATGTTTTATGTATGAAAAATATGGTGACATTCACAGAAGGAGTAAAGTGCAGGAAATCTTTAGCTCTTTTGTGAGTCACATTCAATCAGCAAGTTACTGATATTTGTCATGTTTCTTCCTTTTGCAATAATAAGGCCTTGATTTCTTCCCCCTAAGCATTTGATATCTCACAGTTTTCAGGTAATTTGAAATTTTATATTTTAATGTGCACAAAATTATGTTGTCTCCATCATGAACATTGTTTTTTGTACATTTGGTCTAGTTCAGCTGTTCTTTCTGCCTTTGTGTTTTTCAGTGTCATTCATCTATTTTCCCTCGTGCAGATCATTGGAGGCTGTTAAATTCAGAATCCAAATGTAGGGTTTCTACTGACATGGATGATCTCCAATATCAGTTGGCTCACTTGTGACTCTTTTTAAAAAAAATAAATAAATAGCATTTTATATATCCAGATAAATGTAAAAATAGTTTTCAGGATTCATTTTTGTAAAATTTTATGTTCTGAATTTTTTTCCTCAATCCCTTCTCTCCTCCCCATGAGAACAAAGAATTTGATATAGGTTAAATATGTGCAATTCTTTTAAACATATATTCCATATTTGGCACATTGTGCAAGGAAAAAATCAAACCAAAAGGGGAAAATCCATAAGAAAGAAAAAAAGGTGAAAATAGTACACTTCAATCCATATTCAGTCCCCATAGTTCTCTCCCTGGATGCAGATGGCATTTTCTCTCACAGAGATAATGGAACTGCCCAGAATCACTGCATTGTTGAGAAGAGTCAAGTCCATCACAGCTGAGCATCATATAATCTTGTTGTTGCTGTGTACAATGTTCTCTTGATTCTTCTAACTTCACTCACCATCAGTTCATGTAAATCTTTCCAGGCTTCTCTGAAATGAGCCTACTTATTGTTTCTATAGAACAATAATATTTCATAACATTCATATACCATAACTTATTCAGCTATTCTTAAACTGATGGGCATCCATCCAGTTTCCAGTTCCTTGTCACTACAAAAAAGGGCTGCCACAAACATTTTTGCACATGTGTGGATCTTTGTGATGTCTTTGGGATATAGATTCAATAGTGACACTGCTGGATCAAGCAGTATAGTTTTATAGTTTTATAGCCTTTGGGTATAGTTCCAGATTGTTTTTCAGAAGGGATGGATCATTTCATCTTAATTGTGACTCTTCACAAGTTTTTGGGTAAACTTTGTCCTCCACTGCTTCCTGATGTTTCATAATCTGGTACTGATTTTAATCTTTTAAATAAATAAAATAGTAATTTGAAGAATTATATTCTAAATGATGTTTTCCTTGGCTACCATACCTTTTCATTTAGTTGTGCCCTTCAAATGGCCTGATGTGCCAATGCACCCTGAGAACCTTCAGGTCGTGTAATATACATCATTTCAGTGACTTTAGAACTATTCAAACTTCCTGCCCATTTTGTGGGTGAAGTCCTTATGTGTGTGCTTCCCCCAATTAGAATGTGATCTTAAGGGCAGGGATTGTCTCACTTTTGTATCCCATTTTCTATCAGGGGCACATTATTGTATCTGCACAAAAATGATCCTTCACATAGATTCGTATCCCAGTTCTTAGCACATTGTGAGGTACAAAATAAGTAGTTGATAAATGCGTTTTCATTATTCTTCATTTATCAATTTTTTTATATCTCCATTATTACAAAATTAGAAGATAATTATACAATTCTGAAGTATTTTTTATATTTTTTGGTTTCTTGGGTTGCCATAAGCAAAGACCAAGTGAAGTTTTGAGTCTGTGTCCACTTAGCTAGATTGGTTCCCAGAAAGCAGATGTCATTTGTTGCCAAGACAGTACTATCAATCAATAAACATTTATTAAGCACCCACTATACACATGACTAATGAGAAGCAATGTATTATAAGCTGTTCCAGTATAGTAGAGTCTGTCTGAATTTGTGATCTTTTAATATTATCTTTGAGAACTAGATTCGCTTGTGTATCACCATGCAACATACATGTAAGATTATGGGAAAAATTCCAAAATATTCACTTTAAGACAATGTGGATTAGTAGAGATAACAGAGAATGGACCAATCAGAAAGACCAGGGACTGAGTCAATTCTTCCAGTTATCACCTAAGTGACTTTAAGCAAATCACTTTCCCTTTTTGATTTTCAACTTCTTTATCTGCAACAAAGGCATAATCATTTTGAACATGGATACCTCACAGGGTTATTGTTCTAGATCAAAAAGAATATTGAGAATAAAGGCTTTTTATGACTTCTAAGTGCTATGAGGGTTACCCTTTCTTCTTATCTTTATTATTTACTTCCTTCTGTGATCTCTGGGACATTGCAAAGGAGGGAGAAAGAATCACTTTTTCCTCATAAGACTTTGTCATTTTCTTGATCATATAGTCTATTTCCATTATTTATTGCCAGACATTTTTCTTGCCATTGCCACTGGTTAACTGTGACATTGTCTTCTGCAAGTCTTTGTTTCTATATATGCTCAAAAATATGAGTATGTGTCTCTATTGCCTCTCTTTTTCCCTGCCTCAATGACACATGAGGGCAAATTGGATGATAAATGTGAATTTACTTAGAGGTCTGGAGGAAAATGATGCTTTGGACAAACCAGGTAGTAATATTGTTATTAGAAGTCACCAGGATCATTTTTGTGCAGATACAATAATGTGCCCCTGATAGAAAATGGGAAAAAATCAATTATGAATGAGTTGGGATGCCTGTATCAGGCCTCAGAAAGAGCTTGTAGATAATAAGACTTTAGCTGAACCGTGGAAAGGAACAAGGGGAAAAAGGAGAAACAAAGGAGAAAGGAGATCATCTATGATCAGTTTCCAAATGCATTCTATCAAAATGAATTATTCAGGAAACTTGTTTTGGGTGAAGGATTCTCTCAGATAGCTTTAAGAAATTGTCCATTGACAATAGCAGAGCGGGGTAACACATCCATGCCATGTCACAATTTCTAATTAGATGATGATGCCATCTGGGCATAAGTGAGTTTCAAATGGATTACATCCTTTTGATAATCATTTTAAGCAAGATCTATAAATCTTGGGATAACATTTTGATTTAAAATATTTCTTTTTAAAAATTCAATTCATTTCTCATGCAGGTTCTAAACTGTAGGAGAACAAAACAAAAATCTTCACAGCCACATTATTGAGCTCCTGTCTGAATCTTTTTTCATTCCAATTATATTTGCTTCATTGTTCTGTTAGAATATATTCTCCCTGAAGTCAAGGACCCTCATGTTTAGTATTGTACCTCCAATATCTAGCACAAGATATAGCATGCTCTGAATAAATGTTTAGCTAAATTGGACTGAATTGATGTGAAAGTTTTGGGGATGTTTAGTCTAGTGAAGAGAAATCTTAGGTATACTAATGGTTTGTAATCTTATTGAGGCCATTTTTGTCTTTTATACTCAGCAGTCAGTATCTGGTACACAATAACAGATTATCAAATTGACACAGAGTAGGTTCTTATAATTTTTTGAATGACTGATGAAAAAAAATTAGGTATGGTCAGGACCCTGCAAATGGACCTTACTAGATCATAGATTTAGAGCAGAAAATTCAATTCCATTATTTGACATATGGGTAACTTCCCTAGGCAACAATCCCAACAGCGAAGTGAAATGAGTTGACCATGATTACATCTGTAGAATCCATCAGAAATAGCCTTGGGAAGATATATAGTTTTGGAAGTAGAATTTAAGAAAGAGAAAATTTTAAAAAATGGGAATAACAACTGTAACTCTTGAAACAACTGGGCATATGATCAGAGTGTGCACCATTTGAGTGGGTATAATATAGAAAAACAGGTAAAATAATTTTGAGATTATATTCCAGCAAGTAGCTGTGAGTCTGCGGTGATGAATTACTTAGCAGTAGTTAAGCCCCATCATGTGGTACACCCTCCCATCATACTGGGAGCTCTTTGACAGTGAAGGTAATTTTTTTTCTTTCTTTGTATCCTCAGTAATTAGCATAGTGCCTGGTAATAGCAAATGCTTGACAAAAAGTAGTTGACTGACTGATAGAAAGAGCAATGA
Organism: Sminthopsis crassicaudata; assembly: GCF_048593235.1. NCBI lineage: Eukaryota > Metazoa > Chordata > Mammalia > Dasyuromorphia > Dasyuridae > Sminthopsis > Sminthopsis crassicaudata. The sequence continues at coordinate 35,135,377 of NC_133619.1, forward strand.
ATGGGAAGTTGGAGGGTTTTTTATGTAAATATACCCCTAAGTATTTGAGCAACGGTGGGCTAATGAATTAATAATAAATAATAATATTCATATGGTACATACAATGTGTCAGGCACTGTGCTAAACACTTTACAAGTGGAGAGGTAGATGCTATAGTTATTCCCATTTTACAGTTGAGGAAATAGGTTAACAGAGACAAAGTGACTTAAACAGGATCATACATTTAGTGAGTGTCTGAGTCTTGATTTGAGCTAAGGTTTTCTAGATTTCAAGTCTGTCACTCTATCCCTAGTACATCTAAATGGCTCATTTCCTTTATTGGTGAGAATTTGGGATAGATCAATAGTTCCCCACTTTGGGGCTAGGGTTTACAGACTTCTTGTAAGAGATTTGCAGGCCATATGTATGAAAGCTCATCTTGTTAAATGATTGAGCATAACAAACAAGCAATCATACCTGCTGTAGACTGAATAAATATGTCTCTTACATTTTCTGCTTCAATTTCACAAATGTCTGTGGCTGCTGTTGTGACAAATAAAGTACAAATTCATTTAAAAGTGTTACTAATCAGTTCTTTAAAAATTATGTATCTATGCTATAAACAAATACTAAAATTATAAATTCTATCATGTGGATGCCCATGCTTATTTTTAATTTTGTTAATATTTTACTTTGAATGGATCTTTATATTCTAAAAGTTTGCTGACTGTGGAGCTAGATGGTCTCTATGGCACCTTCCATTTCTGATATTTTATGATTCTATAGTTTCTATAATATTGATGATCCATAATATCATATGTCAATAAGTGGATGGGCCTTCAAGGGACATCTGGTCTAATTCTATCATTTTCTAATGTGAAAACTGAGGCCAGTACCATCTTGTGTAAGCTATAACTTCAGCACCATTGCATGAAGTCATTTCTGGTACTCAGAAATTTCCTATGCCTCTCCCTTAAATTTCATTGTATTTAACAACTTCATATATATATTTGTATTGATGTTTATGCAGGGGCTGCTGGTAAATGTTTAACAATCAGCTCTCTGGGGGGAAAATGTACCCATGATATACTTCTAATTTAATCTACATTGTTAACATTTCCCCATCATTTTGTTAAGGCTAAACAATCAACAAAACCGTAAATCAAGTACTCATTTGTAGCATTTTCTGATTCTAAGGTATAAAGGATCTTACTGAAAATTTAACAATTGTATCAAGCCAGATCAACTTGGCTCTAACCGAACACTGCTTTTTTATGTATTCATTTTCTCTTTATGATATTCTTTCTCTTTCATATATCCTTTATATATCCATCTATTTATCTATCTTGTATCTATCATCCAACACTCTCTCATCTATTTATTTATCATCTTTCTTTCTATCATCTGCCTGCCTATCAAAGTCTAGCAGTCAATGTCTTTTTATATACCTGCCCATTTATCTATGTTTATTATCTATTCTATCTATCTATCTATCTATCTATCTATCTACCTCTTTGTCCATTGAAATCTATTTCAGATATCTATTAATCAATATCAATCTTAATCTGTTTGTCTCTCTATGTCTATCTCTTCCTTTGCCAAGACCACAATGAAAACCCTCCAGATTGGTAGGAGCTTTCAGAACTTAAACTTTGCTGATACTGTCATAAGTACCCAAAGTCACCTACAGGCCATAATAAAGTCCTAGAGGAGGATTTGGAGTTGTGATTTTTCTAGTTGATAATATTGTGGGTGTGGAAAAGCTCTTTATTAATAGAGATTGCAACCTTTGACTTAATTTATAATTCACAGAAACATAGTTGGGAGGAATCTGCTGCCATTATTTGTCTTTATTATTTGTAAAATCACAGATCTAGGCTCATCTAGAACAGGGCTTCTTAAACTTTTCCCACTTGCAACCCCTTTTCACCTGAGAAATTTTTATGCAACTTCCAGTATATAGATATATAAAATAGGTATACAAATCAAACATTTACTGATAATAAATCATAACAGAAATTTATTTTAAAGCAGTTTTTTGGTATACATATAATTTTGCCATTTATTAAGGACAAAAGCACTTTGCAAACTGAGATGGATACAGAATCAAATCTTGGCAGAATATTTGATACCTTATACTGTTGCCAAATTTTTTGCAACACCCACATTTAGTTACATGATCCTATATGGGATCACACCCACATTTTAAGAAGCTTTGATGCAGTCAAATCTCCTTCTATCATAGATGAAGAATCTGGGGCCCTCAGAATTCAAGTAGCTTATCCAAGATCAAACAGGTAGTTTCAGAGCTGGAATTTAAAGTCAGATTCTCTGACTTCCAAGTTAGCACTCTTTCTCTTATGTCCTATGGAATAGTCTTAGGGAAATAGCCTCAAACTCATAGAAGTAAAATGATTTGCTCAGGGTCAAGGAGTCTAGCTTATTCTCTGCCTAGCACTCTCCCCAGTATGCCATCCAGCTATCTATATATCTCAGGTAATGACCACAATCTTATACCCACATCATCAGCTAGAACAATACTAATGAGAGTCTTCTGGCCAGTCAATGGGTCAGATATTCAGTGGTTGATAAAACTCTTAATGCTGTGGGCTATATTCTCTTGCCTGCCTTACAGAGATGAAATCTGACATAAAACAAAAAAAAAGCATGTTTCTGTTTAGATCCTAAAAAAAAAGAAATGGAAAAATGAGGGAAATAAATGCCAAGTCACTTGTTGTCTCTGGGACTGGAGTTTTACCCACCTGAGCTTGCCGGAAAGACCATCAATCATACTGAGACAGCAAGCAAGGTTCTGCCACATCACCCAGAGCCTTCTGTCTCTGTAAGAGATTACACTGGCTGCTGGCCCAGTAGGACCCCACACTGCTCTAATTTGCTTACATTACATTGATTGGAGATACAAGAACCATCATTAGACTGCCCAGCATTCAGAGATCACTTAGAGCTGTAAAAATCCTGAAATGCATTTATCCCTCACTGTTTAATTCAATTCAGTGATCATTCATTAAGTTCCTCTTCTCTAAAAGGCATGGTTCTAGGAGCTTGAGGTGGAGTGACAAAAACCAAATCCTCCCTTTAAGGAGCTTATGTTCCCTTTGGGTGGGGAGGGAGTACAACTTCCACAAAAATGCACAAACACATACATAGGCACAAAAAAGCATTTCAGAGTAATTTCAAGGCAGGGTGTTATTAATGAAGGGAATAAGGAAAGGACCTGGGGAGGAAGTAGTACCTGAGCTGTGTTTTGAAGCAAACTAGGGCTTTTACAAAGAGGATATTCCAGAAATGGAACACCATTTGTGCACAGAGATGGAGGCAGTAGCTGGAATTTTATGCACAGGGAACAACCACCAGGTCTGTTTGGCTGGAACAAATAACATCTGAGGAAACATGACATGAATAAGAATCGAAATGCACATGAGAGGCAGATTGTGGAAAGATTTAAATAACAGGCTGAAAGCTTTGTATTTTATCCTATGAACACTCTGGAAACATTGAAGATTTTTTAGAATGGAAATAACCTAGAATGATCTTTCTTCTAGGAATATCTGTCTGGCAGCTGTGTGATGGATGGATTGGAGAGAGATTGACTTAAAATGGGGAGATCACTTTGAAGATTATTGCAATAACCTAAATAAGAAGTGATGATGAGGAGGATGAGATGATGATTGATGATGATAATGATGATGATGGTGATGGTGGTAGTAACAGCTCACATTTCATAGTGCAGAATACTTTACATACAGTTTATTGTGATCACCCTACAATACCACTGTAAGTTAAATAGATCTATGTTATTTTATGAAAGGAGAAATTTAGGCACAAAGAGTTATGGGACCAAAAGTCAAATTACAAATGAAATTTGACATAAATTTTAGGTCTTCTGACTTCTGGAAAGTCTATGTTTTTTTTTAATTTTATTTTTTTATTATTATATATATTTTTATAATATTATCCCTTGTATTCATTTTTCCAAATTATCCCCCCCTCCCTCTATTCCCTCCCCCCGATGACAGGCAATCCCATACATTTTACATGTGTTACAATATAGCCTAGATATAATACATGTGTGTGAGTATCATTTTCTTGTTGCACAATAAGCATTAGATTCCGAAGGTACATGTAACCTGGGCAGACAGATATTAGTGCTAACAATTTACATTCACTTCCCAGTGTTTCTTCTCTGGGTGTAGCTACCTCTGTCCATCATTGATCAACTGGAAGTGAGTTGGATTTTCTTTATGTTGAAGATATCCACTTCCATCAGAATACATCCTCATACAGTATTGTTGTTGAAGTGTATAGTGATCTTCTGGTTCTGCTCATTTCACTCAGCATCAGTTGATTTAAGTCTCTCCAGGCCTCTCTGTATTCCTCCTGCTGGTCATTTCTTACAGAGAAATAATATTCCATAACCTTCATATACCATAATTTACCCAACCATTCTCCAACTGATGGGCATCCTTTCATCTTCCAGTTTCTAGCTACAACAAAAAAAGCTGCCACAAACATTTTGGCACACACAGGTCCCTTTCCACTCTTTAGTATTTCTTTGGGATATAAGCCCAGTAGTAGCACTGCTGGGTCAAAGGGTATGCACAGTTTGATAACTTTTTGGGCATAGTTCCAAATTGCTCTCCAGAATGGCTGGATTCTTTCACAACTCCACCAACAATGTATCAGTGTCCCAGTTTTCCCACATCCCCTCCAACATTCATCATTATTTGTTCCTGTCATCTTAGCCAATCTGACAGGTGTGTAGTGGTATCTCAGAGTAGTCTTAATTTGCATTTCTCTGATCAGTAGTGATTTGGAACACTCTTTCATATGAGTGGATATAGTTTCAATTTCTTCTTCTGAGAATTGTCTGTTCATATCCTTTGACCATTTCTCAATTGGAGAATGGTTCGGTTTCTTATAAATTAGGGTCAGTTCTCTATATATTTTGGAAATGAGACCTTTGTCAGAACCTTTGCTTTTAAAAATATTTTCCCAATTTGTTACTTCCCTTCTAATCTTGTTTGCATTAGTATTGTTTGTACAGAAACTTTTTAGTTTGATGTAATCAAAATCTTCTATTTTGTGATCAATAATGATCTCTAGTTCTCCTCTGGTCATAAATTCCTTCCTCCTCCACAAGTCTGAGAGGTAGACTATTCTCTCTTCCTCTAATCTATTTATTATCTCACTCTTTATGCCTAAATCATGGACCCATTTTGATCTTATCTTGGTATATGGTGTTAAGTGTGGATCCATATCTAATTTCTTCCATATTAATTTCCAGTTTTCCCAACAGTTTTTTCCAAATAATGAATTTTTATCCCTAATGTTGGTATCTTTGGGTTTGCCAAAGATTAGATTGCTATAGATGTACCCTTTTTTGTCCTTTGTATCTAATCTGTTCCACTGATCTACCGGTCTATTTCATAGCCAATACCAAATGGTTTTGGTGACTGCTGCTATATAATATAGCTTTAGATCAGGTACACTTAGACCACCTTCCTCTGAGTTTTTTTTTTCATTAGTTCCCTTGCAATTCTCAACCTTTTATTCTTCCATATGAATTTGGTTGCTATTTTTTCTAGGTCATTGAAATAGTTTCTTGGGAGTCTGATTGGTATAGCACTAAATAAATAGATTAGTTTGGGGAGTATTGTCATCTTTATTATATTCGCTCGGCCTATCCAAGAGCACTGAATGTCTGGAAAGTCTATGTTTTGAAGTACCAGACTCTATTTTGCTTCCCCTTCTTCTTCTCTTTCTCTTTTCTTTTCCCTTTCCCTTTTCTTTCCCATTCCCCTTCCTCTTTCCTGTTACTTTCAATAACCACAACAAAATAACTAATATTTGCATAGCATTTCAGTGTTTATAACACACTTTACTTGTATTATCTCATTTGATTCTTACAACAGGATCATGAAGGAGGTACTATTATTATCCCCTTTTTATAGATGAAAAAACTGATGGTAAATAATTTGTCCCCAATCATACAACTAATAAGTGTCTGAGACAGAATTTAAATAAGGTCTTCTTGACCCTTGGGAAAGCATCATATCTACTACATCACAGTATCCTTGAAATAAGGAACAGAATCACTAAGTTTACTCAGAAGCAAAAAAAAAATGATTTAGGAAGCTGAAATGTAAGATGTTGATCTAAATCTAATTTCTGACAAATGCTTTCTAGTTTTCCTAGTTCTTATCAAAGAGGAAGACATTCCACAAAGTAATTTAAGTTGTTAAGTTTTGAAAAATGTCCTTTACTTGGAATAGTATTATTCTAGAAGAAATGATGAGCAGGTTGATTTCAGAAAAACCTGGAAAGACTTACATGAACTGATGCTAAGTGAAGTGAGCAGAACAAAAGAACATTGTACACAGTAACAAGATTATGTGATGATCAATTGTGATGGACTTGGCTCTTTTCAACATGAGGCTAAGATAATTTTAATAGACTTGTGATAAAAAATGCCATCTGCATCCAAAGAGACTGAATGTGGATCAAAGCAGAGTATTGTCATTCATTTTTGGTTGTTTGCTTATTTTTCTTCTTTCTCATATTTTGTCCCCTTTTGGTCAGATTTTTCCTGTGCTGCATGACAAATATGGAAATATGTTTAAAAGAACTGCACATATTTAATCTATAAAAAGGAAGATTCTCCATGACTGAGTACAATTTTTTTGAGTCTTCCTTACCTAATCTGTTTTGCTGCTTTGCTTTTCTAGTTTTCAGATAATAGCTTTGATAATTACTATTTTAAACTCCCATAATTATAAAGAACATTATAGCATCTGCTGCATGATAGGAATTTTATAGGTCTATGTTAAAATGTCCATTGATGGAGCAATCTATGACTTGTTTCCATGATTCAAACTCAGATCTTTTGACTTAAAACAAGAGGATTTTCTAAGTGAGCTGAAACCATCACTATCACCTTTTAGAAGTCACCTTTTTGCCTCTTCTATTGAAGTCAAGCTCTTGATACTTTGTTGTGATTAAGATTTGGTGCCAGGTTGCCATTCCTTAATTGTTATATGATAAAAGGATATGTATAGGAAGTTTTTAAAGGAAGAAATCTGTGCTATCAATAGAGATATCAATGTTTTAAATCAATAATAATTAGGCAAATTGAAGCAACTCTGAGATTCTGACTCACACCCATCAGATTAATAATGTTGATTAAAAAAATTGTTGATGACAAATGCTAGAAGAGCTTAAGAGAAAGAAGGGCATTGACACACTATTGGAAGAACTGTGAACTGCTCCAGCCATTCTGAAAAGCATGAAATTGTGTAAATATTTTTGTCCACTAAGACTATAACACAAAGAGATTTAGGAAAGAGGGAAAGGGCTAATGCACATAAGAATATTTAAAGCAGCTCTGTTTGCAATGACCAAGAATGAGAAAGTGAATGGTTCCCTAACAAAGGGGGAATGGCTGAGCAAGTTATGGTATATGCATTTGAAGGAATACTAAAGTACTATAAGGAATGGTGATGGGTAGAATTTCAGAGAAACCTAGAAGGATTTGTATGAATCAGGAGAACAATAACAAAAAATTGTAAGGACAATCAATTTTGAAAGTCTTGGGAATTCTGATCAATATAATAACCAATCACAATTCTAGAGGATTCATGATCAAACAGGACTTCCTGAGAGAGTTCAGAATACAGATTCCCAACACACACATCTACACATTCATATACATCTATTACACACACATATATGTTTATACATATTAGGAACAGACAGACAGACAAAGACAGAGAGATGGAGACACAGAAAGATTCAATGTGGGAATTTTTGTTTGAGTCTACATGGTTATATAAAAAAGAAATGTTTTCCCTTTACTTTCTCAATGAGGAGTGGGGTAGAAAAAAGAGAAAGCATATCTTTTTTAATGGTGATGGTGGTGGTGGTGGTGATGGTAGTAATACAAAGATTTGGTACCAGAGGATATCTGGATCTTAATCCCAGTTCAATTATGAATTTCCTGTATTAACTTGGGCAAATCATTGAACCTCTTGGGACCTAAATTTTGTCTTCTGTAAAGTCGTTGAATTTGATGGACATAGAGAATCCTTCCAGTTCTTTACCTAAGATTCTAGAGGGCTCCATAAAAATTGGGCAAGAGTGATGGACTTGATGGCCTAAGGATTGTTCTTGTTCTAAATTTATTACACTGTACTCTCTTGATTCAAGATGACACCCCGGGGGCTATGTATTGTGTGTGGTTATTTTTTTGAGACACAAACATAAAGTACCATTTGTCTTGTCTCTCTGGAGCCTCAGAGGCAAGCAACATATGGATTCAAGTGGAAAAGACACCAAGGAACATTATCCAGTAATGAGCTAAATGTTTGCAGATTTAGCTCTCTGTTGCTTGTATGATGCAATTTACCACGACTCCCCCCCTTTTTTAATCATTAATCTGCTTCATAAATCTTATAGAATCAGAGAATTAAAATTTAAGAGTCCATTTGGTCAAATCCCATTATTTTACAAGTGAGAAAGCAGAGGTCCAAAGAGATCAGATGGCTTGCTCCATGACACAGGTAGGAAGCAGTAAAGTTGATAACCCAACCTGGGTTCTGACTCAAAATGCACGATTGCCCCTCCTTATCTTCCTTTGACCCTGATATTATCTGTTCACCACTTCCTAGATGTGAGATGCTTACTTCTGCAGCTAAACCCTTCCTGACATTTTTCTCTCTTTTCCACATGCCCAAATCTTTCTTACCCTTCAAGGTCCATTAAAATTCCAGATCCTTCAAGAAGCTTTTTTCCGAATTTTCCAATTCCCTTGATTTTAATGTCAAAGAATTCAATATCACTTAAAATGATATTCATTTTCTTACTTCTTTTCATTGCATCAAAGTTTATTTACTTATTTTGCAAGGATATACACCTTACATTTCATGGATTTGTACTTAAAAATTACAAGTTTGTATTTAATCTACATTTTCTTTTTAAAATTAGTAATTTTGTTAGCAGGCACTTATCTAATTAGTTTTAAATTCAATTTTCTTTTCTGAATTCCTGCTGTTTCCCTTTCCTCTTCACAACCAATTGATTAAAAAAAAGAAAAATAAAGCCCATTACAAATATATTATCAAATATCTTCATTATCCATGTACAAAAAAAAGAAGAAAATATGCTTTAATTTTACTCATCAGCTTTTTATCCATGGTTCATCATGAGTCCCTTGGAATTATGATTGGTCATTGTGTTGATCAGTTTCTAAATCTTTTAAAGTTGATTATAACATTTCTGTTACTGTATTGTTCTTTGGTTTCTGCTTACTTCTCTTTGCATCAGTTCAAATAAGCCTTCTCAGATTTTTCTGATACCAACTCCCTCATCATTTCTTATAATTGCATTCACATCCTATAACTAGTTCAACCATTTCCTAATTGATAGGCAAACTTCAGATTTCAATTCTTTGCCACAGGGGAAAACGTTGTTATAAATATTTTTGTACATGTGAAACCTTTCTCTCTTTCTTTAGTTTCTATTAAGGACCTATTTGTAGTAGTTTTGGGTCAAAGGATGACATTTTAATTGCTTTTGGAACACATTTCCAACTTACTTTCCAAAATAGATGGGTCAGCTCATTAGCGTTTTCTTTCCACAATTCCTTTAGCACATTTTCTCTATTTCCATACTATTCTTATCATTCACTATTATATCATGTATTTATCTTCTCTTCCCAGTTATATTGTGTATTTCTTCAGGCTAGGGGTCTAATCTTAAGGCTCTTATCTATATCCCACAGGGACTCACTGTATGCAGAACACAAGAGAAGACACTTGGGAAATATTTGCTAGATTGAGTGCTTGATTAAGCTCTTAAGTAAGTTGCTAAGAATCCTCTATCTTCTGACAAACTTTCTCAGGTACTTGACTAAACATGGTCACTCCTCAGGGAATCCACTGAATTGAGGCTCTAGGAATACCGGGAAATTCATAGAATATTGAGCTATGAAAAGGGGGATGGGATAAGCCACTCACTGAGATGGAGCTGAAAAAGGGAAGTCATTTCAAAGATGTTAGAAAGAATAAATCCCCTTCATTTAAGGATATTGAAGGATGACTATTGGTCAGGTATATTATGGAGAAAATATAGTTTCAATACAGGTTGAATCATATGGCCTCTGAGGGATCTTCCAATACTAAAATTAATATTAAGATTGGTTCTGTTTTTTTGGCATCAGGGGTAGAAGCAGAACCCCCTGTGATATATCCCCTTTTTCCCCTTCGGATGGGTTGGCTATTTCATTGTAATTAGTTCCTATATAGAAAAGTCAACATTGAGAGGGACTTATTATTTACCATGAACAGCAAGTGACTGAAACCATTTTGTCCTTATATGTCTCTTGAAGGGATGTACTCTTTTTTAAAATCAGCTCAGCACAACAGGGGACTGGCCGTTCACATGAATTCCTCTGAGTGAACAGCTCATGAATGTAGCCCTAATGGGCTTCAGGATAATATTTATATCTTCCTGGGCCTCAAAAACAGATTTCATTAGGTGATGATTACAACCTGGGGGAGTGGAACTAGTTTTGAATGCCCAGGGACAAAGGGACATAGCCTGTCCCAGTATTACCTTTGCATCCCAGTCATGTATGGGGAATACTCAGATGCCTATGTAAGTTAGTGATAATGGGACTGAAGCCTGGTTGGTGGGTAGAATTAGCAAGGCAAATTCTGCTGTGGTTTTTAGGTTATAGCACTTTGGTCACATGAGAGAGACTCTGATAGAAATGGTATCCTGATGGCCCTTATAAAACTGTCAGGAGAATCCGTTCAACTGCAGTGTGATTCCCCTGGTACATAATGTGCTGTTTATTTTTCAGTTGAAGGAGAATATAGGACAAGGCTTTTCATGTCTGCCTGGCTGGTACATTCTGTGATGGAGGGATTCTATTTCACTGCCTATATTTAGCGTTTTAAAAACATTGAAACGGGTCCAGTTTGTGCTATGATCATAAAACACAAACCACTAAAAGGTTCCTTTAGAATGTGACCATTTGAAAGATACCCAATTGAATCCATTCAGTGTTCACTCGGCCAAACGGTGCTGGTGACATTAAGATAAAGTAGCTCAGTCTTCAAGGATCTTAACTCTACTGGGGAAATTGAGAGAGAATTGACATGTACATAGATGTGTGAATAAAAAGTGAAATAAAATAGTCACCGCAAAGACCACATTTGGGGTACTGGGTTCTATTTGGCAAACTCTAGTCTAGGAAGAGCAATGATAAATTTGAGAATTCCCAAAGGAAATCATACTGATAATCTTTATATTTTCCTGGAAGGCCAACCTGTAATCCTAAACTACTCCATCTTATTTTTGATTCTGAAAATAATACTATCTCATCAACGGAGATGCTATCTAAAACCTGCTTGGTGGCATTTCAAGGTCCCTGAAAGACCTTTACAACTATTTTAAGAGTCTCAGGGAATGCAAAGTCACCATTCCATGGGAGTCATCCTTTTTCTACTTGGCAGTTACTTTCCCCTCATGGAGTGGATGATAACTTGGACTCTGAGGGATCTATTATTAGTGCTATTATTTTAGAAATAATTATCTTGTTATTTTTCTCATTTGAATCTCTTTTGACAAGTTCAGGTAGAAATAGTCCTAGGACAAATTATTATACTGCTATTATTTCTCTGCTAAGAAAAATAAAATCTGTTTTACATCAGAGAAGAAATTGTTAAACAATATTCTGCAATTAAATCATACATTGCTATGGAGTATTTGAATCAATAATTATAGATCTTAAATAGACTCATGACTTTCCAGTTTTGCAGAAAACTAGAATTTCAATGACCACCCTTGATGTATCCATTCTGCAGTTCATTATAATGATGATGTGCAAGATTTCTGCTTTTTATTTGATCCAATTTTTCGTTTTTCTCATGTTGGACTATTTGTGACTGTATGGACTGCCAGAAATTTTCCGTATTTTTGATATTAGAAGCTTAAGACAAATTGAATATAATGAGAAAAGACAGATACAAAGCTTAACAAGGATGCCATTGGAAAAAATATATCATATCTAAGGGGAATACCTTGAAAACTTAAGCAAAAGGATTTTCAAGGACTTGGGTAAACTCTTTATCACATATGCTCTCTAAGTTTGCTCCATTTTCCCTGGACTTGGTATGCATTGGTGGAAGAGTATAACACAGACCTTTTGGGGTATTTTCTAGTAATTATTATTATGCCACCTTAGTGACATAATAGTGGAAGCTAATTAAGTGTATATGACTATAGATATAAACTAATTGCCAGAGGGGAAGCACACTGGTGGGGGCTAATGAGCTAGTATTAGGGAAAAAAAAAACCCTTGTACTTCTTTGTACTTCATCCTCTAGTTAATTAGTGCTAATTCCAGAACTAGTAATTGACCTCTAGGTAGGTACTGTGTGGAGGTGAGGAGAGTGAGCTTATACTACCAATGGATAGAGGAAAAGATACTCAATTAAACATTTATCATGTTCCAAATGTTATGCTAAATACCAAGTAAAGACAATTCTGGCACTCAAATCACCTACATTTTAGTATGGACAGACAACAAACAAGGCATTTTGGACCTCCAAATTACAGAATGATGAGTTAAACCAAAGAGATGGAGATTAGCACACCACCTTCGAGAGCAAGTGCAGAATTGTTTTGATTATGGCTTCATAAATTGAAGAAAATATTCGGGATAGGAAGACAAGTAGCTATTAAGAATATGGAGGGAAGTAAAGATGAATCTCCTCTCTCATGCCTGTCTCCTGGGTTCTCTGAAATCCTTCATTTCTCAGCTAGAATTTAATCTTCTGTAATAAGCCTTTTCTAGTTCTCCTTGACCTAACTGACTTCCCTCAAAAATTAATCTCCCCTTCCTCAAATTTATTTTGTATAGATTACAGTATATTACATATATTACATGTGTTATATTAGATTATATTTATATTATATTATATTAATTTTATCATATATTATATTATGTTATGTTATATTATATATTATTTATTCTATTACATTATACATTATATTATATTATATATTACATACAATATCTGATGCATATGTTTTATATTTATATTCTATAATATTATATATATTTACATATTATTGCATGTATAATATTACATATTATATCTCATGTATATGTTTTTTGGACATAGTTGTTTGTCCATTGTCTCCTCCATTAGACTGTGAGATGCTTGAAAATAGGGACTTTTGTTTTTCTTTTTCTTTGTATCCCCAGCACTGGTGACAGTGCTTGACACATAATAGGCACTAAATAATGCTTGTTGACTGACTAATTAAAGCACATCTGGGACCTACCTGATGCTGACTCACTTTCCCTGTGAAGTTCATGAATGGCAGAGAGCTGGAAGGAGTTCTACCAGAGTGAAGGAGAGCAAGAGACTAGCAATGACAGGAAACATGTTTCAGTGTGGATTTTGAGTGTGCTATGTTTGATTGGCAGCTTGACAAGGAGCTACGAGGATTCCAAGATGCATATTACTCAGAGTGTTTGGGGGATAATGTTTGCCTGAAAGACACTAAACTAGAAATGCTTGTATCACCTGGCAGCATGCATCCTGCCTGACTTGAAAGCATCTATTCACTCATTGTGATAAAACCTTTATATGCATGTCAGGAAGAGAACCAAGGGAGAGAACACTTTAGAGTTAAGTGACTCTGCTGTTATTCAGTTGTTTTAGTCAAGTCCAACTTTCCATGACCCCATTTGGAGTTTTCTTGGGAGATACTGGAGTGGTTTGCCATTTCATTCTCCAGTTCATTTTACAGATGAGGAAACTAAGGCAGAAAGGGTGAAGTGACTTGCCCATGGTCACCTAGCTAGTAAGTGTCCAAGGCTGAATTTGAACTCAGGTACTCCTGACTCCCGGCATGCATTCACTGTGCCAAATAAGTGACTCTGTCCCATTCACTAAATCTAAGGAAGACTATTCAGATAATAAAGTCCCAAATGGGTATCTTTCCTTTCAGAGGTTATCTATACCATTCCATTGAGTAGTACCCTGTGGCTAAAGACTAGCTACTCTTGCCAGTCTTAGATAAAGCAAGGTCATTTCAACTTTCAAATCCTCAGTTTCCTCATTTGTGAAATGCAATTATTAGGTTCATAATGAGTACTTCCTTTTTGAATAATTTGATGTGTCCCTCTGATTTAACAACCTAACTAGACCTAGTTTATTCCCTAATGCTTTAATTTCATCATTTTAATTGCCAAGAAGAGAAAACAAAAGATAAAACCCCACCATAGTAAAATAGTATTGGCAGGTTACACATAGGAGATTTTTTCAGATGCAGGCTGGAAAGATTCACTCATGTTAATAGAATCCAAGGATCAATCAAATGCTTTATAATAAATTTCCAGAAAGTTATCTCTCCCATGTCATATAACATATAATTCTTGAAGCTCTTCAAGACATCCTACTTTACTTCTTGGAGGTCATAAACCAAGTCTGAGATCTTCAATTTGAATAAGTAGAAAAAATGGTTTCCCTATCATACACAGTCTGATTTTTAAATAAGTCACATGCTATCTTGCATATATTAAGAACTCCCCCATTCTGGGGAAAGCCTTAGGAAGGCTTGACATCTTTTCTTGACTATTTTGTTTTGTTTTTGTTACTTCCCTAGCATTCTCTTGGATGTGTCTTCTCTGTTCCTTACTAAGCTTGCCTTATGAGGCTCTGAGCCCCCGGCTGTCTCTTTGACGATGAGGGGCTGCCAGAGGCTGCTTTCCATCCCATCTGTTTCTGGGAATAAGAGTCCCCTTGGATTCTTTTCTTTTTTTCCTGCTTCATCCCATGCCAGGGTTTTACTCCTCCAGGGTTTTCTCCATCCAGTCTGATCAGCAAAACAAGACGGGGCATTCCTCTTACCCCACCAGTAAGCAACATTCCTCAACCTTTTGTAGTTTCTCTTTTCACTCCTTTCTCAATGCCAGATCTTTTCTTCAGGAAAAAAAAAACAAAACATTGAAAATAGTTTGCTATAGAGCCTTATTATAATCAGACCCAAAGGAAATTCTCCTTTCTTTTTGAATGGTGGAGTTTGTTTCCTAAAACAAATCCAGAGCCTGTCTAATGACTGGCTGAATCCCTCAACAACATTAGTCTAGCTAGCAAGAGGTCAACATGTCATAATCTGGAGCTTGGCTTTGTAACACTTGACCATGACTTCCATACACGCCACTGCATGAGTCCAAAAGGCCAGGTAACAAACCTGGTTAATGGAAAGCTTCTTCGTGAGAATGAAATAACCCTTTTCTGAAGCCTTTTTCTTGGGCTTTATAAAAACTAAGTAACTGAGAAGGAGGCAAAGGTAGGCGTGTGATGATGCTAGGGGTGGGGAAGGGAGATATAACCAAAGGAGATGAAAGTGGCAAGAAAGATGCTACTGCTTTGAGAATGAGAAGTGGTCAGTTGTGGTCAGTTTCATGGTTTTATTTCTCCCTGGAGTAAAATCAGCTTTTAATGGACAAGGAAAAAAACAGTAATCTTGAAGATGATTTCTTTCAGGCAAGAATTTTTCCTCTGCTCCTCTTCACAACATTTCTCCCTTTTCAGATCATCTGGCTATTATAAAAGAAATATTTGTATAACCAGATGCTAGTTTCTCTCTGTTTCTCTCTCTCTCTCTCTCTCTCTCTCTCTCTCTCTCTCTCTCTCTCTCTCTCTCTCTCTCTCTCTCTCTCTCTTTCTCTCTCATCAAATTTCATCTACTGGCAAAAATTCTTCAAGGTTCCTAAGGGGGGAGAAATCAAAAAAATTCTAATGCCAGCTAAAAACTTTCTAATTCAAAATCCATGGGATGCAGGAAAATCATTTGTAAAAATCTCAGATAAAAAGAAACAAACATAATTCATATTCTAGTTTTTAGGAAGATTTGGAAAGTCAAACTTAGTGAATTTTGAATTTTCTTATTTTTTCATTTCAATTCCATAACCATTTATTAAATACTTCCTTCTGATCAGGTACTGTGCAAAATCCAATATATACACTGATTAAAATGACCCAGAATCTTACAAACTTACAATGAGATTGGTAAATAAGTGATGAATTTGAAGATGGAAAGAATTCCAGTAGAAAGGGATTAGTCACAAAATGTTTCTCATAGAAGGTAGAAGAGTGAAAAGCTTCTTGGGGGTAAGATTTTTCTTTTTTTGCTTTTGTACCCACATAAATAACAGTCTTTCACAGTGTTTGCCCACATAGTTGACACTCAATAAATGCTACTTTAATAGACTGAAGCTAGGGATCTAAGAAGCCAGGATGAGGAAAATATTTCCAAGTGGAAGATAGCCTACACAAAGGCAAAGAATGGGAGGTAGAATGCTGAGTTTGGAGAAGAACAATTTCTGAGTTTGGATGGAATATGGAATGTGTAGGGGGTGTAATATGATTTGTGTCTGAAAAGTCAGCTTGTGAAAGACTCTACATGTTGAAGCTGAGAAATTTGTATATTGTTTTAGCAATATTAGAGAACCGCTGAAAATTCTTAAGCAAAATAATAAGTTCAGATCCATGTTTTAAAAAGGTTATTCTAATGCTGGTTCCTTTGTTTTCATCAGATTTATTTGTACATTTCCTAAGATCTTGTGATCATGTTTTAATCTAGTGTCTGAGGGACCACTGAATGTATATGCCTTGGAAAACTATCTTTGAGTGAAAAAGCAGATGTCTTTTTGCTAGTTTTTAAAGTCCTTGATCTTTTCTGCACTATTCTGGACTGTCTAGAGTCTACTAAGATGTGTTATGATGGATGAAATGTAAAGTGAAGAAATATTTAAAGAAATCAACTCTGCAAAAGGCAGAAGGGAGAATATATGAAAAAAATCCCAGGGAGTTAATTATTCTTTAGGCTCTATATGAGCCAAAAAACATATCATCTTTTTTTATTTCCTTGGATTCAACAGCCATTACTCCCCTCCCTGGTGGTTAGAGCCCATCCTTGCCTTCCATTGTGTACCTTTCTTGCTCACATTCTTTCATAAATATTCCACAGAAAAAATATGTGCCATTCTTTGAGAGATCTTTTCTGGGTTTTAAAAAATTATATTGATGATTCCTCATGTATAACAGCTCAAAACTTAGCGGCTGTCCCTCCTCTTCTAGAAACACATTCCCCCAATAATATATTTCATAACGTTTTTTTGCAGGCCAGTCACTCTTGGTAATATGTTATAGGCTCCTGCCTCCTGCCTCTCTGAATTTTTCTATTGTTTTTTTTATGCCATCTGAAATGATGATGAAAAAGAACGTGTACTGATGTGCTTATTCATGCATTACAAAAGAGCATTTGACTCAAAAGAACAAAATGCAGGCTCATTCCCATCAATCAGTTAACTAGCCTTTATTAAGTACTAACTATGGACCAAGCATTGCTAGGCTTGGGAATTCAAAAACCAAAGGCAAACGCAGTCCCTTCTTCCGAGGAGTTTATATTCTAATGTGGGAGACCACATAGATTTTAATGGGGAATCTCATACATGGTGCTGTCTTGTCTGGGGAGAACCGCTTTGATCTGGAAAATTATAGGGATCACATATAAAGACATATGAGAGTAGACTGATAGACTCTTTCTAATATTAGTGGCCATGTTGATTTGATTCTGACTCTAGATCTGGAAATCTGGGGAGAAGGAGATTATTTGAGGATGCAAAGCTGGATGATTGAAAGGACAGAGCTGTATTTGAGAGAAATACAGACATTAGGAAGATATCTAGGTTGGTTATTTTCATCCAGCTTCACCCATGACAAATTTAAAGAAAGATTTCTTAAACGTGATAAGGTTGTCTAATTGCACCTCTTTACCCATGATACTCTAGGGACACCTCAGTGAAAGCCTGATTTCAGAACTTAGAAGCCATGATTAAAAAAGTTGCTTTAGCATTCAACAAAGGAAAAAATATGTGGATGAAGAATGCATCCAACTTTTGATGTACATTTGAACAATCAAGGCATAAAGTTAATATATCTGTATTCCTGTAGTGCAAAACATTTCTTCACATTTGTGCCATACCTATACTTATATTTACATTTTCTTCCCCTCTTCTTCCTTCTCTTCCTTCCCCCTTCCTCTCTCTCTTCCCTTCTCTCTCGTTCCTATCTATCTAAACATCTATTTATCATCCATCTATTTTTTTTTCAGAGCCTGCAGATGGACAATATACTTGGGCCAGAATGTAATAGAAGGAGGAAAGAAAACGTTGCCAAATAGTTGTATTTGAAAACTAACACAGCACTTTTAGAGACTGAGCAGTACCTCAGGGTCAAACCTGTTTTAAAAAGAATGAATGCTCTGCTAGTGATATTGTATCTATGACTGCAAATTCCAGAATGTCAAAATCCCTGAAGGACCTAAAGTGTTCCATGGAAGCCAAAGAAATGAATGTGATCTTAAGTTAGGCTACATTTATAGTAGCGTATTGTCTGGCCCAGGAATTGGAGGGACCATTTTCCAAGTAGGTGTAGCCCTGCTCAGAACAATGGCATAATTATAGTCACTTCAGCCTATAGACTTTTAGAAAAGACTATGAAAAGCTAAAATAAATCCAGAGGATAGTGATCAAGGTGTTAAGGGAATACAAAAGGAAATTGTTAGTCTATAGCACATTTATTAAGTACCTATCATACACAAGATTCTGTGCATAATATTGGGTTCAAAAAGACAAAAAAAAATCATCCTTTGCTCTTAAGGAGTTCACAAAGAAAACATATAAACAACTATGTACAAACAAATTATAGACAAGATGAACTGAAGATGATCTCAAAAGAAGGCATTAAGGTGCTGAAAAGCATCTTAAACATATGGGACTTTAGCTGAGACTTAAAGGAATCTGGGAAAGCTAGGAGGCTGCTAGTGGATAGAGCTCTATGCCTAAAGACTGGAAGATCTGAATTTAAATCTGGCCTTAGATAAAAGTATGTGTGACCCTGGGCAAGTCACTTAACCTTGTTTGCCTTAGTTTCCTCATCTGTAAAATGACCCAGAGAAGGAAATGTCCAGTATCTTCTCCAAGAAAACCCGAAAATGGGGTCATGAACAATCAGATAAAATTGAAATGACTGAGTAACAAGAAAAGCCAGGAGGCAAGGGTGAGGAGTGAGAGAATGCTAGAAACTGGGCACAGTGAATAAAAATGCCTGGAGTTGACAGATGAATTATCTTGTGCAACAAAAAGCAAGGAAGACAATGTCATGGTTTAATATAGTACATATATATATATATATATATATATATATACATATATATATATAAATATGAATGAAGGAGAATATAAGAAGTAAGAAGATGGGAAAGATAGGAAAGGGCTAAGTTAGAAATAACTTTTAAATCTAACAAAAGTTTTTATGTTTGATTTGGAAGTAATTCTGAGTTACTAAAATTTATTTAATAAAAGGCAGGGATCTGACCTGTACTTAAGGAAGATGAATTTGATATCTGAGTGGAAGATAGCCTGAATGAGAAATTTGTTGCAGGGAGACCAATCATCAGACTTTGATAATAGTCCAGGTGTGAGGTGATGAAGTTCTGAACCTGAATGGTAGCATGGAAGAAGAGTGATTGAGGTAAACATATGATATGTTGCAAAGGTAGAAACTACAGGACTTAGAAATGAATTGTTTACAAAGAGAGAATGACCTAGTTTTGAATTTAGATAACCTGTAGAATCTTGGTGCTATTAATAGAAATAAGAGAGGAAACTAAATAAAGTGGGAAAGTAATGATTTCAATTTTGAACATATTGAGTTTAAAATGTCTACAGGATATTAGTTTAAGGTTCTTAATGGGCAGTTGGACATGCAAGCCTAGAAATCTTGAGAGAGATTAGGAAGGGAGAAATAAACCTGAAAATCATTTATGTAAAATTGATAGTTCAATTCATGAGATCTAATGAGATTACTAAATGGAATAGTGTGGAAAGAGAAGAGAAAAAGACTTAGGAAACAGCCTTGGAGGACACTTATGGTTAGTGAGAGGTAGAAAATGTACTAAAAGAAAGCTATGTTATGAAAGCCTCAAGAAAAGAGACCATCAAGAAGAGGGGGTCCACACTGTCTAGAACTCAATAAGATTGATGGTTGAGAAATGTCCATCCAATTTGATAAATAAAACATTGGATCCTTGAGAAAGCACAAAATTTAGGTTGAATTATGAGGTGGGAAGCCAGATTGCAAAGATCTAACAAAGAATTGAGAATAAACCTTGTTTAGGGAGAAATAAGGAGTGAAATAAAAATGATAACTAGTAGGGATTGATATATCAGATAAAGGTGAGGATTTTTTTTAATGAAGTTTGCTTGAGAAACCAAATGAGGGCATAAGTATATCTGGGAAAAGAAAAGGCATGGGGGAATATGGTAGTTATATCATTGCAACTCAAGATAAGTCATATTCTGTCTCTGAGTCTATTTCAACATCAATAAATGTGTGTGTGTGTGTGTATGTGTGTGTGTGTGTGTGTGTGTGTGTGTGTGTGTGCTAATGGTGATCTTCTATTTCCTTTCTAGTGTAATATTCTGAATTTCAGGATTTGTGGGAAGTTAGCAAGAAGGATAAAACTTGTTCTGTTTGGCTGCAGAGGTAAATGCTGAGAGGCTTGGGAGGAAGTTACAGATGAAAAGTTCAACTTGATATAAGGGGAAAAACACTTCCTAAATCATTAGAGCTGTGTAAAAGTTCTACAGTTTCTTTAAATCCTGAAAACTCTCTGATTCTATCTCCCCTGATAAATGAATATTTTTCTTGGTAGGTCTCTTGTGATTACAATAAACAGATGCAATGATAGAAACAGAAAAATATGAAGTCTTTGTGTGACTTCCTCTGAAGCTTCAGTGTTGTTCAGTTTCCTACATCACATAGCTAGGCCTTTTAGGGATTAATGAAACAGCTTTGACACATTCAAGGGTACTTTCCCCCTCATCTTCATATATTATGACACTTTTTTTCATTTATGAAAGATTTATGAAATAAATAGTTTCCCATGGCCAAGGGAAAAATTGGATGTAATCAATCCAGTTTTGCAAATTATTGTCATCTATCTCATTGCCATTATTGCTGTTGCCATCATCAACATCATCATCAATCTTCATCCTCCATTGGTTGCAATAAACTGTTAATTATATTATTGTAACTGGCTTATTACACAGAGAATATCCCAACAAAAGGTACGCATATATTAGAAACCAAGCTACCAGTGATACTCTTTGCTGAATAGCAATCTATTTTTTCCTGTTCAGCTTATTGGGATATCTTTAATGCCTTTTTAAATTCTAAGCCATTCATTCACTAGCTGGCCACAGAGTACCTATGTAGCATTCTCTGTTCTATCACTGGCCTAACTGATACTTGTACTGAGAGGTCATCTTCCTAGAAAGCAGCTCCTATTCCTCAAGATTTTTTTTCTCTTTGTTCTTTACACTTTGTGGATATTTGTGGATTTACTTTAAACTTGATACAAAAAAATGTTGCTCTGTGCACAGCAAAACATGAGAGGATTAAAAATATAAAACAATATATTTATATTTCAAGAAAGCCTACATAACAAATATTAGAGATTGTGTTCAGAGATGTCCATTATTTCTTTGCTTCCTTGTAAGTTTTCTTTAGTTCTCTGTTGTGCACTTTTTACTTTATTTTCCCTTTCCTCCCTCAAGAAGACTACAATTAAGTACAGACACACCCACATATACACATGAACATACATTCGCATATGCACACATATATAACTAAATTATCTATAATCATACACACACATATACATTCATGTACACATATAAAAGACTATACTATACTTATTTCCATTTGTTATCTGCTTCTCTGATGGTGGATAGCATATTTCTTCATTAGTCCAAGTCTTTTTATATTTTTTTCTAAATCCACCAGCTCATCATTTTCTACACCACAGAAATATTCCAACCTTACTTATACTGTCTAGCTATTTTAAATATTCTAAAACAATATTCCTTAATATGGCTGACATATAGTGTAGTTTCCCAATTTTCTCTTTTCATTAAATCTATTCTTTCTTTAACTTCATCTGAGATCATGTTTACTATCAAAGCTTTTTTGCATAATAAATTTTATTCCTGATCTTTATTTTAGATTTGTGTGTAGCTCTCATTTTTATACCATTTCCTGAATGCAATATATTGTTGAACTCAAATTTCTAACATACGGTTTCTATTTTATGAGTGAATTCATCCACTTCATATCCTAAGCTTCCCATTTTTCTTGTCTCTCACCCTCTTCCTATCCCTCCTTACTCCTCTTACTCCTCCAATTTATTCTTTCTTTGCCTTTTATTACTAGCCTTCCCTACCTTCAAGAATCCCTCTCTTAGTATCTACCCTTACTCTATCCCATTGCCCTCTTTTTCTATCTAAATTTAGAAGACTTTTATACCCTTCCAAATACATATGTTGTTCTTTCTTTATTCCATTCCTGTTAATCTACACAACATTCTACACCCACTTTCTTATCCCATTCCCCTCTATTTCTTTATAAATTTAGGAGACTTTTATTACCTTCTCAATATATATGTTGTTTTTTCTTTAATGCAGATCTGATGAGTAGGGTTCCCTCTAAAAATCCCTCCTTTTTCTTCCCTTATCCCTTTACCCTGATATTTGAATTTAGAAAGATTTATATTCTCTTTCTGTGTCTCTGGATCACTGTCTCTCTCTCTCTCTCTCTCTCTCTCTCTCTCTCTCTCTTCTCTCTCTCTCTCTCTCTCTCTCTCTCTCTCTCTCTCTCTCTCTTTCTTTCTCTCTGTCTCTATCTTTGTCTCTCTCTCTCTCTGTCTCTGTCTTTATCTCTCTCTATCTCTGTTTCTGTCTGTCTCTGTCTCTCTGTTCTCCCTCCTTCCCCTCCCCCCACATTTATATGTGCATGAATGTATATGTGTATGTATATTCACATGTATAAATACATACATACATACATACACACACACATATATATATATATGTTCTCTTTAACCTATTCCCAATGAGAGTAGGATTTCAGAATTACCAATCCTCCTCCCCATCTTATGCCTTGTAATTACTCTTTTTACCTTTTCATGCATAGTTTTGCTTTGTAGAATCACATCAAAATCAATTCTATTCCAATTTTTCTTTTGAATTGCCCAATCACTAATGACATATGGTTTAATATTTTTACATATAAAAAGCAAACAATTTGTCTTTATTAAGTCCCTAGTCTCTGGTTGTTTATGTTTATTTTATATTTCTATTGAATCTTGATCTTGTATGTCAAATTTTCTATTAAGTTCAGAATTAAGAAAGTCTGGAAATTCATTGAATTTTTTCCCCCATTCTGGATTATGCTTAACTATGCTGAGGATGATATTTTCAGCAGACAAGCCTGTTCTTTTGCTTTTTGATATATATTGTTCCAAGATCTGTCATCTTTTAAGGTAGTCACTGCTAAGTCTTGTGTAATTCTCCTTGTGACTCTGTCATATTTGAAAGTTTTTTCTTGTTACTCATAATATTTTTCCTTAACATGGGGGTTTGGGAATTTGTCTATGATATTCCTGTACATTTTCCTCATAGTATGTCTTTCAAAGGTGGATAGATGAATTTTTCATGTTTTTATTTTCCCTTATTTTAACACAAAGACAATTTAATTATATTTAATATTATTGTATCAAGATTCTTTTTTTTTGATGATAACTCTCAAATAGTCTGATTATTCCTATATTTTTCTTGTTTATCTGTTCTCCAGATCGGTTGTTTTTCTTATGAGATATTTTACATTCTTTTATATTTTTTTCATTCTTTATATTTTGTTTCATTATTTCTTGTTTTTTTTTTTTTTTTTTTTTTTTTTTAATATAACTTCACTGACTTTCCCTTGCCCAAATCTAATTTTCAAGGAATCATTTTTTTCCTTTAAGATTCTGGAAGTCCCTTTTTAGCTATTTGGTTTTCTTTGAATAATCTTCTTGTGTTTTTTGTTTGTTTGTTTGTTTGTTTGTTTTTGTTTTGTTTTTTGTTTTTAATTTTTCTTAATTAAAAAAAAATTCCCTCAATATGTCTTAATTGATTTTAAAATCTTTTTTGAGTTCTTACATGAATCCTTTTTGGGCTGGTGACAATTTAGTACCTTTTTTTTTTGAGGCTGGGATTAAGTGACTTGCCCAGGGTCACACAGCTAGGAAGTATTAAGTATTAAGAGACCAGATTTGAACTCAGGTCCTCCTGAATTCAAGGTTGGTGCTCTATCCACTGCACCATCTAGCTGCCCCTGGCTGGTGACAATTTAAATTACTCTTTTAAGATTGAAGTTCCTCTATGGTTTTACTGGTAACTAAGGTGTTGCAGCTTCTAGAACTATCTCTTTTGTGCCTTTATCTAGTATTCTTCTCATTATCAATTACTAGAACTCTCTTACCTTTCAGAAAAATAATTTACTAAAAAAAGGTAAGTTACAAAACAATCTTCCCAAACTGAAGCATATTATCCTTTTGTAACATAATGGTCTCATATTTAAGTATAATGGTATTGAGGCACAAATATAAATAACATGAGGATGATTATTATTTCAAAATTCCTGGTCATGGAGATTTTTTCTTCTATAGTGTAGTTCTATTGCTATTTCCCTTAAGTAGAGCTTTTCAATTGGATCTGAGAATTAGGATCTTTTTAGATTTCTTAGTCAATATTCCTATCTGTTACAAAGGATCACTATCTGCCTTCTTTTTGGACATTTTTAACTCCATCTTCACACGATTTCTCTGATGTGGTGAATTCTGCTACCAACTCTGGTAGCAGAATTCACAATGAGACTGCCAATGCTTCTGTTGAATCTTCCAGTTTCTTAGCACAATATCTCTATAATACTCATTCACCTAAGATCAGGAAAAAAAATAAAGAAAAAAGACAACTTATGCTCACAGATGCATGATGACTTCTTTCTCTTCTCTCCTCTTAGCAACTCCTAACACTTCTAGCTTAATCATTTCCAGGAAGGAAAAGAAACAAAAAAGCTAATTGAAGTTTAGACCATATCTTTTACATGTTAAATTCTTCAGTAATTCATGGGTTATCAATCCTTTTCACTCCTAGATAATTTAAAGATCCTTCCTTACCACATATCCACACACCATCCTTTGTGGTTGAAAATGGCCTTAACAAGCCTCCATATTTTGGACTGATATCAGGAAGGGAATAGTTTTGCATTTGCTGTATTGAAAACTAAGAAAAACAAATCTGAATACATTCAAAGGAGTGGACCCTCATTGGTTTATTCTACCATTCCCCATGGGAAATTGTATAAACTAATCTGGGATAGCACTTCCTGGTTAAGTTGAGTGATGTGTTAATGCAAACAAAAAAATGTAGCATAATGACTGAATAACCTTTGGACAATTTTGCCTCATGCTCCTACAATGTAGTACTTTTAGGACAAATTTGTAGATTGTTCTGATTCCTTTTTTTTTCAGTGAACCATAATGCCTCCTAGAGGGAGCCAAGAACATCAAATTCATTAAAAGAAGGCTTCAGAACAAGCCTTTTCCATGGTCAATGTCAACCAGGAAGTTCTCACTGTTGATTTAGAATCATAACTTTGAACTCACAATGAGTTTAGACATCTACATTAGTGCCTTCTTTTTACATAGAACCTAAAAATCATAGAGAGTTAGATCTGGAAGGAACTTAAAAGACCTCTTTCTTTATATATGAGAAAGCTGAAGTCCAGGAAAGTTAAACAACTCATCCATACTCACATGGGTAATAAATAATATCATCACTAAGATTTGAACCCAGATCTTCTGATTTCAGAGGCATTACTTTTTCTGCTGGGAAGTCTCTTGGCTAAGACCACTTGAGTTATGAATAATTGAAAAGTATATAGGTGAATTTTTCCCACTTTTATAGTATCAATCAATTTATAACTGGAAAGTGCCTAGAAAATACTTGGATTCACTCCCACCATTTTTCATACTAGAAACCTCTAGACTAGGGAGATGAATTGGTTATCCAAGATTATATAGGTAGTCAATATAAAAGATAGGATCTGAATCCATATCATTTAGTTCTAGTGTCAATACTCTATCCACTGAATCATTTAAATATCTTTATGATATGCCAAAGAACTGCCAAGGAACCCAGAACAGTCACTGAAAAGTCTAAAAATATATTGTCTTAGAAGAGAAAGTAAGAGCTATCACAAAGACATGAAGTGATAAGGAGCTTATCCTCAGGGTTATTCAAAAGAATTCCATCACCACAACTCTGATCAGAAAAGAAAATTCATATCTGTTTCCATGTCAACAGTTTGGTCTGTGGCCAGATCTGAACTCAAGAAGGTTCCTAACTCTAGGCCTCACACTTTTCCACTGAATCACCTAATTGCTTTTATAACATGTATAAACACATGCATAATATATGTGTATACTCTACCAAAACCAATATATACATGTATATATGTAGTAATTACATAATAATTTATGTTTGCATTTGCATATATACATGCATGAAGTGTGTGTATATGTGTGAATGAGTGGCTAGTCTGTATTTGGCATTGATAAATATCTAATCTTATATTTGTCCTACCCTATCTCCAAAGGAGGCTGTAATTTCCATTTCTGTGAAGAAAAGGAGCAGGGATAAGCTATTACAGACAACTCCCTAGCTGGGGAGATACAGGGCAATCTCTTCTTCATTGTCCTATCTCTAAGAGGAGTTGGGGGCAGAATAATATAATTCTCAGTACAACAAACAGCTATAGTCTAGGGATTCTATAAAGAGTTTAGGATAAATTTTACTTTTCTGATAGTCCCCAATATAAGGACAGTGATTTCTTCCTCCCATAATACATTGGTTACCCAGAAGGCCATCATAAATAGCTTTTCATCAAGCTTAACAGTAAACAGAAATCAGAGGTCTAGGTAGGTAATAGAATACATTACAGTGAGAGAAAACCTCTGCTTAACCAAGGAAAGAATGTATATAACATTGGAATTGGTGGACAAAAAGAGTCTGCTCAGCAGTCTTTAGGGACATATTAGGAACTATCTGTGGCCCCAAGGGAGGTCTCCTTTCTAACATTCTAAAATATGTACTTGTCCCCTCTGGAACCCCTTGCTCTGAAACTTCGGTGCCCTCAGTAAGTCCCCAGCATTAATTGACTCAGAGATCTCTTCGTCACTCTGAAATAACATCCTCCATATAAGCAGGGATCTTCACTGTCTCTTGGTAAATGGGCTCAGACTGGGCAGAAATGGGTTGACCCATGGTTGTTGTGAAGTTCAAATGAAACTAATGTGTTGAAATTGCTTTCCACAAATATCTATTATTCTCATTACTGTTACTATGTCATTGCTTATGACTCCAGATATTGCACTAACTACATTCTTGGTTTTAAGAACACAACAAAGCACATAGAAACCATTTTACTCAGTCCTAAGTTCACTAAGCTGAACTGATCTTTTGTTCAGTTTCCTTGCACATCAAACTCTCTCT